>NC_037341.1:81024440-81324440 GCF_002263795.3 Bos taurus
ATCATCCACATTAGTCAGGTAATTGCTCAAGAATTCTGTTCTATCACATGTGACATCTTCCATTCCTATGGGAAAGGGGGAAAAAGTATTTTCAGGCAATTTTAAAATTAAAATCTCAACACAGACACTAAAGATAATATTCAGGCACAAGTGAATGTGAGGATCCCTCTCTTGAGATTTCTTAACTTGACTTTGGATTTTTTAGTGCTTCTTTATATAATCTTTTCACCAGACTTTGATTGAGCAGTATCATCTTGCAGCACCAGAAGGCTGAAAACGCATCGTCTCAGTTACCATTTTAAGTCACTCAGCAAGAACAACCAGATAAAGGAAGCAACCACGGTCTTTAAAAAAAAAAAGATCATTACGAAGAAGATATATTCATTAAAAAATCCCAAATCGCTTTAAACTCTTTCTAGCTGGGAGTGATGCAAATCACTGGAATGTATAGTCCTGTGTCTCTTTTACAAAAATCTCATTTTCCAACTCTCTTCTCTCTCTAATACAGCTCCCGACTTGAGTACATAATCCTCATTCTGCCTTCACTGGTGGCCTTGGATGTTACTGAATAAACAATACTGGAAACAAGAGAGAGAAAGAAGAAGGTCAATCCCAGCGACCACCCAAACTGAAAAACAAAATAACGCGTAGACAGTGCAACCAGTTCAGCTGAAGCCAGCAACGAGAACACAAAAAGGGTCTAGGTGGTGAGTTTCTTAAATCAACAAATACTATCTGCCCACCAATGATTTGCTACCTGCCTCTCATCAGAAAAAAATGCCTTGATCAATGATAAAAAATAAATAAATAAAAAGAAACTCAAATTTTAGAATGACAAATCACGGAGGCTGGAAGAGAACTTTATCGTCATTTCAGAATTTACGAGATGAGATGAAGCTAGAAAGGTTTAATATATTGCTTTGTACAATCCACTATCTGAATATTCTTTAAGAGGGGGAACATAAATGATTTTTTTAAAGGATACCTTAAGGTTCTGGAATAAATAAATATAGAGTGGTCCTGATCTAGTAAAATTTAAATTATTGCCTCTGGGATCCCAGATTCAGACCCCTTCCTTTTTTTAATACAAACTGGAAGGAAGTAACCATGATCTTCAAAGAAAAATCTATGTATACAATCCTTATGGAAAAAAAAAATTAAAAATACCCCAGACTGCTTTAAAATATAGATAGAAAAATATATCCCAACATAGCACAAGGCCTATAGATTTGCCTTTTAACATTTAAAATCTCTGGAAGAAAAATTCAAACAATAAACAGCTATATGCTCTAGTACAATGTCTACTAAGGACTTCCCAGGTGGCTCAATGGTAAAGAATCTGCCTATCAACGCAAAAGACAGGTTCAATCCCCGGATCGGGAAGATCCCCTGGAAAAGGCAATGGCAACTGACTCCAGTATTCTCACCTGGAAAATTCCATGGAGAGAGGAGCCTGGTGGGCTACAGTCCATAGAGTCCCAAAGAGTTGGACGAGTTGGACACGACTGAGCCACTGAGCAGGCACTCACGTATAATGTCGACTAAACAATAATGTTCATCCAGGAAGGGCAAGTCTCTAAGTATATATGAACGGAAGACTAGAACAATCTTCCATTTGCTCCCTTTCTAAGTCACTTCAGCCACCCCAGTGGTGAAGCATCTCTCTTGCTTTCAACGTGCTTCTCAAGCATCATCACCCTCCACCCTCCAGGCTAACTCTGGATGTGGGGTCGATGTTCTTATTCTACAGATGAGGAGGCTGTAGAATAGCCTCCTACAGATGAGGAGGCTGGAGAGCGTTTTAAGTGGTACAGTGTAATCTGAACTCCAACGCAACCCATTCTCACTCCAAAGCTCGGACTCTGAAACGCCAGACAATGTTACCTTCTTAGAAAGAGAAGCTAAGCCATTTCAGAAGGCTTCCCACCAGCAAGACACGAATTTTATCTAGCCAAGACTTTTACAAGGCTCCAGTGGTGACTCACTGGAAGCCATCTACTTCTTAGACATCTGGCTCCACCATGTGACCAAATGTCCTCGACACCTCTGAGTTAAGTTGAATCAACTGTGTCACAGGCTCCAAATTCTCTATCCTCTCTGCAGCTCTCCACCAAGTCAAACTCTTGGGGCATGGTTCTGCAGACAGTCATGTTTAGTCCCTGCAGAAGAGCAAATTAATCCCAGGGCTCCTTTTTTTTTTAATTCTCATAGATCTTCTAGAACATTCTGTAAAGAAAACTTCAGGCCCAGAGTAGCAGTTTCGGGAGATTTATTTGCCCAATCTTAACAGAACCACCGGCTCAACCAATTTTCTTCTTCTAAACCCTCCTAGAAGGGAGCAGCCCATTTTCCAGAGTCACGGTCTCAAATTGCTAGTTCTGGAATGCAGGAGGCATTCTTGGAACTCAGCCTGCAAACCTGTGAAGAATGCTCTATGATGCATCCCTCCCCCAGCTCTATCAACATACAATGTTTATGATGCTCTTGATCCATGAATTTTTCTCCTTTATACAGTGATTTAGAAAACTGCTTCCTAAACCGTTTCTTCCTCTCTTTAACAGTCATCTCTGCTGAAACAGGGTCTTCTGGCTTGGGTCTAGAATTCACTCAGTGAATGCAGGGAAATAATTTCCCTTATATGCCACTTCTATAGCAGAAGCCTATGTCTCCACCTTTTCATCATGTTTAGATTTTTTAGCCATGTATAGGGTGTGACTGGCAATGATATGTCATATTCATAGAGAAAACTCTTACCATCACAAGTGAACTGTCTGCAACTCTTTTTTTTTTTTTTTTTTTTGCACTGCGAGACTTATGAGATTTAGCTCCTTGACCAGGGATTGAGTGAGCCTGGGCCCAGCAGTGAAAACACCAAGTCCTAACCACTGGACCACCAGGGAATGCCTTGCAACTTTTTAATAAGAGACAGATTTTGGAAGAAAGGACAGGAAGTCCCTGGTTTTGATTGACATGAACACAAGGGTTATCTCAGGTCATCTCATAGTTTTGAGTCACGGTCCAATTTCTTTCCCCATCCTAAAGAAAGGGGGAAGGAAGAAGTGGAATACAACCTGGGATTTCTGGGATTCCCCGACACCATCAGAAATGTTATCTATTTAGATAAAGAAAGAAAGTTTCACCATGGTCTCCAACGAAGATGACATTCACGCAGCGGTGCAGCTTCAGTTGCTTCAATCCATCCATTAACTGCCCCACGGTTTTGTCAATGTCCCTCAGAGGATTCGTCATCTGGAAAAAGGAGCAAATTAGTCCCTGAAGGTTTTTTTTTTCCCTTTCAGTATCTCAAAGATCTTCTAAACATGCTGGAAAGGAAACTTCAGGCCCAGAGGCAGAGCTTTGTCTAGGGAGATTTTCCTGTCATTCTAAATGGAAACCTGGTCTAAGCACTTGTAGTTGTTCTCTTTAAGGAAAGTTAAACCTCTCCTCATCCAATCCCTTTCAAGATTCTTTGATACAAAAATTTAAATATTAAGGGCAATTCTCTTTTTAGAAATAAAATGGCCTTTCTAAAATATAATGATGTTCTTTACATCCAAGAATTTTTGAGAGTGAGCAGAAAATCAGATGGACAATTTAAGCTTCTTGACCCCTGAGTGAAATCACTTAGGCTTTGAACCATGGAAAGAAGATGGAGGCCAAGGGAATCAAAAGCAGCTCTGAGGTTAAATGGTAACCTTTCACTAACGATGCCGAACTAGAGCATCATTAACACGATGAGACCCATCTAGTGTTCCAAAAAAAACTTAACTGTCAATTTCTGACAACAGATTCTCAAGAGAAGGGCCTCTCTCAGGAAACAAGCTACTCCTTCTCAATTTAGTCCCTTTCAGGCTGATTACGAGTAAAATACAAATCTACAAGAGTTCAAACTTAAACAGAAGTGAATCACTGACCTTATTCTAGAAATTTTCTTATTTAGCCTAATGAAAAATGAAAACTCAGTTCTCCAAAGAACATTTCCAAAGCGTAAGAATCATAACTCGTCTCTCATGCTCTTGCTTCAAATGGAAGTTTCTGACAGCATGAAAGTGAAACAGTTAGTCGCTCAGTCGTGTCCGACTCTGTGCCACCCTGAGGACTGTAGCCCGCCAGGCTCCTCTGTCCATGGGATTTCCCAGGCAAGAATACTGGAGTGGGTTGCCATTCCCTTCTCCAAGGGATCCTCCTGACCCAGGGATTGAACCCTGGTTTCCTGCATTGCAGGCAGAGTCTTTACTGTCTCAGCCACTAAGGAAGCCCCATAGCATGAATGCCCCCACGTATTAGAGGTACTGGGGATGTCCCTCACAGCTCTGGGCAATAGAAAGATTTTCAAGAAACACCCCATCAGCCAAACCCCTGACAGTACTTTAGCTGACTCCAACAACTGAGCTACATTCACACACATCCACTCAAGATGTCTCTGACAAGAACAGAAGGGATCCGCATATCATCTTTCCTCAGACACATAATATTATCTTCCATTGGCATCTTCTCAGAGGACTCAAGATCTTTCCTCATATCATGTCATCAGTAAAGTCAAGGTGTAAATTTGTTTTCCTTTATGACAGAAGTCAGTATTTCAAATTCTGTCCCAAGGAGTAAGTCACAAGTGAAAGTTTCAGAGCGATGTATGCAGCATAATCTGACTAATGGAGGGTAGACAGTGGCGTTTGCTTCTGAGGAAACCATGCTCTTCTCTAAGACCTTCACTTAAACAAAGAAATACCAAATGCACAACCTCTATCAACCCCTGGCAACAGATTAATTTTCTTTGGTCAACAAGATGACTCAGGCTAAAACCCAGAACCTGCTTCTCAGTGATCAGTTCAAACAATAAATAAGATAGTGCCTTGGCGGGATCTGAAGGTGTCTGGAAAAGTAACACCTAGAGGCTGTTGTGAAGGTAACGCAGAGAGAACACACGGCCCACATCTCTACAAGGAGATGCGCCCGCCTCTACCCACCCACTGTCTCCTCTCTCCTGCTTCACCTCCTTCCGTCTGTCACCTAAGACTGCCTCTGAACTCGGAACAGGCCGCTAACTTAATCCAGTACTCTATTGAGTTCTAATCTACACTGTCTTTGAGGATTTCCCCAACTACCTTGATGGGTTGTTCTCAAGAACCAAGGTTACAAACAACTGTGACAAATTCTGTGGAAAAGTGCAAGCAAAACCAACAGCTCTCTTAACACTCGTTTAAGCCAAATGTTCATACTAGTTTGGGGGCAACTAACTCTAAAGAAAATAGAAGGGTGTCTGTTTTTGGCTGAGAGTTCAAGAACGCTTCACATGAGTGATAACCTCTGAAGTACTAGACTCTTCTGGACTCAAAGCCAAGGATGACGCACCAAATGTTTTCTGAAATGCATTCAGCTGATTTTCAAACCAAGGCACTGAAGGGAACCTCCAGGGCTGCCCGCCACAAAGCTTTGGAACAATGGATAAACTTACTTTGTCCTGACGAGCTTCCGCGGCATAATGATCCATCCTATGTACTTTTCTTCTTCTTTTCTTTGGAGGAGTAACTGGTCTTTCCTGTCTCCTCTTAGGGGTAACCTTCCTCTTAGGTCTCTTAGCCGGAGTAAAAGGTGAACCATAACTACTCTCCTGTACTGGCGGATAGAGATGTGTGGACTCAGAAGCCGTCTGTCCCTCTGGGTCAGATAATAAAGCTCACACTTTGCCATCTAGGGTTAGTGAAGTCTTAGTTAAAAAACAAAAAGCAAACTAAGACTCCTTCTGAAGTGATTAAAAAAGAAATCGGTATGAGGGACGATTTGGGGAACTCTACAGAGAGAAGCCTCCTAAATTGAACTCGATGCTGCTGGCATAGCTTCTTCACTGAGAACAAGAATATAATTTAAGAGGATCTGGTCGTGTGGATCTCTTTTGGCTGAGGAGCCTACTTGTGGATACCCCTGAAGGTGACACAGAGTTCTGTATTCCACAACTCCTGCGTCATGGAGAGGCTGGTCCTTGGTTATGAAAAACTCTCCATTTATAAAGTACTCGCTGAAAAATAAATACTAATCACTCAGTCATTTCAAGGTGCAGAGGGATTCATGGAGGTAGTTTCAATTCAGATTCGGACAGGTATCTGTTCAGACCACCAAATATATCCATGCAACTGTCACCGTCCTTGGAAAGGATCAGGAAAAAAAAATTTAAACCAAGGATGAAATGAAACATAAATACCAAACAGTCCTCCTTGGTCATGAATATACTGATATTTCCACAAATCAGCAGAGAGTTTCCCACTGATAATTTACGTTTCTCGTAGAGAGGTACTCCAAGCCAAGAAATAATCATAAATAGAACTGTCATTTAAAAAAAATTATCTCATAAAATTAGATAAAATGCAAAAAGTCATCAAGATCTCTTCGTCTTAGTATATCTATATCAAGAAAGAGTCTACTTATCCTCTTTCTGTTAGAAATTCCCCTCTTGGTGGTGGTCTGGAAGGTAGCGACTGTACTACGCATCTTGTTTTGAAAATCTCTTGGGCGTTAAAGGCTGATACATAAACTGAGGAAAGAAGATAACCTTTTGGGACTTCCAAATACTGGAGAAAAACAAGCCCCTGATTTGTGGATGGTGCAAAGGTGAATTAAAGCAGCAAGGCCTGCCACCTACCTAGCTGATTTCTCTCGGGGGGACTGTTCTGAGAATCATTCGGATGCAAGAAGGGGCAAAGGAGGAGCGATGTTAGTGTGCCCCCGGGCGCGGGTGCCATGCGGCGTCACTGTGTGCAGAGCAAGCACTGCAGAGACACTGCCGTCCCATCCTCTCTCTCCTGCAGAGGATGGGCAGACACAGCACCTCCCCAGACTCCGGTTTGGTTTGCTGGTTTGTTTTTAAATGCTTCCAGTTTAGCCAAGTCCCCATGAGATGAGAAGCAAAAGGAAAAAAGAGAGTTTACCATGTCATGGTCACCAAACACATTCAGCTAGCGCTCAAGTCTGCCCATCAGACCCTCGGCCATTTGCAAGAGACCTCAACATTCCAAAGACTCCAGAAACGAGCCCTTCCGGCTGCAGGGGGTTAGAGGAGCAGCAGGGGATTTAGTCAAAATGAGTTTCCATCCAGGGATTATACGGCACGTATCTCCTTCGAATGTTAGCGGTAGACGGAAGCTAAGTTTTCACTGACCAGCCATACTTTAGTCTGACTTTAGAAGACTGAGCCTGAGGTTATTAAAAGGATGGGAAGGAGAGGGGGCACATTTCCCTGCTTTTCAGAAGGATACTTTGCCGTCTGAAGGTAGTAACTAGCCAGCCAAAGCTCTGCCTCCGGGCCTGAAGAGCAGCCGAACCAAGAGTCACGGAGAGAAGCACAGAAGGTCAAAGAGGAAAAGGTTGCGCCAAAAACCAAAAGCAAGCATGTTTTCAGAACATTCACCATTACACTATGAAACCAGGAGCGATATGTCACTGCTTGGAGCTACAAGCCCCACGTGTGGTCACCTCATTTAATAACCTCTCGAATCATCCTGAAAAAAGGTACACTCAAATATTAGGCGCAGAAAGCACCATGTCTGCTGTACTGCAGCACACAGCACGCTGCCAGGTTGAGTCAGTGTGACTGAATTTCAGATGCAAGGTATATTCTCAGTAGATGTAAAAGACAGCAGGCTACTGATTTCAGCAATAATCTCTCAGCTAGTATAGTCTTTGCAATGCTCTATTAAGACAAGCGAGAGATATGGATTACTCGGCAGATAAACCAATTTTGTCTACCACACACACATAAAAGAGGGTTTTCTGGCTTTGCTTTCATGTTTAAAGAGTATAAACTGTTTTGTGTTTCTTTCAGTAAAAAATAAGATTTCTAGAACCAAATGAGAATTAGTTGAAATCTGAAAATACCCTTTTCCTCTTAAGGGAAGAAAATGATCAAGTTCTCAGGTTACCGTAACAGAAGGTACATTCCAACATCTCATCATAAATGCTTTACCCAGTGGATATATGGGAATATCCCGGTTATAAGAAGCATTAATACTAAAAAGAATATAGCAAGAATCCTTCTAACTCAGTTCAGAAATAATGAGGAAAAAAAGATTTATATGTTTATGAGAATCCTGAACCTAGAACCATCATTACAGCCAATTAAAGCATCCTGTATTATGGTTTATCACCTTTTGGTACTTAAAAAGCTTTTAATTCATTTCTCGATCAACACACACACACTTTCAAGTAAGTAATTATAACTTAACTATGTATATGAGAAATCCAGAGATGTCTGTGGATAAAGAACATTCACTGCCAAGCCTTATAAGTTTTAAGGAAATGAAAATTATAAGAATTATACCTTCTCTGTGTTGTAAAAAGCTACCTTTTGACATAAAGAAAATGTTCTGTGTGGTTTGAACACGGCTGTTAATGGATCGCTTTGCTTATCTCCTGTGCTACAGGAAAGTTTAATGGTTTTCTGGTCTGGGAGTCAGAAGTTCCATTTCCAAGTTCACTTACCAGCCAGGCAACTGGAGCAGGCCTCCTAAAGTACCAGCCTCTTGCCTTTTGAAGAATGGCTACACCCATCTCTGTTTGCCTCTGTTACAGGGTCTTTTAGGGATACTATTATCCAAGCAAAAGTGAACCTTTAAACAGGGCACATGGAACTGCTTAGGGCTTGGGTTTTAATTTTTTTTAACATCTTAATAAAATGCGGCTCCTTTTGTTCACTTTAATCTCAAGGAAAATCATCCTAAAGATAAAACGGCCATGCTTGCTCTGGCAAGAATAAGTTCTGTGTTTCATGTATGCAGATGTTTATCTCACTGTATCATTTGTGTTTCATAATCATGCACAGTGGTTAAACATCAAAGGAGTAGGAAAAAGAGCATCGGACTTACACGACTTCAGTGATTTAAGGCAAACTAAGAACGTTTCACATAGCTGCTAGCTTCCAGTGCTTAAAGAAACCACCACTGAACTGATGTTAAAGTATCCAGAAGTATTTATGGTTCTCAGTATTTACTGCCTTTGTTTAAACATCCTGCATTTGGATCAAAAATACGTAAAGCCAAGACACACTTATCTGTATTTCCTTAGTCATTCTTATGCTGAACACGGGAAACTTAATTATAGCCAACAGTGCTGCCATTGGCTATCTGAGAACAGGAGGTATTTTCCACTATTGAAGAGCTTGTGAAATAATTTCTCATCTAAAATCAAGTTTTATTATGTTGATGTAGACCTCACCAGCCCAGGAAGAAAAAGTGGTAGAAAACATTTAAAATATTAAAAGATTTAGGTTCCCAAATCCCATCATATTTTAAAATGATCTATGCTAGAGCACTGGGAAAATTTCCATCACTTGATAAAAGAACAACATAATAAAATCTCAACATGCCTTTCCCACCTCCTGAATCTGAAGTTCTACTGGATACTACCTTACAAACCAGCTGCTCTACTAAGATTCCTGAGTGTTTGCTATCAGAGTGTCACACTGCTTTGCTAAACAGATTCATTCAATAGTGTTTTGTCTCAATTAAGAGTTTGCTTCCCTTAGGGGGTGAGGGATGCGTCCACAGTCTTGATCCTTGTGATGCTCTCACAGGTATGTACCTCTGCCAAGGTTACCAAATAAAAACGTGTCCAGTGCTAATGTGTTTTCCTGGTTACCTGTACCTGCAAAGGCCACTGAGCTGACCTATCCTCTCGGAACCGCACAACCTTGCTAAGGGAGTTGAATTCAGTTGCACGGCCTTGTTTTGTAGGTTTCATCTCTAGATTCTTTTCCACTCCTATCCTGGTGACAGCAAAGGCCAGCCCTTTGCGGTCCTTCGTCTTCTGACTGATGCCTGCAGGACTGGAACCTATGAGCACCAAGTGGCTGGAATATATGAACACCAACTGGAAGGCAGGAACGCCCTCCTATGAACACCAAGTTTAGGATATGCTTGCGTACCAAATCAATCTGAAATGAAGTTCCTGTAAGAGAAACAGGCATGTTTGAGACTCTTGTAAATGTTTTCACCCTTGTAGTTCCTTGACTCTGTATCCGCCGTACACACACCAACACGCCAAGGGACTTTGTGCAAATCCTGAAATCAGGTCAGTGGGCGAGGTGGCCCAGGGACACAGGCTCTCAGGCAGAAGATAAGCTACTAACCTCAGGGCCAAAGGGGCCATACTTGTGTCCAGAGAAATCAGGTTGTTCGGAATAGAAGGCATAGACTGAAGGCCTACGGGAAAATTGGAAGGTTCAGAATCTCCTCCAAACCACACACAATAAAGAATGTCACATATCCCTATACATTACCAAAACAACCTTGCAAATCAAGTGAATCACCCAACCGCCGTTAGTCTTACCAAGGAAAAAGTCTTTTTACTGTTTGTTTTTCTGTTGTTTTCTATTATTTCCACACCCACCACCCTCTACACCGCCCCCACTGTGGTAACTACCTGGTTACCACCTTCAGGAATAAAAACTCACAAGGAAAATCTGAATGCAAACTCAGGTCTTTGATCCCTAAGATAATAGAACCCAGTGAGAGTTCACGGGGCCATGCAATCTGCAGCCTGAAAGAACAACTCCATTCGTGAAAATAATCAGTCTTCTGGATTGGGAGTTTGGGATTAGCGGATGCAAGCTATTATCTACTGAATGGATGAGCAGTCCTTACTGCTTACACAGGATTGTTTATACACAGCTCAGGGAACTACAGCCAACGTGCTGTGATAAACATAATGGAGATGAACATGAAAAGGAGTGTGTGTGTGTGTGTGTGTGTGTGTGACACACATGCGACCCACTGTGCACAGTAAAAACTGCTGCTGCTGCTGCTAAGTCGCTTCAGTCGTGTCCGACTCTGTGTGACCCCATAGACCGCAGCCCACCAGGCTCCCCCGTGCCTGGGATTCTCCAGGCAAGAACACTGGAGTGGGTTGCCATTTCCTTCTCCAGTGCATCAAAGTGAAAAGTGAAAGGGAAGTCGCTCAGTCGTGTCCAACTCTGTGCGACCCCATGGACTGCAGCCCGCCAGGCTCCCCTGTCCCTGGGATTCTCCAGGCAAGAATACTGGAGTGGGTTGCCATTTCCTTCTCCAATGCATGAAAGTGAAAAGTGAAAGTGAAGTCGCTCAGTCATGTCCGACTCTTAGCAACCCCATGGACTGCAGCCCACCAGGCTCCTCCGTCCGTGGGATTTGCCAGGCAAGAGTACTGGAGTGGGGTGCCATTGCCTTCTCCGACAGTAAAAACTAATACATGGTAAATCAACTACACTTCGATAAAATAAAACCTTTTCAAAAGTCAGTCTTCATGCTTCCCAATTCTTGGGATGCTGCTGGTTTATTTACCAAAGCCAAGAACTCCCTCGAGCTCTGCTGTGGTGACCAGGATTAACAGCTGGAGTAATTCATATAATTAAACGGTCCTCGATAACCCACGTCCATTGTGCCCTAAATCCCTCTTAGGGAGGTTGTTTAAGGCTCAGAATAGGAAAACCAGTAACAACAGCAAACCTCGGCTGTGCTCCAACTGCACAGTCCATCGAGCTACTCACCC
The DNA here is from genome assembly GCF_002263795.3 of Bos taurus. Classification (NCBI taxonomy): domain Eukaryota; kingdom Metazoa; phylum Chordata; class Mammalia; order Artiodactyla; family Bovidae; genus Bos; species Bos taurus. The sequence continues at coordinate 81,035,955 of NC_037341.1, forward strand.
AGTTCCGCCCCGAGACAGAAACACACTCAAGCAAGAAGGGGGGAGCCGGGGAGGGGACAGACCTTTCGTGGTCCGGCAGGGTCAGCCACTGCAGGATGGTCAGTATTCTCCGCTCGTGGGGGATCACCCTGTGGGCGGCAACCAGTAAGCATGAGGTTAGGAGGCATTGCCACCAACTGCAGCCTGCCGAGCGCCTGCCCTTGCACCCAGGCCAAAAGCTCTCTACTTACCGCCATCTGTTTTCACTTCACTGAAGTAAAAGATCCCTTTTCCAATTAGTGTTTAAATGTCCATTTCTATTTGCCACAGGTCATGTTGCTCAGCCTCGGCCACAGAAGACAAGACTGGAAACTCTGATTCACAGTCAAGTCGAACTCTTGCTCAGAGAGGCTTGGCTGCAGACCAAAAGGACCCTAGACTCAGAACCCTTGCCACTTAGTGGGTAAAGCCGTTAGCTGTGGCCACCAAGGACCAGGACTTACATCCTCAGCCTGCCTTCCGCTAGTATGACCTCTCTTGACCTCTAGACTTCTTTGACCTCTCAGTTTACTCATTAGTAAAATAAAGATGATAGTTAGGCACACTGCATAGCCTGGTTGTGAGGATGAAATGAGGCAAGACAGGCAGAAGGCATGCACAGAGCTCAGCAAATACTAAGTGCTGACAAATGTCCTTCTTTTCATTAACGATCGAGATTAGTCACCATGCTCTCTCGAAATAGCTATATGACTTAAGAAACACTGTTGAATCTGAAACTTTAAGTTCCTCATCTATAAAATAAGGGGTTAGGAAAGGTATTCGGGAAATTCTCCTCTAGCTCTATAAAAAATCTATCAAGAATAGGCACATATAATTATGAGACTGACAAAAAGGGTATAATCTTCATCCACAATGACTTTTGTGTTTAAGTCTCATTCCTCTGTTGAAATATAATTACCCTCAGTCTGGCCCTCGTTTCAAGAGCTCTCGGCTAGCATGATAGGACTGTATCATGACTTAGTTACATTAAGATGCTCACAAGCTGAGTGATGTCTTTATGGGGAAATTTGCTTATTCTTTTCCTAACAAGAAGCATAACATACTTTTCTGCTCCCTCATCCAAGATTGGAGGCATTGGAGCATGTTCACAATAAATTTAAACTGAAGCCCAAGTCTAACTGCGGATAGTAGAAATGACTGTGGCCAAGAGTGAAGCTTAACATAAACTGCGGTCTCTGGGTGACAGTGATGTATCAGTGGAGGTTCATCATTTGTAACCAGGGTTCCACTCTGCTGGGGGAGGTTGATACCATGGGAGGCTGTGCCAGTGTGGGGATGCGGATGGAGGTACTGGGTTGGACAAAAAAATTGCTCAGGTTTTCCCATGAGATGTTCTGGAAAAACCCGAATGAACTTTTGGGCCAAGCCAATATATGGGAAATCTTTGCTCCCACTGTTCAGTTTCACTGTGATCTTAAAACTGCTCTAAAAAATTAACTATTAAAAATGTATTATGGGATACTAGGTGAGCCATTTCAGCTTTCCGTTTTGGCAGACACGAGCATGGGCTAGCCGGGGGAAAGACAGCCCTTCGGAGTCATGGCAGGCCGCTACGTCGGCAGCTCCACTCAACAGCCTCCCCCAGAGTCTGCCCCCCGACCCCCCACCACGACCCTTGCCGGAGGGACGCTGGGCCTGCCTGCCATTCCTCTCTCTAACCGCTTCTCGGTCCAGAACTATCCTACCAGCCCAACAAAATCATGTTCACCATAAAACAAGTTCTCACTTACACAGACTCCAATGCTGCTGAAGAAGCGTGATCGTGTTTATTATCGTGTTTATTACATCCTACAATTGAACAGAAGTAGGCAGAGCCAAGCCAGCTTAATCGCCTGAGGTATTTAATTCCTCATCCTTAGAAATCCCCTGTATCTGAACAAAATAATTGCATACTTTGAATTCTTTCCTAACTTAAAAGAAAAGCGAGTGTCGCAGTCTTTCCGCTGGGCCTTACTCCACTGCCTACCTACCAGCTGCTTTATTTTACGGAACTGGCGTTAGGTCACAAAGATGGATTCTGATGGACCCACTTGATGCTAATGGAAAAATACAGATTAACAGAATTTGCTTCAAGCTCAGAATGCTCACCCTTTAAACGCCTTCTCTGGATGGGGTACTTGACAAGTAGGGGAAAAAACATCAGCTCTGAGGTTTACATGGGTGATGTGACTTTGGCAAGTTACTTAACCTTTTGTTGCTCTCTAAAATGAGCTATCTTACAAGGTGGTTGTAAGGATTAAAAGAGATAACCAATGTAAAGCACTTAGAATCGTGTCTGGCACAGTAAAAAACGTGAGCTTCTATCGTTATAGACTGGATTCATGTGTGTGTGTGTCAGCTGCTCAGCCGTGTCCAACTCTTTGCAACCCCATGGACTGCAGCCCGCCAGGCTCCTCTGTCCATAGGATTCTCCAGGCAAGAATACTGGAGTGGGGTGCCATTTCCTTCTCCAGGGGATCTTCCCAACCCAGGCATTGAACCCAGGTCTCCTGCATTGCAGGCAGATTCCTTACCATCTGGACCACCAGAGAAGCTCTGGATTCACAGGCCCACAGAAACGATACACTCACTCATGAAATATCTGTTAAAAGCATATTACATTCAAGGCATTTGTGTGAATATAAATAAAGATACAAGATACCCCTACCGAAAAAAAAACCAATACGGAAGAGTTACCATTCTCTGCCTGGAGAGATAAGCAGGTGATCATCCTTTTCTGGGCAAAGGCATGCCCGTGGTAAGACATGAGATGAGCATGTGGGGCTCTGCGTATCCGCTGAAACCATGACCCTGGGCACAACACTTCACCTCTCTAAGCCTCGGCGTTCTGATCACAGACATGGGGAGTCACACAGAGTGGTCTCCAAGTTTCCCTGTAGATCTAAGACTGCATTTATGAAAAAGCCTCAGAGACTAGAAAAGACATGGCCCCGAGCCATGAACATTTAAAATCTGATGCAGACACAGTACAAACAGATCTGACAAAGGAAGCAGGTACTCCAAACAGAAAGGGATTCATGCAGTTGTCTTCACCATTTCTGGTTGATACAGAATTTCTCATGAGACTAAGAACATTAGACATGTTAGAAGAAGAAAAGGAAATAGGAAAAAAAAAAAAAAGGAAGATGAACTAGATGAGGAATTTAGTGCTAAAGGGGAACAAATTACCTTAGGTCATATATAGATAGCCATTGTCTGGTCATTGTTGAAAGAGATAATGTGCATAAGAAAACAAGTACCATTTGTTAATTCATTCTATCTTCATGATGCCCTAGGGTAAAGACACTACCATTCCCATTTACAGATGAAGACATTGGTTTGTCAAGAGATTACAACCCTTGTCCAGGGTCAGCAACCTATTGCACAGCAGAGCTGGGACTGGAATCAATCTGAGACCCATACACAAGGGGAACTACTGCTCTGAGCATGAGTCGACAGAAAAGAACATAATGGAGACACAGCTGAGCATGATTCTGAAATGAAATACTATCACTTGAAAAGCAAGGCTAATTCTAGGCTGCAGGATGGAACCAGGTTAGAAAGATGACTGTCAAAGGTCTAAGGCTATCGTTTGAATCTGCCTAAATTTAAAAATTTTCAGTATGGATGATGTGTAGATTTCCTTGACATATATTCCAATAAATACCTAGAAGTGTGACCATTTTTTTTAAGTTCTAAAGACATTTTTTTTTTTAAAAGAAAGAAAATGAAGCCAAGTCACTTCCAAGATAGAGATAAAAGAAGAACAGTCTGAGAAGCAAAGCAAAACTACAGGCGTCTTTGGAGCACACAAAAGCTACCTTCTTATAAGGTTTGAAATGGGTGGAGAAAATTACCATCGAGAACCAGAACACTAAGCCTTTTCAATGAAGCTCTGCAGCAGTTTTGGGGGGTAAGGGTGAGGACTAAGTATTAATTCTACTGTTGGTGCCTCTCCATTCTGCCAGCCAAATATGTTCTGGAGAAGAAGAAATCACTTCTATAAGCATCAATGACTGCCAAGGATTAAAAAATGTTATGCATAAGATTAAGCTGATAAATCAACATGTCACTTCTAACATGCACATTTTCTCAGCCAAGAAGATCTCTTTTTAAAAGGAGCGGGGGAGGGGGGGGGCGGGGAGGAGAGGGGGAGACTTTTAAGAGATACTCTCTGTCTTAGCTTCAAATCACCAAACCCAATTTCAATTTAGCTCTTCAAATCTGAAAAAGCTACCTTTCTTCCTGAATTTTGAGAATATAGACGGTACCATTCTGGATTAATCTGAACCTGTGATTGCTCTCAGCACTCTACTATTACAGAATAGTCAGATTTTTGTTACGGCATAAGAGGCAAATATGGAAACAGCTTTAGGTGGTTTAAAAAAAAAAACAAGATGGAAAGAACATCTCAGTGGGAACAAAATTCCCATGAAAGTTGAAACAGATTCCTTCTCTTACTAAGGAACCTCAAACATAATCAACATGTTGACACTTTTATTAGGTAAGTTTCATCTTAAGACTGTTTCATGAACATTACTAATCGGCCCCATCACCTCTGTGGGGAAGAGAAGCAGTTTCTTTTCTTTTATTAAGGAAACCCTGGAGCTTAGTAGGAAAATGAGGGGGAAACAGAGACTTCCTCTTGGTCTCCTGTCTGAAGTTTCCAATCTCTGGACTACTACATCAGCTGTTCAACAACACGTTTGATCTTTAAAATTATGAACCAAAATAAATATAGAATGTTGTAATACATTTATAGAAAATGATAACTCAAATCACAGCAATAAATGGTTTGAGAAATATACATTCCCTAGGTGCCAAGTTACCAAAAATCTACAAACAGGAACAGAAGAATCTAAAGGATGACTAGATGTGGAAGAGAAAAATCCTCTTTCCATTCTGTTAAGAAAAGATGGGGGAAAAGAGAGACGGGTGAGGGAAAGAGAATTGAGAGGGAAAAAGAGAGAGAGAGAGGATCCCCCGCAAAGTACCTGGAGGGTTGTCTTGAGTCAGAAAACACTCATAAGTTGGTCTACACTAACATTCACATTTAAACGAAATAAAATTGAATGAATGTTTCTTAAACTGAATCATAACTGTAATTTTACAAACATTGACAAAATAGAGGTAACTTACACAGGCCAGAAGAATGTCCCAGCGATCACCCCTTGCTTCGTGGCTGTAATCCATAGCTAATGAGGAAAATATAAGAGGCTTAGAACATGTTTTGACTTTTGGTCAAAGAAGGAAAAGGTTTTAAAGTATATTAGCTCAGACATTTTAAACTTTACCCATACCCTACCATAAATCTCCCAATATTTGCAACTTTTTTTTTTCACATCTGGAAGTCAGAATTATTCTTTCCATAAATGTTATTCAATACATTCTCTGCAAAAGCTTTCAAGCTCTACTATGATTACAGTGGCTTTAAAAAAAAACAACCCTTATTTCATCTCGAGTCTCTTCTGTACCTGTCCCTTCTGATCATTGTTTTCAACATTTCACTTATATGGCAGAATTCTGCTCATCAAAGGACCTCGAGTGACCGTATGTTTCCCTGAGTGTTGAAAGCCTACAGAGGAGAACCCCAATTTGGCACACAGATGCCCAGATTGCGGAACCCAGCTTTGCCTTGTTTTATTTTCAAAGAGGTGAATGAAACGGGGGTGGGGGGAGGATTATTTTTTATTCTGGATTTCTGCTTGCACCTTTTACTTAGCTTTTTGGTAAATGGAATTTTAGGAGTGAGTTCCTGGGATAAGTTAGGTGACCCAAGCATGTCGTTAAGTCTTCTAAAATATTCTTTTCAGGGACTTCCCTGGTGGTCCGGTGGTAAAGACTGCAATTCCACAGCAGGGGGTGTGGGTTTGATCCCTGGTCTGGGAACTAAGATCCCCTGTACCCCATAGCGTGGCCAAAAATATGTAGATAAATAGATAGAGTATAGATATAAAACATATGCAAATATATATACATAGACGTAGTATATGGGCTTCCCAGGTGGCGCAAATGGTAAAGTACCCGCCTGCCAATGCAGGGGACATAGAAACACAGGTTCGATCTCTGTATCAGGAAGATCCCCTGGAGAGGAGGGAATGGCAACCCACTCCAGTGTTCTTGCCTGGAGAATCCCATGGACAGAGGAGCCTGGTGGGCCACAGTCCATAGGGTTGCAGAGTGAGACACAACTGAGTGACTTACCACACACGTGTACATATATATATATCTATATATATATGTATATATTCTTCCTAGCTCATGCTGTGGGGGACAGAAGTTATGGCAGTTAAGAACCTGACGGTGGGGACCACTACTTGGATTTTATGCTTTGCTTCTGTTGCTTACCAGCCATGTGATCCTCCAGGAAGTTATTTAAGGCCTCAACATTTCTTTAAAATGTAGATAATATTACCTAGCACATAGGATTATTCTAAGCTGTAATGAATTAATATGTGCAAAGTCCTTAAAAATGGTGTCTTAGCATTTGGTAAACACTGGATCAATTTTCATCTTAATTATTATGCAATAATGGATATGAAGATAATCGAGTTATTTCAGGACACTGAAAACAATTTAGGATGCCTGTGTCCCACTGGACAGAAGTTTGGAAGAAGAAACCCCTTCGCTTTAGGAGGCAAACAGAAAAAAGCAGCATGGCTTGGGTTTTCAAAAGACCAAACAAAAATGGTCCAGGAGTTGCGATCCCCCTCCTTTCTTGTTTCAGCATCTCCACATTTTGACAGTGTTTTATTTACTCCAGTTAAAACTTTTGCTTTGGAGGCGGGGGAGGGGCAGTTTGGAGGTGCAGAGCATCCAGAAGTTTGGCCACAGTTTCAGGAAGGTCGGGAACGCCTGGCCCAGGAGAATTATCTGGGGAGCACTGCAAACCCCCAGGGCTCCCACAGCACAGCTGCTGCAGGGCGAGCGAGGGAGGGACTTATCAGGGCAGACACGCTCTCAGACTCAAGGAGGCCCGAGCTGCCGACAGGCATCATCAGCATGAAAGAAGGGACATCCATGTCCCGCGGGGATGGACCAGAGCCGTCAGGACGTCAGACCGCGCTGAGCGCCACCCAGGGGGTTGGTCCTAAATATCAGTCAGAGAAGACTGAAGCGACTTAGCAGGCACGCCCGCCTCTTCCACTTTACAAGTCAACGCCGGCATTTCCGGGTATCCCCAGGCCAATGAAGACTCAAGTGGGTCCTCATTCATTCATCATTCAGCCTTGTGCCAGCGCCTCCACGAGCAAGAAGATGAACTCAAACTGAGTGCTGGACATCCTGCAGGCGCCCAAACCACCTCAGATTCCAGAGAGGTCCGTTTCTGATATTGTGCTCAGTCGTGTCTGACTGTTTGTGACCCTATGGACTATAGCCGCCAGGCTCCTCTGTCCATGGGATTCTCCAGGCAAGAATACTGGAGTGGGTTGCTGTGCCTTCCTCCAAGGGATCTTCCTGGCCCAGGGATCGAACCCGCGTCTCTTGTGTTTCCTACATTGGCAGGCGGATTCTTTAGCACGAGCTCTATCTGGGAAGTCTTTTTTTCTTATATTAAGTGATCTTTTTGCATACTTATTTTCATTTCAGAGACATAAGCTTAATGCATCATAGTCAAGCAACTTCCTAGAAAATCTGGTGCCTCATTTCCAAGGAAGTTGTATTAAGCAATATCTGGTAGACGTGAAGTGTGAGATAAACCCGGGGTTTTCTAATGGAAATTTTTTTTTAAATACAGTTTTGTCAAGAGATGACCCTACACTTTCAGAAGCTGTCTTGTGGGATACATGCTGAGGTTGGCATTATCTGAGCAACAGGAAGCCCTATGAGTAACTTTCAGCTTCCTAACCCTCAGGGGAGAGATCACCAAAGGAGTCTTCACAAAGGTATAAGGAATGGGCACTGGGAGCGATGACAGATGTGTGCTGAAATTATCCTGGTGGCAAAATCAGGACTGTTGGTTCTGTATATTTTTCTGTACTTAAAATTTTTACAGTGACAACATCTCGGTAATTAGAGAAACAAAATTAACCAATTGTTAAAAAAAACGAAAACAACGACAATGAACTGTGAAGACAAATTAAAGGCAAAATTTTTTCTTTCTTTCTTGATTTCTTGCAAGAGAAGTGATTTCTCCCTGCTCCTGGTAAAAGTCATGTTGGCCATATTTTCTAAAAGAAAATTGGGAACCTGACCAGAAAAGTGCAAAAAGTAAACAAATAAGAGAGAATACTTAAAATTTAGAAAAAAAGTTTTTTAAATCTTAAAGGAAAGAATCCTAGCAGTGATGAAGCTGGTCTGTCAAAGGTCTGGCAAACAGTATGAGACTGAACGCATAAAGTTTCTGAAGTTAAATCAGATCATGAGCAGCTATAAAAGTTCCTTTGCAAGTTATATGTATATATTATATTTCAGAACCCTGAAGTTAAATCTAGTAATTACAGAGGAAAAAAAGCGCAGTAAAATGTTGGTCCAAAGGAAGATACATGAAAAGGAGCCTCCTGCGCTATAAAAGTGGGGGAGAGTCAGGAAACAGACATCATAAAACTAGTTTCTCATTAATTCAGAGAAGTGGAAATCATAATTTTTCATTTCCCACTGGGAATCTGAAAGTAATATACATTTCCTCAGAGATGAGTCAAACTGCACAGCTTGAAAGAAATTAGCTAAGAAGACACCCATTTGGCCTTCTCACCTTTAATCTGAGTATTTCTTCCTTTACTTTGCTTTATCTAGAGGCACAGTTTTCAACATTTGTGTCCCAGAGGCTACATTTTGAAAAGGGAATAAATGGAAATATAAATATTGTACCTTCTTGATATGTTATCGGGAATTTAAAATAAAACAAAAAAACAAAACTTTCCCACTGGGACCAGGAGCATTTAAATGCAAAATCTAACCCTTTCTCAAATTCAGTAGAATATGCAGCTGTGGGAGAAGGGAAGGTGTTTTCAAAAGGAAAATAAGCAAAAAAACATTTTTTTAAACTATGAACTACTATTGTAGTCTTCCTAGTAGTTCTCTGCAGGGAAAGTATGCTTTTGCATTCCAAAGCGCAGAAGTAGAAGATATGGAATTCTGAGGGGCCAGAGGAATGGCAGGGCCCTAGTATCAGTGGGAGTAAGTCAGTCACTGAGTCTCAAGAGTTAGCACAGGACGTCCCTGGTGGCCGGGTGAATAAGCATCCACCTGCCAACGCAGGAGACACAGGTTTGATCCCCGGTCCAGGAAGAGTCCACTTGCGGAGGGGCAGCTAAGCCCGTGCACCACAGCTACTGAGCCCGAGAGGCTCGCTCTGCAAGAGAAAGAGGAGCCACCACCAGGAGAAGCCGGGCGCGGCCACGAAGCATCACCATGGCTCACGGCAACTAGAGGAAACTGGACACCGCAAGAAGCGTAACCTCGACTCACGGCCACTAGAGGAAGCCGGACACCGCAAGAAGCGTACCACGGCTCACGGCCACGAGAGAAAGCCAGACACCGCAAGAAGCGTAACCGCGGCTCACGGCCACTAGAGGAAGCTGGACACCGCAAGAAGCGTAACCACTGCTGCTGCTGCTAAGTCGCTTCAGTCGTGTCCAACTCTGTGCGACCCCGTAGACGGCAGCCTACCAGGCTCCTCCGTCCTTGGGATTCTCCAGGCAAGAACGCTGGAGTGGGTTGCCATTTCCTTCTCCAATGCATGAAGGTGAAAAGTGAAAGTGAAGTCGCTCAGTCGTGTCCAACTCTTCGCGACCCCATCGACTGCAGCCCACCAGGCTCCTCTGTCCATGGGATTTTCCAGGCAAGAAACCACTGCGTAACCACGGCTCACGGCAACTAGAGAAAGCCGGACATAGCAAGAAGACCCCGTGCAGCCAAAACAAATTAAGTTTTTAAAAAAGAGTAAGAACAGACTAAAGAAGTGAGGGCTGGGGGGTGCCGTGGCAGAGATCGTGAAGCAGTATGGCTCTCCCCAGGGGATGAGGGCCAGAAGGAAGTGAGTGATGAGATTCAGGAAGAAGTACAGACGCCTTAGACGGAGGTGCAGCGCAAGCTCAGGCCTGGTAAACAGGATGCCTAGATGAGTCAGGCTGCGGGTTGGGTCCTGAGAATAAAGAGAGAAATGATCAAGTCTCTGCCCTCGTGGGATCCATAGACTAAAGCAAATATCTGAATAATTTCAAATGATGTTGTCATAATCATGATAGAAATAATACAAAAACCCAAAACAGGGTCCCTGAGTTTATTAAGAGCTGAGAAAGCTTAGTGAAAGCTTCTTGGGAATGGATATTTCAAATGAAATTTAAAAGAGTGACGAGCATAGGAGGCAAGGGCTTGGGGAGCAGGGTCTGTTCTAACTACACTCTGATACAGCAAAAAGAGAGAGAATACAGATTTATAGCACGGATGGAAAAGAAGCAACAGAATAAAGAAAAGGAGTTTTCCTGGAAAAGAACGTCACCTGTTAGCAAGATAATCAAACAGAGAGGTAAGCCGAGGCCCACGCCGTCAAGGCGACCGCTTTGGCCTGGGCGTTCATGGCTGTTCTAATGTCATTCTCTTTGCTGTCCATTTCTTGAACTTGCCAGCTTTCTTGCATTCTTGGGAAAAAGTGAAAGTGTCAGTTGTTCAGTCGTGTCCAACTCTTTGTGACCCCATGGACTGTAGCCCACCAGGCTCCTCTGTCCATGGCATTCCCCAGGCAGGGATACTGGCGTGGGTAGCTGTGACCCTCTTCAGGGGATCTTCCCGAACCCAGGGATGGAATCTGCATCTCCTACACTGCAGGCAGATCCTTTACTGTCTGAGCCATCAGAGAACCATCCTTATGCTACAGTAATTCACGAGGATGATCTCAGGACCAATTCACTGCATTACCAATACTGGCCAAAAACCACTGTAGGCCCAGCAACTTGAGGGAGTAATAAGAACACAACAAACTAGCAAATAAAACAGAAAAGCAGCAGATTCACAGACATAAAGAACAAACTACAGCTGGGACACCACTCTGGAGAGGGAGTGGAGAGGGGCACTATACAGGTAGGGAGAAAATAGGGGTTATGGGATTACAGGAAATCATGTGTAAAGCACTGTAACGCACTACAGGATTTAAGGAATCTTGTTTTCAATTTAAAAATTCTTTTAAATTAAAAAAAAAAAAGAATGTATCCTCTCCTCTTAGAAGTGCTTTCCTCCAGAAACTATGATTCAAAGAACCTGCACCATGATGGGGGCTAACCTCATCTCTCAAATCTCCGGGCCCCTTGAAGGCTCAATGTCTCTCTGCTTCGCTGAGTCCAGCTTTAAACTGAACAGGGAATTTTCCCCACCAAGATATCTCAGTATTAGAAATAGCAGGATGAGAGCAGAGAGATTTTTCAAAGAAACAAACGCACTTACGGCACTCCATTAAGATTATGGAACATACTTTTGTAATGAGAAAAAAGTAAATAGCTTCAAAACAACAATATAAAAAGGAATCCCATTATAATACATGTAGGAGAAATACAGGGCCTTGCAGTGAATGGCGCCTTTTAATAGTGCATTCTGAAGATTAACAAATGAAAAGCAGACTCACCTTTGCTGAAGTCTCTATCAGGGTTTTGGTAATGAAATTAAAATGTAGAAACTATTTTTGAAAGCCTCATGGTGTGATTCACATTTTCAGATGGACACTGCAAGCACTTCATGGCATATATTAGATTTCAAACTAGAAATAGAGCAGTTCTTATTCCCCATGTAATCTGACGTACACATTATTTGCCAAGTGCCTTTCATGGTTTAATCACTCAGTTAAAGTAAGTTGAGTTTGATTTAATTGCCTAGGATTTTTATAAATATTTTCTGTACTCCAATTTTTTCACTGGTGAGTTCATGAAACATATAAGCCTCAGAGAGGATGGTGTAAATGCTTTGCAGGATTTATTAAAGGTTCCTATTTTCTTATAGGTTTCTTATAGGTTTCTTAAAGCTCCTATTTTCTTATTTTCGGTTTCTTATACCGTAGTTTTTTATAGTTCAGGTCCATATAGTCTTCTTACATGCAAGATTTCAATAAGACGTGCTTTTAAGTTATATCTAGTGCGCTCCTTGCCTGGAGAATCCCAGGGATGGCGGAGCCTGGTGGGCTGCCGTCTGTGGGGTCGCACAGAGTCGGACGCGACTGAAGCGACTCAGCAGCAGCAGCAGCAGCAGTGTGCTCCTTGGAATGCTTTTGGTGGCCTCTTGTTCAAGAAGACAGACAGAAACACAAATCGGTTTCACGGCAAACCCTGGTCTGCACTGCTGCTGCTGCTAAGTCACTTCAGTCATGTCCGACTGTGCAACCCCATAGACAGCAGCTCATCAGGCTCCGCCATCCCTGGGATTCTCCAGGCAAGGAGCGCACTAGATATAACTTAAAAGCCATTTCCTTCTCCAATGCATGAAAGTGAAAAGTGAAAGTGAAGTTGCTCAGTCGTGTCCGACTCAGCGACCCCATGGACTGCAGCCCACCAGGTCTGCACTAGGGAATCACTAACTTGGTGAAATGTGTCAATTTGGGGAGTGGGTGAGGGCGCAACTGAACAGTTCAGAGACTTCACTGAGCAGGTTCACAGCTTTCCCTCTGCTCTGTTCCTGCAGAAGTTAATGAATGCTTAGTCTCATTTTCTGAGTCACGCCAACCCAGAGGAAGCCTCATGTCCACCCTGGATGGAAGTTGATCCAATCTGACAAAATGATTATTCATCTCTATATCCTTTGTGGTTCTTCAAGCAACTTTGCTTCCACGACAGAATTAATATAAAGACCAACTAGCCACAGCTTGACAGAACTCTAACTTCAGTCATCTTGTGTCTACCTAAAATGGTCCTCCATCATAAACTCGGTTTGGGGAATCCACCCTGGAAACAGATTTCCCTTTGCTTACAACACACTGCATCACAGACGCCTGGGAATCCAGCCTGAATAAGGACAGCAGAATCAGAACCCCTACGAGAGAAACACTACTGCCGACCTACAAGAAGCCTTCCAACCCTTTTAAAAATAAAAACCCTATTTAACCTCGCATACTGGTTTATTATGCAATATGCTTATTTTCCCACAGATGACTTTTACTCAAAAACAATATTTTTTTTTCGTACTTTATATTCTCCATTTAGCCCTTAGACTGCAGCAGACATCGCCAGGTGGGAGCTCGTTTTGGGATGGTGGACTCGTGGATGTGTGCAGACCCTGCCCACTCTTCCTGCCACAGCAGACAGCACAAAAGCCTCTCAGCCCTCTGTCCTGCCCAGGACTCCCCCGCAGCCCCGGATGGAGCTGACCCGAGACGGAGCCACGTGCCGCTCTTCCACACGTCTCTGACAGGCTCTGTGTCCTGGGATGCGTTCCTACAGGGATTCGGCTCCTTTGACCCAGGGTTCCTTTCTACACATTAAACAGCTGTGGATTTAGGTTGCTTCTTTGCTCACCTTTGACCAACACACAGTCACAGGAAAAATTCTGTGTGGAAAGCCACCTGTGTCCCCTTGTACTTTCTGCCCAGCCTTTTGATCTGAAGTCAACAGGATGATTTCTTTCAAAGTATTAATTTGCTGGTCCAGAACCAAGGTAGATTCCACTTACTATATTTCACTCCCAAGATTTTTAAAAAATGGACTAAACAAATTCGTAAAATTACTGTGGGTTTCATTGAGCTGTTTTATTTTATTTTTGCAGCAAGTTTCCCTGTTCTTGATCATATGAAGCTTGGGTTAAAATTTTGTGGCAGTCATGTCATTCACTTCTTTTTCATTGTACCCACAAATCGTGTAAATCAGTAAGATCTGACTATTCCTTCCCTGGTGGCTCAGGAGGTAGAAAATCCGCCTGCAGTGTAGGAGGCCTGGGTTTGATCCCTGGGTCGGGAAGATCCCCTGGAGAAGGAAATGGCAACCCATTCCAGCATTCTTGCCTTGAGAATCCCCATGGACAGAGGAGCCTGGCGGGCTACAGTCCATGGGATCACAAAGAGCAGGACACGACTGAGCCACTCAGCTCAGCACAGCACATCCCTTCTTCAAAATATTTCTGAAAGTCACTGCTACGTCACCATTTCTACCACAACCATTCTAGTGAAGACCCTCATCATCTCACACTTTCATAACCATAACCTCCTGTACACAGAGACACACAAATGTATGTATGCATATACACACACAGAGATATGTAAACATACATACATGCATATATGGGGCTTCCCTAGAGGCTCAGCAGTAAAGAATCCACCTACAATTCAGGAGACACGGGTTCTTCCAAGGTTGGAAAGATCCCCTCGGAGAAGGGCATGGTAACCCACTCCAGTATTCTTGCCTGGGAAACTCCATGGACAGAGGAGCCTGGTGGGCTACAGTCCATGGGGTCGCAAAGAGTAGGACACAACTTAGCAACTAAACAGTTAACAATAATATGCATATACATATTATATGCACATATATTGGATACAAACATACACACACACACACACACAATACCAAAACAGAAACACTTCCAAGTATGAAGAAATTAAATGCATCTTTTTCACAGGTAACAAATTTGGAAATGAAGAGTTTCAATGCACAGAGAAACACACATAAATGCAAAACTCACCGGTTGACCTCCCCACCACCTATGGTTAAATTTCTCTCGCCCTCGAAGGTTGAAATGTGCATCAAAAACAGGATCATACATGGAATTGCCAACAATTCCATGTGATTCTGGATACAGCCCCTTTGTGGAAAAGCAAATTTATTGTCAAAATAATCCACATGTAATAATAGTTCTATCATAAATTTTATCATAGAAGGTTTTATAACAATATGTAATTTCCAATTTTATATCCTATATATAACTTTTACATGTCTGTCAGAGGAAACATGACTATTATCTACACACTGGTTGTAAGCCATTGTGAAACTTGACATGATTATAAGAAATTTAACATTGAAGTTTTTTTAACTGTTACAATTTAATAAGATGACAATTTTTATTACAATAAATTAACCTATAGATTGAAATTTACTTATGTGCCTCCAAAGAAGCTTCTATTTCTAAATATACTATTCCTTGCCCTTGGTTCTATTTCTACTCGAAGGCAAAAAGAAATAAATAAAATAAATAAATTATATTTTTTAAAGAAGAAAGCGAGGTAGAATTTGGGAGCATCTGAAAATTAAAACACAGCAGCTCCAAAATCAATGCTTTTATTTGAAAACTCAGAAACTAAAGAATAGATCCTGTGGTATTTGAGAGGTTGGATGAATGTATTCAGACAGAAATGCACCTGGAAAAAACAGGTTTTAAAGTTGCAATGAAGTTCGGTCATCCACCAAGTGGTAAAAGGCATTTACTATGAACAATTGATGTAGGTAAGATGAAAACCAGAAAGATTTTCTCTGAACACTAAGGAACATGTTTTTAAAATTTCCCTTTAAGTCGTTTCAGGATGAAATCAGCCCTTTGAATCCACACCGTTTGAAAGAATACTTACAGTGGCCAGAGTGTATAAGTTAGGGAAAGTTTTCGTCGGGTACACAGGCCTCATGTAGGGGGAGTGAGTGCCACAAGACCCTGGAGACAGAATTCAGATATTAGAGCAGCAGAAAAAAGAGGAGCCACTCCCCAGGGAGACCCATTCCACGGGCGATCGAAGACACGGGCGCTCTTCACTCTTGAATTTCAAGTGGGAAAGCCGTGTGCCCACATATCTCCAACCGACAGCTGAGGGTTACCGGGTGGGTCGCGGATCACAGATGGGAATGCGGGACAAGAATGACTTACTCAGCTTTTCGATGTTAGGCATGACCTTGCTGCCTTTCTTCATGTACGATGCGCGGAAACCGTCCACAGAGAAGATGATCAGCGGAGGGCGAACGAACCTTAAACGGTAACACGATAAACTTTAGAAAAATCACGGCACAGAGTTTACACAATGCCTAGTCCTTCTCACGGAACCGAGAATTTTGAAAGCAAAACTTCAGCGAGGATGTCCGTCCCAGACTGGGCTTTCAGCCACATAACGCCTGTGGCAACCTCAGTGCAGAGGGAGACGACCAGGGAAGGAGCTGGACTCCAGATTTCTCTCAGTGTGCTTTCTCCACGGCTGCCTCTTGCTGCAAACAAGGTTTTTCACAATGTAAAAAGCTGTTATCCTGATTTGCCTGGGACGTGAATTCTCCCATTTGCTACCTGAAAAACTCCTATTCATTCTTTAAAATCAAACTCAAAATTTCCTCTTTCATAGTAATGGTTGATGCTTCGGAATTCCATTAAGATAATAATACCTCTTTCATATTAATATATATCGCTGTATATATATTAATTCTATAATACGTATTGAATTAATAAATGCATATTGTATTTTAATATATTACATTATATTATAATGCTATATCAACATGTTTATCTTCTTCATTAGTCTCAAAGCACAGTTGGTGTCTTATTCATCTTTCTATTCTATGGGCCCACTACAGGGCTTCAGTAAACATTTATCAAATACAGGAGGAAGGGAGGAAGGAAAGTGAAATTAATAAGCAGTAGCGATCTTATCACTAGACTAAACACTTGCCAAAAACTCCAAGCTTAATTACAAAATGATTGTGAAAATAATTAAAACTGTTGAAGATCTCTAAAACTTAATCAATAAAGAACTAGACTATCCATCTAACTAGGGCAGGATTGATGAACTAGGCTCTTTGTTATAGCCTAAAGTTTCAGTTGTTCGATCAAATCTGAGAATGCTAAACTTTGTGGAAAACTGTTTCTAATGGTTTGCAGACTATTCCTCAAGTATAAGCTTGCATTTACTTGAAGCCACATAACAAATAAGTCTGACTCTTGCTCCCCATGGAGCCCTCTGTCCATGGGATTCTCCAAGCAGGAATACTGGAGTGGGTTGCCATTTCCTTCTCCAGGGGATCTTCCTGACCCAAGGATTGAACCCTCGCTTCCTGTGTCTCCTGCATTGCAGGCAGATACTTTTACTACTGAGCCACATGGGAAGCCCATATTTTAAATGAGTCACATTCTAAGCACTTAGAATAATTCTATATGAGTTCATTACTATCATTACTATTATCATTTAATGATTTTACCACTTAGACTGCTTTCTCTTCCAAAAATAACTGAACACATTTTAAACTGTCATCCCATTCTAATAGCCCCAAGAAGTTCAAGTAGCTCATGAAAGTTAAAAAGGAGACAAAAATAAAAATATCTAAATTCTTGGATCTTGTGTCCCAGGCTGTGCTGCCTAAAACAAAAAGACATTCAATCAAACACACTCATGAAAACACGCTTGTAGAACATCTTTTCTGCCAGGCACTTTAAGGGTCCATGAATTTGCAACAGTTTCCTGGAAGGCGTCATAAGTGCCTTATGCTGCTGGTCTTGCTTGAGCTGTGGGGCGTCAACTAAGTCTGGCTGGACCCCAGCAGAGCAGCGCAGCAGTGGTTTGCCGACTTCCTGCAGCATCTGGTAGGAGTTACCATCTCGGATAATATTTTCGAGATGTTCTAGAATCCTCCCTCCAGCCACCCCACCACCACCACCAAAAACAAAAAGCAAAAGGAGCACTTCAGGAAAAAAACACAGGAAAACCAAACCACTGCCAGAAATGTTTGTCTTCCTCTTCAGTATTATTATTATTTCTAAAATCTTCAGCTGAAGTAAGATACAGAGGCTATTGTTTCCAATATGTTCAGAGGCGATAGAGGAGAACATTTTTTTTAAACATTTCTTTTATTTTAAAAATTTTTTATTGACTTCTAATTTACATGTCATACAATTCACTTGTTTTACTTGTATGATTCTTGGTATTTTTACAGAGTTGTGTAACTATCACCACAGACATAGAGTTGGTTTTTTGTTTTTTTTTTCATTACCCCATTTGGCATGTGAGATCTTAGTTCCCAGGCCAGGTGGGAACCTGCACGCACCATGGTGGGCGCCTGAAGGTCTTCACCACTGGACTGCCAGGCAAGTCCCAGTAGAAGAAAAATTTTCCAAAAAAAACTCCCCCTTCGAGATGTACATTCCAGCTTCTGACTGGGAAATTACACAGAAGTACCATAAAGTTGCCCAGTAAGAGGATTTCAGCTTTACACTGTTTTAAACCATTCACCCATCCACAGCTTGTGATCTTTTATCAACACATACATAAAATGGCATAATATTCACTAAATGCACTCACCCTGCAGGGCATTCTGGGGTCTTTATTTCCTCACAGTCATCATCCACCCAGTGAGACTCTCCTGTTAGGAAAAACGGGGAGACTTCTGGTTGAATCGAATTATAAATGTCATCCGGATTGTTGAGAGTGTAATTGCAGGGCCTGTGTCTGGTTAGATACTTGTTGTTTATGGAATGCCATCTAAAAAGAACTTTGGAAATAAAGTGTAGAGTCTGTTTTGGCTTTACTAAGCTACGCCCATACGTGATGGGAGAGCCTAGATTTAATAACCCAAGTGGTGTTTATTTGAGCGTGCCGTGTCTAAATGGCTTGTAGATAAAAACAGCAGTGGCGTCAGGGAACAAAATTCCATGTTTGTTTCCCTCCAGAAATAAACTGTTTGGTCATTAGACAGAACATTTTTTCCTATGCCACCAAACATCTCAAAGCCATAGAAAACATGATACAACTTCCCTTTAGCTGGGGAGAAAGGTTTCGACTACATGGAGATGACAGATGGAAGACGGCCACAGGGAGGTTCTTCGCCAACAGTGTGTGTACGATCCTCGCACTAAGGAATCTAAACCAATGCCATCTTTCATTTTTATGTTCCAGCAAGATCTGAGAGCATAAACCTATGCCATTCTTGAGTCACTTCATCTAGAGAAGAGAGCAGCAACAGAGACACAGACAGAGAGAAGGAACTTGTGGACACGGGGTGGGGCGGATGGATCGAGGGAGCGGCCTTGGCACACACAGCACCGTGTGTGAAACACTGGCTGGTGGGAAGCGGCTGCAGAGCACAGGGAGCTCAGCTCGGGGCTCTGAGAGGACCTTGGGGGGTGAGGGGGTGGGCGGGAGGCTTGAGAAGGAGGGGACATATGTGCACACACAGCTGATTCATGCTGCTGCACACAGAGACTAACACAGCACTGTAAAGCAATTATACGCCAATTGAAAATTCATTCATTCATTAAAACCTAAAAAAAAAAAAAGAATAGAGACTGAAAAAGAGCTTAGATTTAAAAATGAAACTTACTTTGGAGAAAATGAAAATGATCAAAAAGCATGTGCTTTAAATTGTCCTAAAACAAAAGCATATGTCTGAAATGCAAGTAACACTTGTGACCAAGACTTTGAAGAAATCACTCCCAAGTAAAGAGCGCTGGACATCTCCCTGGTCAGTATGAATCTAACCAGTGACCACTGTGTAAGTCCCACGCTCCTTCAAGTGGAGAAGCTCTACTACACACGTGATAACCCAGGGCCCACACATGAGCCACAGCAAAGTCTCACAAGTAGAATTTGAAACCAGCAAAAACCAATGTTTCACAGTTCAATGACCAATGATACCTAGAACTTTATTTTCCCTTCTAATAGCCTTTGTGGATTATTGGTACATTTACCAGGGAAATAAAAGGGAAAAGAAAAGAAAATTCTCAACCAATTTTGTGTTTTATCAACAGCTACAACAATTATTTGGGTAGGAGAAATTTTCAAGGTCAGCATTCAGGTAGGATGTGTTGCCATAACTAAACACTACACATGTTTCAGAACTGATCTGCTCTTCCCCTAAAGTATTTGAACAGAAACTCTCCATAAATGTTCCATGTCACAGCTAGGAAAAGGTCTTCATTTAAACACTGAAAAGTGATCTGCAAATGCTACACAAAGATCCCGGGATCCTTTCATCAACTTGGCCAAGTGGTTGCCAGGGTGACAAACTCCTTAAAGACAAAAACGGCATCTTTTATACATTCGGCAGTCCATTGACAAGTATTTACTACTGGACTAAAACCATCATATTCGACAATCCACTTCACCAAGTCAGCACACACACATACTCGGCTTTGGGGCGTGACGAGGGCTGTGGTTTAGGCCCCTCTCCTCATCAGCATTGGTGCTCCCGCCCCAGGCCCCTCTCCTCATCAGCAGCGGTGCTCCCGCCCCAGGCCCCTCTCCTCTTCAGCAGCGGTGCTCCCGCCCCTGGGTCCTCCAGGGGGTTCGAGTGGTGAAGAGCCCGCTGCCAACGCAGGAGACGTAAGAGACACAGGTTCGATCCCTGGGTGGGGAAGATCCCCTGGAGGAGGGCATGGCCACCCACGCCAGGATTCATGCCTGGAGAACCCCATGGACGGAGGAGGCTGGTGGGCTACAGTCCAGAGGGTCGCACAGAGCCGGACACGACTGAGGGACTTAGCACGCTCGCACTCCCATCCCGAGGCTGCTGCTGGCACTGAGGCTCACAGCTGACAGCCGGTGGGCACAGAGCCGTGCCCAACTTCAGATGTAAGAGCTCTGAGGCTCACCCTCCAGAGCCCGAGGAGGGCACAGCGAAGGGACCCGTGCCCTTAGCCACAGCCTCGCTTGCCTTCCCCTCCCCACGCCCCTGCTCCCTCAGACGGTTCTCCTGCAGAGACCTTCCCAGAGAATTCCCTGGACAGCACTCCCATCTCAGGCTCTGCTTCTAAGAAACTTGACCAAGACAGGAACTCTTCTAGAAATCTCTTCATGATTCAGTTTAGTTCACTCATTTGGAGTTTCAGCTTCAACATCAGTCTTTCCAATGAATATTCAGGACTGATTTCCTTTAGGATGGACTGGTTGGATCTCCTTGCAGTCTAAGGGACTCTCAAGAGTCTTCTCTAACACCACAGTTCAAAAGCATCAATTCTTCAGTGCTCAGCTTTCTTTAGAGTCCAACTCTCACATTCATACATGACTATGGGTCCCTAATTATGGAATTTGGGATAATTTCCTTGTTATTTCAGATCAGCAAAATGCAGACCGGTCAACCTGAGAAAGAAGCCTGAGAAATGAAAAGGCACAACTCACTCCCACCTCCCAAGCCCATGTCCAAGGTGTCACAGCCACAAGAGCCGAGGTCTTTTGGAATGTCTCCAATCTTCCCTTTTTTAAAGTTTAAGCCAACAGAGGAAACATGTACCTTTGCAAACCACTTGGTAATTAGTGCAACAGTCTCCCCGGGCCAAGCAGTCCTCCGAGCAGTGACAAGCATGGTCTTCATTTCTTACTTCTCCGCATCTGTCCTTGGTACACTCCCAGCCACCAGCTGAAATCAGCACAACAGAACACTTTTCACTGCTTCGCACAAACCAAATAAAAGAGGCCACAACTGCTTACAACGTTTGCCAAGAAAAAAGCTAAAGTCCCACATCATTTAATCTGCTTGTGAAATTAGAGTTGGCCTGGGGCCTAAATGATATTTGGCATACTTAGAAATAGGATGGACTTTTAGTTTTTCAAATCAGAATACAAAGTCCGATGGCATTGCACTCCTTTGGGAAAATGGAACCCTTAACCTCTTATGAACTGTCCTAAAAGACCAATGAAATGTATGGTGTATAAGGTTTGTGATAGAGATATTTTCCCAGGTGGCGCGAGTGGTAACGAACTTGACTGCCAATGAAGGAGATGAAAAAGACACGGCTTTGATCCCTGGGTCTGGAAGATCCCCTGGAGGAGGGCATGGCTACCCACTCCAGTCTTCTTGCCTGGAGAATCCCAGCACAGAGGGGCCTGGCGGGCTACAGTCCATGGGGCCACACACAGTCAGACACGACTGAGCGACTTAGCACACACCTACTGTTGTAGACACAGTTGGCCATAGCTGGGCTCTTTTATTTTCCAAAGTAGTTTTACTTAAAGCTTTATCAGCCTGATTTAAATACAAATGATAATGCAACTAAATGGCCTCTAACTGATATAAGATGCACCAGAGGTTAGAGTTATATGAAGATTATGTGTGTGTTAGTTGCTCAGTTGTGTCCAAAGCTTTGTGACCCCATGGACTGTAGCCCATCAGGCTCCTCTGTCCATGGGATTCTCCGGGCAGGAATATTGGAGTGGGCTGCCGTGCCCTTCTCCAGGGGATCTTCTTGACCCAGGGATTGAACCTAGGTTTCCTGCATTGCAGGCAAACTCTTTACCATCTGAGCCACCATGGAAGCTGTGAAGCATATAAAGCCAGTTCTGAGTGTAGATCAGACTGTGGCCCTACTTACAATTACAGGTCAGAATACCTATTTTCAAGGAGGTCAGTTGCTAGGTTACAGATTTCTATCTGAGCATACTTGATTGGGAGCTCACAACTTTTTTCCACCAAGAAAATATCTTCAGAAAAGTAATATCTTCGTTTTAAAGAGAGTGCTGGACTTCACGCATGACTCTCCATCCACTGGACTGTAAGCTCCATGGCAGGGAAAAGTCCCATCTCTCCTTTCACCACCGTAACTCTAGTGCCTGGGTGTGCGCCTGGCTCAAGTCAGTGTCCATGAACATCAACTAAATCTAATTCAGAATTACCGTGACAATAAAATACAACTCTTTACATTCACCCTGGCTGTGCTGAGAAACTTCAGAGCTAATTCATTTATTCAAAAGATACATCTACTGTGTTTTCCATGTTCTAGGTTCTGGGGAGGGAGTGAAGAGCAAGGAAGACAAGATCCTGTCTTCACAGACCTTACATTCCGGTTGGGAAAGGCAGACCATAAGCAACTCAATTGTCAATGAGATCATTTCAGCTTGTGGTAAGTGCTGTGAAGAAAATTAACACGGACAGAGAGTGACGGGGCGGGCTGGGTCTACTTGACTTAGAGTGGTCAAGAAAGGCTTCTCTGAGCTGAAGGACATTTCAGATCTTCATCTCTTAAAACATGTCATAAGTGAGAAGCAAAACTTTTAGAAAGCAATGCTGTTCTTTAGTAATATTCTACCGAGAGATACAATTGCTATGTGAATAATTGGATAAACAGATGTTAGTTGCCATGCTAGCAAATTATGCAACTACAGTTTAATTTCCATATTTTACAATTATTCTTGCATCCTGATTCCATTCTCTGATATTTTTATAACCCCTGTTTCCACTGCCTTCTCTTTCCAAGCAGATTAAATGCTTGGAATTCTTTTACCCAGGATCTGCTATTCTCAATGGTTAGCAATTTTCCAAGGTTATGTTGAGGGACAGAGGTCATGTGAGGTGTTTTTTCCTCAATTCAAAGATAACTCTTCCAACCAAAACACTTGTTAAAAATTTGTTACTTTTGCCATATAATATTTTAAGTTGATATGTTGTAGTTCCAGTTTTCTTTATTCAGTTCAAGAAATTTTCTTTCCTTTCCTTTTGGCCACACGGCATCTTAGTTCCCCAACCAAGGATCAGACCCAGCGCCCTCAACACTGGACACAGAGTCACAGCCACTGACCACTGGGGATCAGACCCAGCGCCCCCTACACTGGACACAGAGTCACAGCCACAGGACCACTGGGGATCAGACCCAGTGCCCTCAACACTGGACACAGAGTCACAGCCACAGGACCACTGGGGATCAGACCCAGTGCCCTCAACACTGGACACAGAGTCACAGCCACAGGACCACTGGGGATCAGACCCAGTGCCCCCTACACTGGACACAGAGTCACAGCCACTGGACCACCAGGGATGTCCCCCAAAAATATATTTTTATTCCTCCCCTAGTTCCATAAGAGGGTGTCCCTGGTAAAGAATCCTCCTGCTAATCCAGGAGCTGCATGTTTGATCCCTGAGTCAAGATCCCTTGGAGGAGGGCATGGCAACCCATTCTATATTCTTGCCTGGGAAATCCCATGGACAGAGGAGCCTGGTGGGCTACAGTCCATGGGGTAGCAAAGAGTCAGACACGACTGAGCGACTTCACTTCACTTCATTAACAAGCTAGATATACTGAGGCATTACTAACTTTGCAAGCTGCTGCTGAGTCGCTTCAGTCGTGTCCGACTCTGTGCAACCCCATAGACGGCCTCCTACCAGGCTCCTCTGTCTCTGGGATTCTCCAGGCAAGAACACTGGAGTGGGTTGCCATTTCCTTCTCCAAACTCTGCATAAGAGTTAAATTTTTAAAAATTTAATGAACCTCAAGCAAGGAATGATTCTGTATAATTTGAAAAGCAACTATGAGAATAAACATAAAAATATTTAACCTCATTAGATAATAATAAAGTTATCTATCATATCAGAAAAGAAATTTTCATGAGAACATGCTGAAAAGGGAGTGCTGAAAGGGCCTGTGCCCTTTGAGAGAAATATAAACTTTGAGGTGCAAAATTATGTTATATTTATTTACATTTAAGAAATGCATATATACTTTGTCTGGCCTTAGGTGAGTGTGAGTGATCATACCATCGTGATTATCTGGGTCATGAAGACCTTTTTGTACAGTTCTTCTGTGTATTCTTGCCATCTCTTCTTAATATCCTCTGCTTCTGTTAGGTCCATACCATTTCTGTCCTTTATCGAGCCCATCTTTGCATGAAATGTTCCCTTGGTATCTCTAATTTTCTTAAAGAGATCCCTAGTCTTCCCATTCTATTGCTTTCCTCTATTTCTTTGCATTGATCGCTGAGGAAGGCTTTCTTATCTCTCCTTGCTATTCTTTGGAACTCTGCATTCAGATGTTTATATCTTTCCTTTTCTCCTTTGCTTTTCACTTCTCTTCTTTTCACAGCTATTTGTAAGGCCTCCTCAGACAGCCATTTTGCTATTTTGCATTTCTTTTTCTTGGGGATGGTCTTGATTCCTGTCTCCTGTACAATGTCATGAACCTCAATCCATAGTTCATCAGGCACTCTGTCTATCAAATCTAGTCCCTTAAATCTATTTCTCACTTCCACTGTATAATCGTAAGGGATTTGATTTAGGTCATACCTGAATGGTCTAGTGGTTTTCTCCACTTTCTTCAATTTAAGTCTGAATTTGGCAATAAGGAGTTCATGATCTGAGCCACAGTCAGCTCCTGGTCTTGTTTTTGCTGAGCTTCATTTTCGGCTGCAAAGAATATAATCAATCTGATTTCAGTGTTGACCATTTGGTGATGTTCATGTGTAGAGTCTTCCCTTGTGTTGCTGGAAGAGGGTGTTTGCTATGACCAGTGCATTCTCTTGGCAAAACTCTATTAGCCTTTGCCCTGCTTCATTCCATACTCCAAGGTCAAATTTGCCTGTTACTCCAGGTGTTTCTTGACTTTGTACTTTTGCATTCCAGTCCCCTATAATGAAAAGGACATCTTTTTTGGATGTTAGTTCTAGAAGGTCTTGTAGGTCTTAATAGCACTGTTCAACTTCACCTTCTTCAGCGTTACTGGTCGGGGCATAGACTTGGATAACCATGATATTGAATGGTTTGCCTTGGAAACGAAGAGAGATCATTCTGTCATTTTTGAGATTGCATCCAAGTGCTGCATATCAGACTCTTTTGTTGATTATGATGGCTACTCCATTTCTTCTAAGGGATTCCTGCCCACAGTAGTAGATATAATGGTCATCTGAGTTAAAGTTAGAGTCCCTTGGACTGCAAGGAGATCCAACCAATCCATCCTAAAGGAGATCAGTGCTGGGTGTTCATTGGAAGAACTGATGTTGAAGCTGAAACTTCAATACTTTGGCCACCTGATGTGAAGACCCTGATGCTGGGAAAGATTGAAGGCGAAAGAAGAAGGGGACGACAGAGGATGAGATGGTTGGATGGCATCACTGACTCGATGGACATGGGTTTGGGTGGACTCCGGCAGTTGGTGATGGACAGGGAGGCCTGGCGTGCTGCGGTTCATGGGGTCGCAAAGAGTTGGACATGACTGAGGGACTGAACTGAACTGAACTGATATATGCTTTGATCCCCAAATCCCATTCCTCAGATTTATGTTAAGGAAAATAGACAGAAGTGTGAACATGCATGAACAATATTCACTGGTACATTGTTCACAGTAGCAAGAGTTAGGGAAACATAAATGCTGGTCACCACTCAACAAAGTAGGCTGCATCTGTTCAATGGAATATGATGTAGGCATTCAAAAGGATGATGTGTATAAAGGCACATAAATACAGATGCACCCTCTCACAGGCATAAATATACATAAATATAAATACACATACATACGCTTTAAACCCCCTGACGCTGGGAAAAACGGAGGGCAAGAGCAGAAGGGGGCAACAGAGGATGACATGGCTGGATGGCATCACCGACTCAAAGGACAAGAGTTTGAGTAAACTCCAGGAGTTGTGATGGACAGGGAGGCTTGCCACGCTGCATGCAGTTCGTGGGGTCGCAAAGAGTCGGACACAGCTTAGCAACTGCACAACAAATACATTCTAAACACATAACACAGTCTGAGTTTGCACTGAAACACTGATTGTGCTTATCTCTGGGTCAGCAGAGTAGTATCTCAGAGATCTGTTTTCTCCTTCAACCTTTTGTTATTATCTTATATTCGGTTCTTCCACATTTGGCCTTAGGTATCTCTGTACACAGGGACGTGAGCTACTTTAACATGTCTATATTTATTAAACTCGGAAAGAAAGGCATGAGCTACATTCAGAGAGAGCTAAGCTAGAGTCAGAACATCCGTTCAAGTTTAGAAGCAGCTCTAAGATCAGGAGTCGGGTGGCTGAGATGATGTGTCCGGGACAAGATACTCAAAGTAGAAGAGGAAATATAGAACATTCGTTAGTTCTTCAGTGCCAAGTAAACACAGACCACTGGTTTGAAATAATATTTTGAAGCCAGAAACTCTGCTGGAACATCTGTTCCATCCCTATATTCAGTTTACAAGGTTCTCAGCATTTCAGTTTACAAACCCACAAACAGAAAGCTGGGAGAAGTTCCAAAGGAAAAAGGAAAGGAACAACAACAAAAAATATGGCCAAACATTGGGAAAATGTATTATGCAAAAAATAAATAAATAGATAAATAAACAGCCTAAGAGCACTCTCCTTCTTTTGAGGAGGGGGAAAAAATCTGAACTGGTAAAGAGCTGACACAGGTTTTCATGTAAATCAGGTGCTATTTCTTTAGTAAAGGAGAATAATATATGTTTCTAATGTCATTAGAAAAGTCAAACTAATGTTAATGATAATATGAGCTAGATTTTTGAAATAATCATCTAACCATAATAGTCTAAAAACAGGTAATAATTTATCAAGAGAGCTGTGGAATCTCTGTATCTAATGGTCTTAATACAATGAACTATTATATTACTCAGCCATAAAAAAGGAGGGTTTCCCTGATGGCTCAGACAGTAAAGAATCTGACTACAATACAGGAGACCTGGGTTCAATCCCTAGGTCAGGAAAATCCCCTGGAGAAGGAAACAGCAACCCACTCCAGTATTCTTGCCTGAAGAATCCCATGGACAGAGGAGCCTAGAGGGCCACAGTCCATAGGATCACAACGAGTCAGACAAAGACTGAGCAACCAACACTAATACGTATAAAAGAGAACAAAATTGGGTCATTTGTAGAGATGTGGATGGACCCAGAGACTCTCATATAGAGTGAAATAAGTCAGAAAGAGAAAAATAAATATCATATATTAACATATATACGGAATCTAGAAAAATGGTATAGATGTTTTTATTTGCAAAGCAGAAATAGAGACATGGATGTAGAGAACACAGGTATGGACACCAAGGCAGGGAAGACGGGGAGTGGTATGAACTGGGCGACAGGGACTGACCCACGTACTGCTGATACTATGAATAAAAGAGATGACCAACGGGGACCTACTGTGGAGCTCAGGGAGCCCTGCTCAGCGCTCGGAGCCGACCTACACGGGAAGGAAACAGGGGAGATATATACATACACAGAGTTGATTCGCTTTGCCGCGCAGTAGAGCCTAACACAGCACCGCAAAGCAACTGCTGCTGTTCAGTCGCTGAGTCGTGTCTTTGCAATCCCATGGACCGCAGCCTGCCTGGCTCCTCGGCGCTCAGCCTTCTCTACAGTCCAACTCTCACATTCGTACATGACTACTGCAAAAACCATAGCTTTGACTTGGCACTCCTTTGTCAGCAAAGTGATGGCTCTGCTTTTTAACACACCATCTAGGTTTTTCATAGCTTTGTTTCCAAGCAGCAAGGCTGCAGTGATTTTGGAGCCCAAGGAAATAAAATCTGTCACTGCTTCCACTTTTTCCAAAAAATAATTTTTTACAAAATGACCTTGAGAGCAGGGTTGCTTGTCACCTTTCCCAGAGAGTGTGAACATGAAGCTGCCCAGAGGAATGGGGGATAATCTACAAGGTAACTGCAAGATCAGATCAGAACAGATCAGTCGCTCAGTCGTGTCCGACTCTTTGCGACCCC
Organism: Bos taurus; assembly: GCF_002263795.3. NCBI lineage: Eukaryota > Metazoa > Chordata > Mammalia > Artiodactyla > Bovidae > Bos > Bos taurus. The sequence continues at coordinate 81,064,260 of NC_037341.1, forward strand.
ATGAATCGCAGCACGCCAGGCCTCCCTGTCCATCACCAACTCCCGGAGTTCACTCAGACTCACGTCCATCGAGTCGGTGATGCCATCTAGCCATCTCATCCTCTGTCGTCCCCTTCTCCTCTTGCCCCCAATCCCTCCCAGCATCAGAGTCTTCTCCAATGAGTCAACTCTTTGCATGAGGTGGCCAAAGTACTGGAGTTTCAGCTTCAGCATCATTCCCTCCAAAGAAATCCCAGGGCTGATCTTCAGAGTGGACTGGTTGGATCTCCTTGCAGTCCAAGGGACTCTCAAGAGTCTTCTCCAACACCACAGTTCAAAAGCATCAATCCTTCGACGCTCAGCTTTCTTCACAGTCCAACTCTCACAGCCATACATGACCACAGGAAAAACCATAGCTTTGACTAGACGAACTTTTGTTGGCAAAGTAATGTCTCTGCTTTTGAATATGCTATCTAGGTTGGTCATAACTTTCCTTCCAAGGAGTAAGCATCTTTTAATTTCATGGCTGCAGTCACCATCTGCAGTGATTTTGGAACCCAGAAAAATAAAGTGTGACACTGTTTCCACTATTTCCCCATCTATTTCCCATGAAGTGATGGGACCGGATGCCATGATCTTCGTTTTTTGAATGTTGAGCTTTAAGCCAACTTTTTCACTCTCCACTTTCACTTTCATCAAGAGGCTTTTTAGTTCCTCTTCACTTTCTGCCATAAGGGTGGTGTCATCTGCATATCTGAGGTTATTGATATTTCTCCCGGCAATCTTGATTCTAGCTTGTGTTTCTTCCAGTCCAGCGTTTCTCATGATGTAAGTCCCCCCTAAAGTGTGAGACTTTGGAAACAGCAGGTAGAATGAGTCGCCAAAGGTGATTTTCTCCACTAATGCACTTTCAGAGACCTGTATACCCCACTGACCCTTCTATTAGAGAAGAAATGTGAACAAACGTCAGGCACGTGTAGAGGAAGATTTTAGAGCTGCCTTGAGCATGCAAACCCAAGAAGAATTCCAAAATGATTTTAGACTCCCACTGAGAAGAAGTAATGACCTCAGAGTAGACCCACAGTCACTATACGATACGATGAAACAAAGCCAATGTTAGAAACTGAGCAGGCAAGCAAAAATAATAGTTAGAACAGACGCCCAGAAAAGAGCCCAACACTTTAAGAACGTGCAAAATTTCAGTCCAGGTATCCTAGCAGTGAATGGGGGACAGCAAGAGATAGAAATCATAAAGATTAAAGAAAAAATAACTGGTCATAAACATCCCAAACTAGTAAATGACGACTGCAGCTGCGAAGAATTCTCTTTGGGCCGAGTCTTGTGTGGATACAACGGCCATACAGGGTGTGCTCGTAACACAACTGACAGTGATTCCAGGAACGAAACTAAATCCCCCAGTTTGGTTCATCCAAAGCAGGGTGGCGATGGCAGGTTGCTCAACAGCAGGGGTTAAGCCAGCTAACTGAGACTAGAGGATTCAAAAGTTACGCACCTGTCTTCAAGCAGAGCTCATCAAAGTCAAGGCAGCAGCTGCTATAGCTCTTACACAAGTTGTCACATCGACAATCAGGGGGTCCAGCCTCTTGAAGTTCAAAGCATCTGCCCTTGCAAGACCCAGAGATGTTGATCGAGGGGGAGTCTGATAACACTGCAAGAGACAAGAGACAAGGGCAATGGGATTAGGGAATAGGCCATGTCACTAGGGGGTTTCCCTGGTGGCTCAGACAGGAAAGAATCCGCTGGCAATGCGGGAGACCTGGGTTCGATCCCTGGTTTGGGAAGATCCCCTGGAGTGGGAAAGGCTACCCACTCCAGTATTCTGGTCTGGAGAACTCCATGGACAGAGGAGCCTGGCAGGCTATGGTCCATGGGGTCACAGAGAGTCTTGCATGACTGAGCGACCTTCCCGTCACATCACTCTGGCAGGGAGGCCCTGGGCAGAAGAATGCGGTCATGCAGGCAGACTCGAGCTGAGCAGCCTGGCTCCATCTGCTGCTGGCTGTGAACCTCAGCAGGTCTTCTGCGCCAGTTTCTTCATCTGTAGAGAGGGGAGACCAATAAAAGTAACTGGAGACTATCATGCGAATTAAATGAGATACTGAGCAAGGTGTCAGCCATACAGAAAGTAACAAATGTTGGCTACTGGTTTTACTACTATTTCCAGTGATTATTACCACAATTCTGTGTCTCTGTGGATGTTGTGATGCCAACAGAGAACAGTACTTTGAAGTCTACACTTAGAAGTGTTCATTCGCCTGTTCAAAAATCCACAGTTTTTGTAAGGAAGGTGCATGTATGCTCAGTTGCTCAGCCATATCCAACTCTGCGACCCATGGCCTGTAACCTGCCAGTCTCCTCTGTCCATGGGATTTTCCAGGCAAGAATACTGGAATGGGTTGCCATTTCCTACTCCAGGGGATCTTCCTGACTCAGGAATCATACTTGCATTTCTTGCATCTCCAGCATTGGCAGGCAGGATTCTTTACAACTGCAACAGGAAAATTGAGCCTAAATGTTCTGAGAACAGGCTGAACAGACAGGGTTGAAATAAAAGACTTTTGAGATCTCTTCCAGCCGTAAAACCTACATACATAACTAGAGTTATACAAACGTAAACTCTACAATCTTGGAGAAAGAAAGGATTAATCAAGTAGCAAAAAAAAATTAATCGGTAAATAGTGCTAGGGTAACAGGCTGGCTGGAAAAATTAAGCAGGATCCTCATCCCAGCTTACAAAGCAAGTCAGATCTGCACAGGCTAGTATGGAAAGAGCTACAAAGTGGATAAACATTTTTTTAAAACAGCAAAGCATGGAAAACAATTCTGGTCAACCCAGGGATCGAACCCAGGTCTCCTGAATTGATGGCAGATTCTTTACCATCTGAGCCACCATGGAAGCCCTGGTAGTAAATGTATATATTATATTTTCTGTTAGAAATAGAGATAGAGAAAGCAATAAAGATAGAGATAAACATAAAATAAAGTCAGAGGCCAGAGCTAGAGATGAGAGAGTGGGTGGGGACAGAAGCGTTGAGACAAGTACCAGGGTGAATCTGGAAGAGGACATGGCACCCACCCCGGGATTCCTGCATGGGGAACCCCGGGACAGCGGGGCCTGGCAGGCTGCGGTCCATGGGGTCACCAGAGTCAGACACGACTGAGCACACAGCACATGCCAATGTGAATAACACTTTTTTTCACTGTAAAAATTCTTTACAGAAATTATTTTTGGAGAAATGAGAAAAAGCAAGGAAACGTCTTACTTTTCTGCAATTTGAAACTTCTGTTTTACAAATATCTTTTTTTTTTTTTATGTTTTGCTTGCTTACTTCTCCCTCTCACATATATATATAACATATATCTTTATGTGTGTAAGTAGACATGCATGTGAATTTATGTGCATGAAGGGTATGTTATACAATATATAAATATCCTACAAATTTTATTTATAATGTTATTTTAGTTCCTTATGTTTATGAATTTTCCATTTTTTTTAAATCAGAATCCATTACTTGTAAAATCAAGAAAACACCAGAGGCAAGGAGAGAACAGATATTTAATGACATTTCTAGGTTCAGCAAAGCCATTTATCTGAACATCCCACTCATCTGTTAGTCCTTTGTCCTCTTTCAAGTCAGAGTCACCCAGTCCTGACCTGGACAGCATTAGATTAGTTCAACTAAAGCAAACAGATTCACCTGACCACGAGATGTGAAACGCTTTTGCATGGTTGATTATGGGATCTTCAAAGACATACAAATCACCCCCATTCAGCTGAAGAAATAATATCAGGTTTCCAAGGCAATGCCTTACCTCTGGTTCACAAACCACATTTTTCTATAGACTTTGCCCAACCAATCAACAGACATGCTGAACTTCGAGGAACTATGAGAGGAGGAGGACTGAGCAGTAGAGAAAGGAAAAATAAAGTCCCACGGTGAAAAGCAAATGTAAGAAAAATGCTTATAACTGAAACACTCCTTTTATAAGGATACTGCTTAGAATCATCCCAGCATCCATCTATTATGATAAATTCTGAGTAGAATTTGTGCTCATGAACTGCATATATAAGCACACTTAGCTATCCTTAGGGCTGGGATAATCAGAAGAGCTTCAAAGGCACATTGTTCGTAGATGTTCACCCGTCCTGTCTCCTTTGTGGCGTCTCAGCCAGCACGTGAAGTTTTCCTCCATTCACGCCCTTTGCTTTTCCCTCATCATAATCTCTTCCTTTTTCTTATTTTTACTTTCAAAAAATTTGTATGAATTTCTAATCATTTTAAACCTTTCTCCATTCATTCTATCAAAGTGATTTTTACTCCTTCCTTCCAACAATAGTTGGAGAAGAAAATGGCAACCCACTCCAGTGTTCTTGCCTGGAGAATCCCAGGGACAGAGGAGCCTGGTGGGCTGCCGTCTATGGGGTCGCAGAGTCGGACACGACTGAAGGGACTTAGCAGCCGCAGTAGCAGTCCAACAATAGTTACTCTCTAAGTTTACCACTCACTGTGCTTTTGAAAATAATTGAATTTCACACAATAGCTCGCCCCTATCCAATTATCATCTTCCTTGCCAACCCTCAAACTGAAGACAGCTTTGTTAAGAAAGAGCTGCACTTACACTCATAATGCAAACATACAGCTCATAAAAAGTATTGTACTCAATATGGGGTTACTAACAACTTTCAAATAAGAGTGAATTTCTGGGCTGGTGTGGATTAGGGATTATTGTTGCTTAGTTGCCCAGTGTGTAAGCCTCTCGCAACCCCCATGGACTGTAGCCCGCCAGGCTCTTCTGTCTGTGGGATTTCCCAGGCAAGAATACTGGAGTGGGTTACCATTCCTTCTCCAGAGGATCTCCCTGCCCCAGGAATCGAACCTGGGTCTCCTGTGTTGGCAGGAGCCTCTTTATTACCGAGCCACTAGGGAACCCATGGATTAGGGACACGTATGCCAAACTCACTCCTGGCTGACTGATTCTGCTGAGAACAGCAGGAACGGCAGCAGCCTTTTTTTTTTTTTTTTTAAACAAAATAAAGTGGCAGAACAAAGTTCACCTGGCCTTTCCAGGGCCTGTTCTGCCCCTGACATCTTCCTTCAGAACGACTCCCAGCCCTGATTCTCTCTTTAGCTCGTCCCCACGAGCCGGCTTTTTCATCCCACCCGGGTTCTGGGCCCCTCGCCCCACACCAGGCCAAGTTTTAGGACTGCTCTTCTTCTTGTACTTGATTCAATAGTCAGATATGGAAGGATTCTCTAACTTCTTATATACCTGAATTCTAAAATCTGTAAAGCCTTCCTTTATCAGAACTAAAAACTTCAGAACTAACGAGAAAGACAACAAGGAAACAAACTCCGTGCTGAGTGAAGTAGGTCAGAAAGAGAAAAACAAATACCGTACAGCAACACACAGATATGGAATCTGGAAAAATGGTACCTGAACCTATTTGCAGGGCAGGAACAACGCCGCAGACATGGAGAAGAGACTTGTGGACACAGCCGGGGAAGGAGAGGCGGGGCGGATTGAGAGAGGGGCGTGAAACATAAGCCACGACCACAGGTAAAACAGACGGCCAGTGGGAAGTCGCTGCGTAACTCAGGGAGCTCAGCCGGTGCTGTGACCCCTAGAGCGTGCAATGCGGGGATGGGAGCGAGGTGCACGCGGGCCGGGCCTGCGGACACTCAGGGCCGGTTCACACTGCTGTACTGGGAGTGAGGTGCACAGGGCGGAGCCTGCAGACACTCAGGGCCGCTTCACACTGCTGTGAGGCAGAAGCCAGCAGGACACCGGAAAGCAATTATCCTTAAATTAAAAATAAATTAAAAACAAATCTGTCCTAAGTGTGATGGGGGTCTGAAACTTCATATGACGCACTTGCCAGCACTTTTATGAGATTCAAATGCTATTCTGCCTTTTGAATTACACATTTAAATGATATTGTTTTACTTCAAAGGAACAAGTCAGTTCCAGAATCTTAAAAAATAAATGTCGCAGGTCTATACAGACAGAAGTTTTCTTTAGAGACTTTACATTTTAAAATATGTTATATGTGATGTACATAAAAACAATGCTGTACGCTTCTTACTTTTCCCAGAAGCGCAATTTCATGATTTAAAAAACCCACCAATGTAAAATTCGATTTATCACATTCAAACTCACAATTCTGATAGAAACAAGTGAAGTTATTTTTACTTAGCTAAGTAAATCTTCTTTCTAAAACATTCCGTCTTACCATACCTACACAGAAGTAGCATTGTGGAATTCTGGTGCCATTTATGCACAGAAAAAAAATTATTGATAATTTAATTAGACTATTCGAAACAGCCTAATTCATGACAACAGTTGTGACCTAAACATAATTTCATCCTGGATTCCCAATCACATTTTCCACCAAATCTCTGCAAAATGGAAATTTTCAGATTTGGACGATGGCCAGTGAGGGAGGCTGTGTTTAAGTTTGAAACTACTTAGCCCAGCCGAAAGCTGGACGATTCATCTAAGTTTTATCTGATCCTGCATTCAGAGTTTGCGCTGTGACCCACTCTCTGTTCCTCCCATTTTCCATGGTTCTCAGCCTGAGGGTTTCCTGAAAGTGAGAGGCAAGTCTTGAAATGAAACAGACTGAGTAAGCCGCCTCCTTTCCAAGAGCACTGGGACAGACCTGGCTCTCCGGTGTCTGCCTGCCTTGTCTGAAGCATAAAATACAAGGAAAAAAGGCAGACAACGTGGATGACAATCAAGATGCCGGCCAACTCAAGCCTGAAGTCCCGTCCGACGCCTCTTCTGGAGTACACGATGTGTTCTTTCCGGTCCTACTTTCTTGCGCTGAAGTTGCCGTTTTTCCTCGATACTCTTGACCTCATCTCTTCAAAAGCAGCACTTAGTACAGGCCTGTGTGTCAGTATCTCCACTTCCTAAATACACCACTTCCTATAAATATCCATTACTGCACCATCATTACGCTCTCCTCTTCTTCACAGCTTCTGAACCAGATTTCATAGACAACTTTTTAAATTAATAGGTCCACCTGGGAAGTTTTCAAACACCTGTACTTTCAATGTGTTTGTATAAAATACAACATCCTCATGTAGCAAGACCCCATCAACTACAAGAAAATAGGTTTCTAGATGATTTCAATGAAATCTGAGTCTAATTTCACTTGTAAATCACTCAAATAACATGTATGATCACAGTCAGTAGTATAAGTCTGCTACCAAACAATGAAACGGCGTTTTATATAGCACATACTGTCAATTTGATGAGGTAAAATGGAGACCCTGGCCTTCAAACAAATTTGGAGATAAATGCAGTGTATCAGCATACACTCAACACCTTATATTCTTATCAGTCTTAGTATGGCACGTTTGTTTTCAAGAATCTTTTCAGACAAAGAGGCGATATTATCCCCATTTTCCTGGTTGGGAGATCAGAACTCTAGCGAAAGAGAAAGTCACTGAGTCGTGTCCGACTCTTTGCGACCCCATGGAAGACAGCCCACCAGGCTCCCCTGTTCGTGGGCTTCCCCAGGAACGAATCCTGGAGTGGGGTGCCATTCCCCCCTCCAGGTGACCTTTCCAACTCACGGTTGAACCCAGGTCTCTTGCACTGCAGGCGGATTCTTTACCATCTGAACACCAGGGAAGCCCTCCGAATTCCATACTTTTTCAGTGTGTTTTTAAATACCACGTCCTCGTGTAGAAAGACCTCGTAAACTACAAGAAAACAGATTTCTAGATGATTTGAATACAATTTAAGAGTTTAATTTCACTTGTGTACTGCTCCACTGTGTGGCACAGGGAACCTTGCTCAGTGTTCTGTGGCAGCCTGGATGGGAGGGGACTCTGGGGGAGAATGGATACGTGTATATGCATGACTGAGTCCCTGTGCTGTCCACCTGAAAGTATCACCATACTTTTATACTCCAATATAAAATTAAAAGTTGTTTTAAAAATAAGAACCTTAGGCCTAACTTAAGCTAGCAAAGGCCTAGCTACAATTTTAGATCATCTGATTGTAGCTATAATATCATTATCGTTAACAAAGGATTTTTCAAATTATGCACATAAGCTCTGAATTTTAGATGTTCTTTTTAAGACATGATTTTGGAAGATATAAGCTATGTTGAACTTTATTTAAGATGGAGATTTCTGGTTAATGCAACAAGATAGAAGATTCTGTATAGTTTTTTTTTTTCCTTGTCAATTTTAGTCTTTAATTTTTATATGAAATTTGAAAATTAAAGAATAGTTAACGCCCCTTTCTATAGTATACAATTATGATAAGCAATGCATAAAAATCATCGGGAATATAAACTAAATTGATGTTTTTAAAAACAATCTGCAAAATACTCATTTTAAAGAAATTATTTTAAAAGTTTACTATTACAATGTGTGCTTATATCATTTGGACATTTTTTTGCTTACCAGGTTTTTGCCTACTATTTACTATGCTTTTCAACAGAAATTGGAACAGGTTTTATTAGGTTCACAATAAAATTTTAGTCTGAATTCACTCCTTTCCCTTTTTTAAATTAATGGCTTCCCAGGTGGCTCAGGGGTAAAGAATCCACCTGCCAATGCAGGAGATGCAAGAGACATGGGTTAGATCCCTGGATCAGGAAGATCCCTTGGGGTAGGAAATGGCAACCTGCTCCAGTATTCTTGCCTGGAAAATTCCAGGGATGGAGGAGTCTGGTGAGGTACAGTCAGTCCATGGGGTCGCGAAGAGTCAGACAGGACTGAGTGAGTGAGCGTGCGTGCACATAGGTGCTTTACAGCGCTGTGTTGGTTTCTGCCGTATGGAAGCTGTATTTCTTTTAAAACTGTGTGTAGTGGAGAATAGCCAGTTACCAGCACAGTGATACTGGGCTGCTGGGCCTGCTCCCTGAGCATGGGGCTGGCCAGGAGCCTCCAGGGGGCTCCCAGGTGGGCCAGAGCCCCGCACTCAGGCCACTGCTGAGTGGGGGCACATGCCTGAGGGGTGCATGTGTGTGCATGAGCGCATGAGCACGTGTGGCCCTCTGCCCCTCCACCCTCCGCATGGCCCACCTTCTACATTAAGATTCAATGTGTTGCTTCATATTGTATATTTTGGGGAAAGTGAAAGTCACTTAGTCATGTCAGACTCTTTGTGACCCCATGGACTGTAGCCCACCAGGCTCCTCTGTCCATGGGGATTCTCCAGGCAAGAATACTGAAGTGGGTTGCCATGCCCTCCTCCAGGGGATCTTCCTGACCCAGGGATCGAACCCAGGTCTCCTGCATTACAGGTGGATTCTTGACTGTCTGAGCCACCAGGAATTTGAGACGTTTTGGGGAAAGTTTGGGGCATAAATCAGTTGAACTTGTAGGAGCGATTTTTCTATCATGCAGAGTAGGTATTTTTTGTAGACTGAAGGTTAATCAATTTTTTAATACTTCTGAGAAAGAAAATTATCTGTGTATACACAAGAAATATATATATGTGTACAACAATAACATGGAACTCGACTCCCTGCGCCCCCTCCCAAGAAAAGGTTGTGATAGTTTCGGGTGGGCAGCCAAGGAAGGGCCTCAGCCATACATGTACATGCATCCCTTCTCCCCCAAGTCCCCTCCCATCCAGGCTGCCACACTGAATCAGCCATACGTTTTCATATATCCCCTCTTTTTTGGATTTCCTTCCCATGAAGGTCACCACAGAGCATTTGTATAGTTCTAAGATACATGAAAAATCACCGTACCTAAGTGCCATATAACAAAGAACTGAAAAATCCACGCCCTTCTTTCAATGCTAATTCAGATCATTGTGTTCCACTGACTTAAATGACTTCTGGTTTCAACATTAGATTTAACATAAAGTCCCAGGACGTGACAGTCCTTCTAATTTTCCTTACCGAGTAACGGCTGATGACAGTCACCAGTCAGCTTTGCAGCTTGGAGGAACTTTTAAGCGCCTTTGCGTTGTAGGATGAGATGCCCAAAGCTATCAAATGAACGTGAGCCTTCTCACGCCTGTCACCATTATCTGCTTTCTCCAGGATTCACAAAGCAAAGCTTTACTTGTAAAGTTGTCAGTGACACTCTTCATTTCGCATTTCCCCATGAATTTCACTTGCATTCACGTACTTTTAAACTCTCAAGCCACTTAAAAATGATGATGACTTGAACAAAGCTTTCAAGTCTCTGTTAGCCAGTTACTCACAAGCTTACCCACTTCCCTTTGTCTTTCAGGTATGAAGTTGCTTCTCTCAAAGGAGATCCCATTTCCACCCAGAGACTGGAAAAGTATCCGTCACCAACTCCAGTGAAATAGATTCCACCATCACACAGAAATATACACATAAGCACATTACATGAGTGTCACCTGTATACACATAAATTCTCTTTCAACTTTAGAGGTAAATCAAGCTGGCTACATCAGATGTATGGGACAAGAATGTCAAACTGAATTGCACATATTCTTTACATTCTCTTTGAAAATTTATTCCCGGCATCTCATGCACCTGATGGTCCGTGATATTTACCCAGCAGACTTGTAATTAGTTCTGCTCATTCCACATCCTCTAATAAATCTACAGTCTGAAAGAAGAAATCTTATTTTACCATGACTTCCAATAGATCACCACATCCTAACAAAAAATCCAGCTATCAAGTGTGCCAAACTATTAATTATAATAGTTTGCATGGCCACAGCCTTGAAACTAACATCCACCACAGACCAGTTGCAAGAGTCTGCATGTGTGTAGAACGTTCTCAGCTGCAGCTGAGGACTCTGAGGTACTACGTTTCCTAAGTAAGAAACTGAATGGTAGTGAATGAGAGGTCTTGCCCCGGTCAGTCTGAAGCTGGCTATGCATCAATACCCTCTGTGTTCCTTCTACTTGGTAGAACAATCTCGAAGCACTGAGTTTCTCAGGAATACTCTGGAACACGGAAGTGTCGTTGACAGTAAGCATGGCAGCCTTTCCTCCTAGCATCTTCTCTAAAACGCATGTGACAGCTCACCCAGGGTTTTCCGACGCGCACACTTTGCGGGCAGAATCACCAACCATAAGCGTCATCTCAGACACACACAACATTTAAAAAGAGGAAAACGCTTAGACTCTCCGCACTATGAGTTCAGTCAGTTTCCAAAGCACACCATGGTCTTCATTTGGGAGAAATCAATTACAGTGCCTCAACAGCAGTAAGCTATATCAACAGAAATTTAAAAATAAAAAGTGTCAGGCATACCAAAATCCCCAAACTCAGACTCACATGTATCTCGAGACTAATACTTCCTAGCAGTAGAATTTTCACTAATAAATTACTTTAGAAGATACCATAAGGCCAAAAATAATCAATGATTTGATTAATAATTCAAGAAGCAAATATTCTGAAATATACTAGATTTAGAGATGATAATTTAGATTATATTATTTTTCCAGAAGTAGCATTGACTCATTAATTCTTATAATTGTTTTTAATAATGCATGGAAATTATTTATTATACACAAAATATATTTGAGGATTAGTAAATCTGGTCTGTATTTTTCAAGTTCTCCTGCAGAGAGTACACACATTCAAAAGGCAATGAAACAGAACAGACAGAATCATATTTTTCTTTTTTAATCCAGAAGGAAAATTGGAAATCACCTAGGCCCGTTCTCCATTGTATGGCTAAGGAAATGGAACTCACAAGTGACTTCCCCAAGACCACTTGGCAAGTGAGATGGATCCAGGGTGCCAACCCAGGGCTTTCATGACCATTTTCCAAAAAAAAAAGTCAACTTTGAAAATAATGGACGACTTGATTTTACAACACTCATCAGAGAAATAACTTTTAATATCAGTTTTAGCCAAGGTAATATATTAATACAAAGAAGGGAAAAAAGTTCCCTTGAGGGTCCATTGGAAAGAGCCAGCAGCAGGCTCTCAAGCTTGCCCCCATGGCTAAACTAAAGGCCTGATCCTTGCTCTTCAGTCTGAGCAGTTACAGGCAGTGTGAGCAGGAGTTACACTTGTCTGGAACAACCGTTCGTTACCAAAAAAAACAGGATCCTCCAGCCCAGGGATCTGCTTTCCTCCCCTTCCGCAACAGAAGACAGCTCATTTTGTCCATTGGTTCCCGGGGTGCAGTCTTTAGGATCTATTTTCTTACTTTCCATCCCAAGCACACTCCACTTGGATCCATTGGTTCCCTGGGGTGCAGTCTTTAGGATCTATTTTCTTACTTTCCATCCCAAGCACACTCCACTTGGATCCATTGGTTCCCGGGGGTGCAGTGTTTAGGATCTATTTTCTTACTTTCACCCCAAGCGCACTCCACTTGGATCCATTGGTTCCCGGGGGTGCAGTCTTTAGGATCTATTTTCTTACTTTCCATCCCAAGCGCACTCCACTTGGATCCATTGGTTCCCGGGGGTGCAGTCTTTAGGATCTATTTTCTTACTTTCATCCCAAGCACACTCCACTTGGATCCATTGGTTCCCTGGGGTGCAGTGTTTAGGATCTATTTTCTTACTTTCACCCCAAGCACACTCCACTTGGATCCACTAAACCACTTCTGATGTAATTCTTTCACCCTTTACTCAAAGGTCACTTGCTTGAAATAAGGAAGGTTCAGGATTCCATCAATGCATGGAGCATAACTTGGCTAAGAAATGCTCGTGCTGGCTACAGAGAGACAGGTGACAGTCTTTTATGAGTCAGGTCAAGAAATCCAGTGCAGAGAAATACAAAATGCACAGGAAGGCCAACAGACACGCTGAGATGTCAGGAAAAGTCAAGAAAAGATTGCCCCCTAGAGTACCCGCTACTTAATATGTAATTTTTCTTTATAAAACCATCAGCAGCTCCAATTTCCAGGAAATTAACCAACTCATTACTTAAGACCTGGTCAGTTAAGCCTCCTGGATCTGCACAAGGAGCTCCTTTATAAGAATTCCCATACTGCTTATGGCACAGTGTACATTGTAAAAGGAAACTCTTTCACTTCAGTTCTGTTAGTTAAGTCATGACACTCTGTGAAAACTTACCTCTCCTGGGCCAAAAGAAAAATCAGGGAGAAGAAGTCAATCTCATAAGCTCTTCTAAGCACCTCCTCTCATATTTTCCCTGTTTTAGGTTAAAGCTTCATCTCATAGCCCTGAACTTTCATAAAAACAGTTCCCTGCCTTTTCTTTTTCTTTTTTTTTTTTTACTTCCATCCCTCTCTTTCTCAAGGTCAGAACTTTCTGGACACAAATACTAGATCTCCTATGCCATGACAACAAATTACACTCACAATATCTCTACTATCAACTCAGCACCTGTTCTCATCACTTCTTTTTCAGCCTTGTCTGTTCACAAGAGCTTTAATGTTATCTTAGCATTTATAAATTCAGAGGACGGAGATTTAAACAGTCAGTTGAAGTAGCAGGAAGAGTTCATAAAATGTTCTCTTACTAAACCACGTTCCCCCATCTGAACTGTACAGAGAGCTGATTTTATTCCAGAGACAGCATGAGTTAATTACACTGCAAGATTGAAGGTGCATTTCTTAACGAGTGGACAGTGATCACTTTTAATACTTTAAAAGGACTGACAATGGGCACAGCTGCCACACATACCTGTAGGAGGGCCTTCACCCCATCCTTCTGCCCTCTTAATTCGATTTGCTGTGACTCCTAAGCAGATATTGACACCGACGGCAAAAGTGAACAGAGATATCACCTGAGAGAAGAAAGAGATCCAACTGTCAGTGCAGCCAGACAAGCCTAAATCAGATTCCACAGAGGCAGTGCAAGTGACTTCAACACCACCATCCAACCCTGCAGCTTCCCAAATGCACCCTGTAGTGCTGTCTTCATTTTAAAAGCAAAAAGAAAATTCAGAACCAGAGAGCAACTCTGCCCTGTCATTGTCTCCCCCTCCTACCTGATGGAGCTGGCAGGAGCGTCTCCTGGCCATGGCAGGGCTTCTTGGAAAGCCTGCGGCAGTGTGCTCTGTTTGTCTACACTGAGTGCGCTGCTTTTTGGGGCTCCGAGTCCAGTCTATTAACTACAAGTAATCCCACCTGGGAGGTTGACAGGCTCTCCTGATTTGTCCAAAGCTCGATTTCATCACAGTTTGTTCGCAAATCGCAGCTCTGAGCCTGAGCAGCTTGAAACATCCCTCTCCGCCTCTCCGCCCGCGTGGCCCCTCCCCTGACACACAGACGCTTTCATGTGGCTTCCTCTGGTAACATAAGGGTTTCTTATGCTGCTGTAGCCAATAACCCTGCCTGTTCATTTTCCTTCCCTCCTGAAAACATGGCTTTTTAAAAAAAGAAACCAAATGCATTTTATCCGATAAAAAGGAAACAGAGCCACAAAAGGGTTTCTACCAGCTTTAAGCTTTTAAGGTTTAACAATGAAGTTATTCAATGCAGTCAACGTCACAACTTCATGTGTTTAAAAAAACAAGGAAAGTTTTATAATTTCTAAACCTACTAACCCTCTGTCCAGCCCATTTCTTTATTTTTCTGGCAGTATAAATGACCCTGTCCCTTCTGCCGCATTCTCAGCGACTCCCGGCTCCTCAAACATTTCCCACGATGAAACCTCCCAGGATTGTAACGAAACACAAGAGATAGCATTCTGCTTCCCCATGTTGTCGTTGGAGTTTACAGAAGTAACATTTATCAAAATCCTGGGAATGCCAGTGAAGCCGCACAGAGGTCTCTTGCCTTGTGAGGAGGCATAAAATGACTTCAGGCCTGCCTGCCTCTTCCTCCTGAAAAAACCGTCAGCTTTGGGTTTAGGTTTCTTGTTTTTGTTTCGGAGGGACTGGGGAGCAGCAAGGGTGGGATGGGGGAAGCTTTACTAATGACTGAACTGAGAAAGGACATCTTGGTGGCAGTAAGAATTCAGCTCTACAGAATTGTTTCCTTAGGTTTTTACCCAGATAAATGATCATCTAGCCACCAAACACTGTGCCTTTGATGCTATTGTGAGGCTTAAATTCTTTTTACTGAGCTAGCAGCCACCAGGGGACTTCTAAAAGAAACCAAGCCCTCAGAAGCTGAAAGTTCTTTAAATACCGCACCCTTGTAGGATTCAAACGGGGGAGGAAAGCTTGTCTCTGGTTTTCCTCTGGCCAGACTCGGTGACCGCGGCTCTTGTGCAGAGCATGTGTGTGCGCGTGAACAAACGGGGTGCTTACTACGCAGCAGACCGAGGAAGCAGGGGCTCTGCTCAGATGAAGCCCGACAGCATGAACGCCAGGGCCTGTTCACGGTGGGCTGCACAGTAGGTCTGGGTTTCATTAGATACTCCAGAATTTAGTAACAGCTAATTGAGAAAGAGAAAACACAGTGCCAAACTTGCAGCTGCCTCTCTCGAAGCCTTTTCATTTTGCACTCTGACAGAGACGGCAGGCCAGCGGCTCTTTCTCTAGAAGTCTCTTGCTTCAGTCTGCACGCCATACTGAAATGATTTGGGGTCGGGTGTTTAGGAAGGCTTATGAAAGATGTCAACCCCACGTAAGATTTTTCTAATCTTTATGTTCAGCTTCAAGACGCAGGCTTGTACAGAGGAAAACTATCAAGCTAAAAGGGAAATATCAAGGCAATCCTGTGACTGCATTGTATGCCACCGCGGTCCAAATGTTCACAAAGAAAGCTGCTTCAACCTCCTCACCAGCCTCGCCAACCCTCACCGGAGCCCAACAGCTGTACAGTCTGTCTGATATTTGATGGTGGAAATCCAGCCTGAGGACAGTGAACACCCCCCTTGAAAAATGATTAGACTCAGAAGCTGAACATTATCCATTCATTTTTTGGACAGAGTAGCTGTGCAGGGGGAAAAAAGTCTTAAGAGTAATAGCCAGAGAAATGAAATGGGTGTGTTAGTCGCTTAGTCGGGTCCGCCTCTTTGAGACCGCATAGACTGTAACCCACCAGGCTCCTCTGTCCATGGGATTCTCCAGGCAAGAATACTGGAGTGAGTTACCATGCCCTCCTCCAAGAGATCTTGCCAACCCAGAGATCGAGCCTGGGTCTTCCAGATTGCAGGCAGATTCCTTACTGTCTGAGCCACCAGGGAAGCCCAGCTTGATCCATAATTGCTTCTGTACAGCACTTGTTACCAATTATCTAAGAGGAACTCAACCTCTCTTTCTGATAACCATTTGGCCAAAGAACTTTATCTACTATTAGTCATTGCGCGCGCACACACACACACACACACCACCTAACCATTGTTACACAGAATTTCACTCAAAGACCTTAACTAAAAGACATCATTACAAATTAACTGTCAGGGGGGTGACCCAAGTCCCTACCTCAGGCATCCAATCAACTGTAAAACAAAATCAGCCCTCATTATCTAAAATTGAGAAAACTGAAAAGCCTGATAATGCAGACTGCATGTCTAGAAATTCAACCAAGATGACTGAAATAGAGTCCAAAGCCTTTTATAACAGAACTAAATCGAGAAAGTCCACCTGTGCTGATGTTTAAGATTTGGGTATAAGGTCACTCGTGGGTGGGTTGGTAAATAAGAAAGTGTATGAGAAAGACTAAAATTAACTTTCAGCTTGGTTTATTAATCCAGCCATATTTCAGAGAACACTGCCCCCTGGCAGAAGAAAACCCAAACAAATCTTAACAACAGTCTCAGGCCTGAAAAATCATTCTGTGATTCTCAAGCTTTATTGGGCATAAGAATGACCCTGGAAACTTGTTTAAAATGTTGGTGCTTATGGTCTAAACCCCAATATTCAGAACCATGAGCTCCTGGAGGTGAGGAGAAGAAAGGGAAAGTTTAGGGCCAGGCAGGAGTTAACACAACAGGCTCGTCTGGTGCAAGCAATGGAAGGGCCACGTTCTGACGCAAATGACGTAAGAAAACAGCATTCGAATAAATCACTCTGAGTCAGTTAACTTACGTCCTGAATGTTGGCTTGCCTGGCCTAAATCATAATGTAATTTTAATATATCACTAATAGCATCCACTACTAATCGGGCATTAAAGTTTATTTCCCTTAATGGCACCATGGTGGTTCTTCCACTGTTCTTCCACCTCCAAACTGTAAGCAGCGAGACAGTCTTTCATTTACTTTGCTGGTGGCACCAAGCAGCCAGGGTGTGTATTGCTTAATTGTGATACAGTAGTTGCATTTATACAAATGCACAGTCCATCTTTTCATGGCATGCTTCTGTGAGTCCTTGTTTCCAAGCCCTGATTAAGGTAAAAGGGTTTGAGGTCAACAGTGAGATCTGAAAAAATCTGTAATTGAGGGTTGTCATTCTTGCCTCCTACCGTAATTATGAAGCATTCATGACCAGATTCAAATTTTATCAATATCCAGCTTCTCATTGTGCAGAATTAACTACAATTACGGTGCCTTGCCTTGACTCTACTCCCACAGCACTTCTAAGACTACCAGACAGTCACTGACCACCTGATTTTCAGGGGCAACACTTATGCAGTCACTACAGCACAAACACCAGGAAATTAAGAAAAAAGCACCTACATGTATTCTTCCTACCCTATTTTACAACTCTTTCAGTTACGTCTTATTTTTCAATTCTGCTGTGGTTGAGAACTGTTAGAAAATTCAGGACAGACACGGACAACAGGCTCTGCAGAAGGGATTTGCCGACTAAACGGAGCAAGAAATCATGACAGCTAATACAAAAACAGGCAGGCTCAATTGCTCTCACAATCCAGCACTGCCTGTGTATAAAGTGGACTCCACTTAAGAGTTTAAACCACAGGGGCAAAGTTTCACGAGTAATCTATGGTCCCTGGGGGGTTCGCCAGTGAGAAGTGGCATACGCCCATTCAAATGCCAACAGGACTTGCGTTATTAGTTATTACACAGTTGAAAGCTGAAATCAACACTGTCACCTCTTTCAATGACTTCCATTTATATCATAAACATCTATGCATTACATGCATTCTCAATGGGACTAAGCATGAGCCCCTGTACAGGAACACTCTCTAAGAACATGCATTCATGGCACAGATGTTCATTAGCTCCTACTGTGTGCCAAGCACTCTTCTGGGCACTAGTTCCTTACAAGGAGCCAAACCAAACATAGTCCCCTGGCCTCCATATAATTCACATAGACACAGAAATAAACGGAAAATTGCAGCAGTGGCAGGCGTAGATGTATAGGGGTCAATGGCGCTATGAGAACACATGATTCAGGTTTGATGTGGTCAAGAGGGTCACAGAAGACTTCGTGAAGTGTCAGCTGAGCTGGGATATGAGGGTGGAGGGGAGTAACGAGGTGAGAGAGGAGGAAAGGCTTCTCGGCAGAGCAAACAGGATATGCAACAGCTCTACGCAGACTGGAGGCACCACACATCCCGCCAAAGGCATCCCGTTCAACCTGTGCAGCAAGATGAAAGGGAGCCTGGAGTGAAGTGAGGCTGGAGAGGCTAGTAGAGGTCAGTCCACGTGCGGCCTCGTCAGGCACGTGGGGCCTCGTCAGGCATGTGGGGTGGTATCGTCTTGATCCTAAATGCTTTGGAAAGCCTTTAAAGGGCTTAAATCAGTGGAAGCTTAATGAGATATGAAGCCTTAACCTCTGTACAGTGTGGATATGAGTTGGAGGGAGTCAAAATGGATACAATAGGTTAGCTTGGAAATGGAGGTGGTAATCCAGATAAAAGCCAGTGAGTGAGATGCGGCATCAGGAAAACGACGGCGCTGGTGGAGAGGCAGGAAACTGGGCGAGCTGGGCAAAGGGCTGTCCATGCTCCGAGCATGCAGGCTGAGGGGCAGGAAGGCGCTAATGTGATGCGTGAGCGAATGAATCGCTAATGGTCATGATGGCCAGTGAGGCCACTTCTTAGGTTTTCACTGGATTATAAGAAAGATGTAGCAATATGCATCCATTTGCTAACACTCTAGAATTAAATAGTTAAAATAAGGGATCTCGCTAATAGCTTTAAAACATGTGTCAGTAGTTTAAAAAATCTTCTGAAGCAGTTGATTTAAAGTAAAGTTACAGTAGACTTGAAACATTTGAAAATACATTTATTCATAATTGAGGTTTAAGAAGAATTACCCCCAGGAAATAGCTCAGCTTTGTTCCTAACTATAGCTTACAATAAAACATTGTAAAACTCAAACTCAAATTAAGTCTTTTTTTTTTTTTTTTTTTGCTACTCTGAAACGCGCGTGTAAAAATCCAGGCAAATGGAAGTCGTTTGAGTCAACTTTGCCAAGTGAACTGTGAACATCTGAGCCCGGATGGGTGGCTATATGACTGGAGAAAATTATTTAACTAAAAGTATCAACCCAAGGTTGAGAACTCTCATCCTTTATCCTCAGGTCTCACACAAACAGGCTGAGAAGCCGTCGTCAGCTCCACTTGTATTGGGTTGGCCAAAAACACCTTACGGAAAAACCCAGAAGAATTTTTTGGCCAACACAATAGATGAAGAAATGGAGGCTCAAACGACAGAGGAAATGGAGGCTCAAACGACAGAGGACGGCCCGCGGTGGACAGATGACAGCCCGCGGTGGTGGAATAAAGGGCTGGGCCCAGCCCGGACACTGGGCCTCCGGAGCCAGGCTGGTCCTCCCCACTACAGCATTGATGCCCCTCCACCGGGCCAAGCGAGGCCTCACGTCAGCACACGCGAAGCACAGCCAGTGGAGCAGCCAGCCCCTCCAGGCTCCTTTCAGGGCAACCTTAAAGCACTGTTGTTCCGCCACAGTCCTTTCAGCGCTTACTGCGAATCAGACACCATGCCTCAGATCCCAGTCATTAACCAGAATTATTACCATCCTTTATCAGAGGCTGCTGAGTGCCCCGACTACCTAAATCACCTTCCCGTATGAACACTTCTAGATTCATCTCTTCATCTTTAGTCTTCCGAACACAGGTTAGAAACAGCTATTCTAGTACAAGAGACAAAGCAAGGAGCAGAATCAGATTCAGACATGTAAATGTTGGGCTGATCAGATAACGATTAAATGCTAAGAACAAAAACATAAGAGAAGAAATAACTGTTCTTCCCGTTTGCTCTCTGCCCACTTCAAACACCATTCCACCGAGGCAAGTCTTATCCAATCTGTAATTCATTTTTCTATTTCTTACCCAGAGAGCTCTGCATAAAATATAGGCAAATGTGATGATTTCCCCCCTAAACGGAAAACCTTCCAGTCAAAGTGTGATCCCCAGAAGGGTCAGAATCACTTGGAAACTTGCTAGAAATGCAAATTCTTGGGTCTCAGAAACTCGAAGGTAGAGCCCAGTGTCTTTTAACAAGCCCATCAGGTGATTCTGCTGCAAATTTGAGACCCACTGACCTAGAGGATAAAATCCAAACTGCTTAGCGAGGCGCACAGGGCTCCAAATCCAAAATTAAGCTCCCCAAATTCTGATCCTGGCTCTACCACTGTTTAGCAGTTAGACCTTACTTGACCCTTTGGCGAATTACTCCTCCATTCTAAGACTCAGTTTCCTCATCTGTATCCAGCTCACAGGACTCTTACGAGCATTACATGAAAGAATCCGTGTACGCTGCCTATACAATGCCTGGCACAGAGGGGTGCTTAACACAGGGTGAGTTTTCTCAATCAGGGGACGATCTGCTCTCCCTTGATGAAGCTGTGCTCTCTCACACCCTCGTCCTTTGGCGCTCCTTGCTGCTTTGGCCTAGAACGCGCTCCTCCACCTAGTCTCCCTGGCTGACTCCAGCACCGCGGTGAGGATGCAGGTCAGGCGCCACTCTTCTGTGAAGCCCCTGACTTCTGCCCTTCCCACGCAGAGCAGGGGTTCTCCCACTGCATCTGTAACCTCTGTTTAGGCCTCTCCATCCTTCAGGGCCGCTTCAAATACGCTGGCCAGTCGCCCTGCACGCCACACGGCCTTGCATCTTTCCTGGGATGCAACAGACAGACAATAAATGTCTGTCCAGTGAAGGACTGGGCATAAAGAAATTGGGACTTGAACTTGAATTCTTGTTCTCTTACTAACTAGCTGTGTCCCTTTAAGCCTGTGTTTATTCATCTGTAAAGAAGGATTATTGGGCTAACTCGGTGGTTTGAAACCCTTTTTTTAAGCATCAATACCTTACTTTCAAATAAAATCTCAAAACGAATACCAACGCCTAAATTTGGAGCTGCCCTAGTGGGACTGGGCAGCCAGGACCCATCTAAGCAGCCCTCTCCCTTCTGCCTACGCTACTTTCTCAGAAACATGGGCAACAGTTCAAGGAGTGCCGTTTATAGAAACAAATGAAAGAAGCCAATCAATAACTAAGTCAACTCCATGACTTAGACACTTTTCTAAACCCCACTCTTTGTTGTAGTATTCATATACCTATATGTGTGCGCTTAGTCACTCAGTCGTGTCCAACTCTTTGTGATCCCACAGGCTACAGCCTGCCAGGCTCCTCTGTCCATGGGATTCTCCAGGCAAGAATACTGGAGTGGGTTGCCATGCCCTCCTCCAGGGGATCTTCTCCAGGGATCGAACCCAGGTCTCCTGCACTGCAGGTGGATTCTTTACTGTCTGAGCCATCAGGGAAGCCCATTCATATACCTATGAAAATGAAAGCCGCTCAGTCATGCCCGACTCTTTGTGACCCCTGGACTACACAGGCCATGGAATTCTCCAGGCCAGAACACTGGAGTGGGCAGCCTTTCCCTTCTCCAGGGGATCTTCCCAACCCAGGGACTGAACCCAGGTCTCCTGCATTGCAGGTGGATTCTTTACCAGCTGAGCCACCAGGGAAGCCACATACCTATACACACCCCAAAATATGACCCGAATTACCCCCAGACCAGATCTTTCACCAATGACAGTACGACTCGGGCCCAGAAAGCCCAGCTCGTCTCCATGCTTCCCCTCACACTGATTCCCAGCCCTGCCCCTCACCCACTGTGGTCGCCCAGGCCTTCGTTAAGCCATGGCCCAGCACCCGCACCAGAAGCCCCTCACAACTGCAGCCCCCGCGGCACTACCCTCAGGAGCTCAGACTCTCCCCGAGGCGGTCGTCACTTGTCCCTGTAGTGCCGCCTGACTCACTTCAGCACGTCTTGCCTCGGCGATGAGAACATACATTCCCAGGGAGCAGGGGAAAGACACAGCCTGGCACAGAGGCTGCAGGCCTGGGTTCTGGAGTCCAGCCAGCCTAGGTCTGCCACTGTCAAGCATGAGACCCTGCTTAACCACTCTGAAACTCAGAATTCTCATAACAAAAATAATAATAGTTCTTATCACACAAGGCTGATACAAAGCTCAAACGATACAATGCATGTGAAAACAGGTAGCTCAGTAGTTGAACACAGGAAATAAACAAATACTAAACCTTTGTTAAATATAGCAGGAAACATCATCTACTCCCGTGATCTCAGTAGGCAGCAAAGTGCTGGGCACATAGTAGGTGCTTAGTAGTGACGAAGGTTCCAGGAGAATTTGCTTTACTTGTAGAGAGATGACGTGTAGGTTTCAGCTGGAAATGTTACGAACCACTTTCTTCACGTTCTCTCCAGCCTGGAGAGAAAATGGGCTGCACGCATTTGGCAAAGGGTGCAGTGACTCCGGACAGGGCTCTGGAGACACAGGTTTCCACTGTGACAATAACGACCTTCTGTTTGAATTGGAAAGTCCCAAGAATTTGAGCTTCCACTCAAGAAAGCTGTTGAACTCAAACCTAAAAGGAAGTTTATACTTGCTACTGGAAGGGCACCATCACATGCTCGGAGCACAGTGGGACCCTCTTGGGGAGGAAGCAGAACTGCTATTTCTGTGATTCCCCTTAAATCAGACAACAAATAGTGACTTTCAGCAAACTAGGGATAGAAAGAAACTTCTTCTGCCTGATACTAGATTTCTTTGAAAAACTCACAGCTAACATCATACCGAATAGTGAAAGATGCAACTCTTTCCTCCTAAGATCAGGGGCAACACAAGACTGCCTTCTCCCACCAGTTCTGCTCAGCACTGCACTTCCAGCTAGAGCAATTAGGCAAGAAAAACAAATAAAAGACATTTGAATTGGAAAGGAACAAATAAAACTACCTCTATTCACAAATGGTGTGAACTTTTATACAGAAAATCCTAAGTAATCTGTTTTTAAAATGTTAGAACTACAACAACAATAAATGAATTCAGGAATATGGCATGATAAAAAAAAATCAGTGGTATTTTTGTACACTCACAATGGACAATCTAAAACAAAACTAAGAAAGCAATTGCATTTATAACAGTATCAAAAAGTCTAAAATACTTAATAATTAATTTAACAAAGGAAATGTGAGACTTGTACACTGAAAACCAGACAGCATAATTGAAATATATTATTGAAGACCTAAATAAATGGGAAGACCATCATGCTCATGGGCTGGAAAATATTGTGAAGAGGGCAAAAAAATGAAAAGATAGAATAAATCTGCAAATTATATATCTGACCAGAGTCTAGTATCTAAATATATAAAGAACTCCTGCAAGTGAGCAAAAGAAGACACTTAGACAATCTTTTAAATGTTCAGATGAGTAGAATAGACATTTCTAGAAAGAAAATATATAAATGGTCATAAGTACATGAAAAGATGCTGACTATTGTTATTCATTTGGGAAATCCAAATCAAAACTACAGTGAAATAGGTACTATTTCACACCCACTGGGATGGCTAATGGCTTCCCTGGTGGCTCAGACGGTAAAGAATCCACCTTCAATGTGGGAGACCTGGGTTGGGAAGGTCCCCTGGAGAAGGGCATGGGAACCCACTCTAGTATTCCTGCCTGGAGAATCCCCATGGACAGAGAAGCCTGGCAGGCTACAGACCCAGTCCACAGGGTCGTAAAGAGTTGGACGTGATAGAGCGACTAAGCAGAGCAGAACACACAGGATGGCCAAAATTAAAAAGACAAAAAATAAGAAGTATCAGGAAGGGATGTGGAAAGATTGGAACCCTCATATATTATTGATAAGATTATAAAATGGGTGCAGCCCCTTTAGAAAACTATTTGGCAGGTCCTTAAAGTGTTAAACGTAGTGTTATCATGTGACCCAGCAATTGCACTCCTAGGTATACACCCAGGAGAACCGAAAACGTGTCCACACATAATCCTGTACACAAATGTCCACAGCAGAACTCTCAACTGATGAGTGAATAAACAAAATTTAGTATACTCATGCAATTAAATGTAACCCAACTATGAAACAGAATGCAGTCCTGATACATGCTAGAATGGGGATGGACCTTGGGAACACCATGCTAAGTGAGAACAGTCAGCTGTAAAGGCCCCACTGTATGAACGCACTTACATGAACCACCCAGAGTAGTCGGAGCCACGGAGAAGAAAGGTAGATCAGTGGTGGGCAGGTGATGTGGAAGTGACTGCTTCTGCAGATGAAGTTTTCTTCTGGGGTGACAGAGAGGCTCTAAAGTTAGATCATGGTAGTGTGTGCACATCTCTGTGAATGATTGGACACCACTGAAATGTTAAGTTTAAAAGGATGGGTGTTCTGGTTTATATCTCCAAAAATGCTGTTTAAAAAGAGAGAGTGAACAGGCTAGTGAGATTATTTCCGCAGTGAAGCAAATTTCAAAGCATCTGGACCTGCAGAAAAGAAACATTAATCCTGATCTGCAGCTTAGGTCAATGCCTTCAAAAGTGTCTTCAGAGTCACCTCAGTTACCCTCCAAACCTGATAATTAACAGGAAAACTGAAGCGTTTGCGTTGCGGTGTGGACCTATTTTAACCAGCCTCGATGTGATGAAGCCCTCTACTTTTCTAAAAATAGGAGGAGGTCCTGGGACTCTTTCAGAGCACTTCAGGTTCTCTGCCATTCTGCTTCGTCAGTTTCTGCTTCATTTGACTTTCAAATAAAGTGGCCTAAAAAGAAAATCTAGGGCCCTGCAGCCGTCACTTCACCTACAGATCTCAAGGGGGTTGAGTCTTAATGGCAACAAACTGTAACCAGAGTCTGAGGACCGTGGGGGGAATTTAAGAACAATGACTTGGAAAAGCGTGGATGGACCTTGAGGGCGTGATGCTAAGTGACATCGAGTTAGACGAGAAAGACAAATAGTCGGATCTCACTGATAGGAGCCATCTCTAGAACAGAGAGAGAGCGCACGTGCAGACACACAGACCAGACTGAAGGTTTCCAGAAGCAGGGTGGGCAAAGCCAGGGAAGGAGATCAAAAAGTACAAGCTTCCAGTTATACAATAAGTCACCGGGATGTCTCGTAGAGCACGGTGACTGTAGATAATAATACTGCATTGCCTATTTGAAAGCTGCTAAGGGAGTAGATCTTAAAAGCTTTCTTTATGAGAAGAAAGATGTCTGATTCTGTGTGGCGATAGATCTCAACTAGAGCCACTGTGGTGATTATTGATCAATATATACAAATACTGAATCATTATATTACACACCTGAAAAGACTATAATGGGATGTGTTCACTGCACTTCATTTAAGAAAGAAAAAAAAGAACAATGTCGTGCATTTGAAGAGCACTTCTCTTTTAAAGAAAATGTTGGAAGAGTGAAGAATTATAAGTCAGAATTAAGGCTCACTCACTCTCCCCACTTTGCAATCAACAAAACAGAAAGCTTGCTCCTAGTCAAGGTCACAAGGGCTAAAGTCTGGACAGCTTGGTTGGGAGATTAGGGCAGTTGGGACTGGGAGAAGGAAACGGGAAAAGCACGTCTGTGTGAGTGGCATCATATCTGGCGTGGAGAAGACATTCCATAAATGGTACTCATATTTAGTAAGTGCCTGCCCTCTGCCAGGCCACATAAGTAAAGACTTACACACACTGCCTTATGTCACCTTCATAAAGCCCTTCAGAGTATTACCATTGTCAATATATAAGAAAATAAACTTTAAATTGGGCAACTTGCCTGAGTTCAAATGCATTTTAAGCAGAGGAGTCCTCTTTTCTCCATGATTTCCCAATGAGGATTACAAAACTGGCAAGATTCTAAAGGAATGGGAATTTCAACTATTTTCTAGAAGAAACATAAGTCTATTAAAAGCAGAGGATCTGATAAACGTTTGATAAATCTTGAAAATGTTTCCTATTTCAGAACATATCAAAAGCCACAGATTAACGTCTATTCTAGACTGACCTTGCTCTGACCCAAAAAAAGAATCAGTTGGTAATGAGGAGGTGATCAGAGCCATGGGCATCATAGCGTGTCATTTCAAAGTTCCTAAGATATCAGAGAGAACGGAGGTCACTGTCAGACAACGGCTCCAACTGTTTGAATGGAAGAGTTTTACAAACTCATATCGTGTTGATTCAACACAGATTTCGCAAGCACTCATTATAATATATGCCAGTGCTTAGCAAAACTGTTGTTATTGCTGTTTACTCGCTCAGTCGTGTCCGACTCTTTGTCACCCCGTGGGCTGTAGCCTGCCAGGCTCCTCTGTCCATGGGATTCTCCAGGCAAGAACACTGGAGGGGGCTGATATTTCCTTCTCCAGGGGATTGAACCTGTGTCTCCCACACTGGCAGGCAGGCTCTTCACCGCTGAGCCACCGGGCAACGTGCTGAGCACTATGTATCAGGGATACTGAAACAAAAAAGCACGTTTTAACTGGAAGAAATGGAAGTCAGCTGTTGCTAAACACACTCCTGTGAGTTCTGCTTGTAGAGGTACGCACAGGCCATGTGTGGAACGTGCTGAGAACTGGCTCCTTCGATCGCTGCTCCACGCCGCTGCCAGGGGAGTCCTCCTGTCTTGCAGACTTTTTGTAGGATGAATTACAGACACAGTTTATAGATCTCTGCCAATTATGCTACTGAGATTGTATTTATGCGCATGAGATTTGGACAGCAGAATTAAGACAGGATCTCTCTTCCAACCCCTCCTAGCTGTTACTCTAGGCAAACAAGATTGTGGAAATGGAAGGTTTTCATAAACATTATTTCACTGTCCCTTCTCGAGATTCCTAGGCCTTCTATGGGGGTGACAGAGATGATAGCTTCTTGATTCCTAAATCATGGGATATGGCATATATTCTTGAATGCAATAATTCAGTGACAGCTAGCTACCACACACTGTGGACCTGGACTGAACAAAATTCAAAAATATCTTGACAGTTTGAAGTCAAGAGATTAAAAAAAAATAGCTAGATCTGTCTGGGATAACATTCTTCATATACTGAATACAATATTGAATACAATAGAATACAAAATTCGGTTATATAACTTCATACTAGGAGAGACCAGAATTGAAAACGATTGTCGTTAAAAGAAACTGGGGGACTTTCCTGATAGTCCAGTGGTTAAGACTTCCAATGGAGGGGGTGTGGGTTTGATCCCAGGCTCGCAAACTAAGATCCTAAATGCCATGCAGACAAAATGTTTTAAGAAAGAAAGAAAATTGAGTATTTAAAAACAAGAAAATTGGGTCTTAAAAAAAACTCCCCCAAAGCCAGGAGTTTTTGTTATCTGCAAGTTCTATAGGAGCCCCTGCTTGACCACAACTCTAAATAACCTCATTTTACCTTGAAAGTGAAAGTAAGAGTCCCTCAGTCGTGTAGGACTCTTTGTGACCCCACAGAATATACATGGAATTCTCCAGGCCAGAATCCTGGAGTGGGCGGCCTTTCCTTTCGCCAGGGGATCTTCCTAACCCAGGGATTGAACCCAGGTCTCCCGCATTGCGGGTGGATTCTTTACCAGCTGAGCCACCAGGGAAGCCCGTTTTTCCTTAGGCTTCTCTAATAAGCAACTAGCTCAGATCGAGAGGAAAAAGGGTCAGCTCCGCTGTGCTGCTTGGACGCCATCGGGACCGTTTTCCCTCGGGATGTCTCGTCTAAGTCACTGCAAACAGACAGCGCGGGGAGATGCGTGACCGAGTGACGGGCGGCCCTGTCGCCCAGTGCATTGACTCATTTGCTCACGTATCCGTTTATTTATTTAACAAACTTTGAGCACTTAGTATGTATATGGCACCGAAAATGCAAAGTGAACAAAACAGATCCTCGGGGCTTCCCTGGTGGCTCAGAGGTAAAGAATCCGCCTGCCATTGCAGCAGACGCGGGTCCGACCCCTGATCCAGGAAGACCCCACGTCCGCGGAGCAACTAAGCCCGTGGCCACGAGTACTGAGCCCGTGACCACGCTAGGAGAGCCCGCGCTCTAGAGCCGCGCCCCCCTCCAGAGCCGGGTCAGCCTCCAGAGCCGGGTCCCGGACAAGAGAAGCCAGCGCGTGAGAAGCCCACGCACCGCAATCAGAGAAAAGCCTGTGCAGCAACGGACACCCAACATAGCCAAAAACAAACAAATGAATTAAAAAAAAAACACCGCATGCCACAGCTAAGACCTGGTGTAGCCGAATGAATGAATAAACAAACAAAAAAAGTGGGGGGAAAACAAAAAGCCAATCCTCTGCCTCATGGGTCTCACATTCTAGAGGGAGAGAAATAGAATATAATCCAGGTAATGGATTCCTGATAAAGTAGACAAAGCAGAGCAGAGAACAGAGCGGGACGGGAGGAGCTGTTTTCAGCTGGATGGGAACAAGTGTCCCCGGAGAGAGGACTCCTGACAAAAGTCTGGATGGACAGACGGCAGAATCAGGCGTCTCTTGGGAGAAACAGCAGTGGGAAGGCCCTGGGGGAGGACAGTCCACGTGCCCAGAAAGACCAGTGCGGCTGGAGTGGCTGCGAGACGAGGGGGCACCTGCGGACCACCGTAGAGAGGGGCTCGAGCTCCGCGTCTGGGAGGACCACGCAGGCAGAGGGGGCCGCTGTGCTCCCGGCGGGTGGGATGGGAAGCCGCTGCAGCGATGGGAGTCAGGCAGTGCCGGGATTCCGTGTCTGTTTCAAAAGGCTCACTCCGCCTAATATTTAGACGAGGGCGATTTAACCGGCTCCCCTTCTGGCCCGTGGTTGAGGAGCCTGTGACTGAGCATCCTGGTGCTTTAGGTGGACGATGGGAGAAGGTGGGTGTGATTTTCCTTCGCGGATATCTGAAGGGCATTGCATTTCCCTGAGCAAAACTGGAAGGTCCAGAGAAGCATGTTTTATCTCCTAATAAAACAAACTCTCCAGCCATCCATGCTCCCAGAATTCTCTTACAAAGAATGAACTCATGGTTACTATTCAAGAAAAGGTTGGTCTTTTAAGGTATCTAAATTTAAAGGAAGGTTGACTATACAACAAGTATGGTCCTTTCCAACTCCGCTGCTGCTGCTGCTGCTAAGTCGCTTCGGTCGTGTCTGACTCTCTGTGACCCCATAGGCGGCAGCCCACCAGGCTCCTCTGTCCATGGGATTTTCCAGGCAAGAGTACTGGAGTGGGGTGCCATTGCCTTCTCCGTTTCCAACTCTAGGCATCTATTATGTTTCTCTCTTCTTAAAACTCTTAGGGAGCTGAGTTCTCTCTGCATGTAATGACCAGCAAAGAGCTACTCAATTAAATAACTAAGCTTGGTTTTATTTTTCCTGAATAAATCCAAAGGAACAGTAAGGATCCTAAATACACTTTGTTCTTACTATTTCATCTCCTGAAAGAAACATACATATAGACATAGACAGGTGTAGATAGATATATAACACCTATGGCATGTGCAATTTAATTTATATCAATCAAAGGGCTTCCCAGCTGGCTCAGTGGTAAAGACCCTGCCTGCCAATGCAGATCCAGGTTCAATCCCTGGATGGGGAAGATCCCCTGGAGAGGGAAATGGCAACCCAGTCCAGTGTTCTTGCCTGGGAAATCCCAAGGACAGAGGGGCCTGGCGGGCTACAGTCCATGGGGTCCCAGAGTCGGACAGGACTGAGCATGCATGTAGGCACACAATTAAAGGGAACATGGTCAGGGCTAGGCTAAGAAAAGGAGAATACCTTTCACAAATCATTTGGTTGACTTAAGCGAGAGATGAAGGAATCTACTTCCGGACGGAGCTAGAAGAGAGCCAAAGGCAGGCTGATCTTACATTGCCTCTCCCAGTGTAAGACCGGGGGGTCTTATACAAGACCCAGGGTAAGACCAGGGGGTCTTATACAAGACCCAGGGCAAGATTGGGGGTCTTTTACAACCCCCTGTAAACAGAGAGCCACTGCAAAGTTGGAGCGCAATAACCTCGGCTTGCCACTGGGGTATTATGCAAGAGAATTCAAGTTCCGGGCCTTCTGTCGACCCGCTAAACTTCTGTTGCTCTTATGAGCAATGTTATACAACTTGTTCATTACGAAAATCCTGGGCTCTCAGGCTTGTTTGGAGTGGTGACTCTGCCTGCTAGCTGTGTGGCCTTGCCTGAGGTAGAAAACCTCTCTAGCCCTCGTAAAAATGGGAGAATCCCAGTACCTTCCTCATGGGGTTATTGCAGGGATTAAGCAAAAGAATCCGCCTAGCGTTCACTATTGAGAACAACAGCTGCCATCTACTGAGCCCCTAGGATGTGCCGGACATTGTTCAGGAATGAGCTCCGTGAATTCTCTCAGCCTTGCAAAGTACATAGTGGTTTCTCCTCTTGACAGAGGCCCATAGAAATTTGAGTAGTTTGCCCAAGTTCACACAAGTTTATTCAAACTCAGGTCTGCCTAACCAGAGTCCAGCTTCTATTAATAAACAGTTCTTGCTATAGTCCATGATGCTATGTTCTATTACTTTTAAAAGAAATTCCTCTAATCTCACCCTTGAAGGGCAGTTGAGGGTTTTATCCCATAGGGCCTTTAACAGTTTAGAAACAGAACAGATTTTGTAAAGCACAGTTCCTCACTTCGGCACCAAATACAGGTTGGGATCATTATACTCATGTGCTTTTCTTGTGTTATCTGATCAAAGCAGCTGCTTCTGTATGCCCTCTAGGTTTGGAGCTGGGTAAATCTCAGTCAGAGACATAGCTTGTGGCCTCTTGCGACAAAGTATTTTGCAAAAGACCCTGTCTTCTCCTTTTCTCAGGCTTTCCTCCCTTCCTGCAGCTGTTTCCCCTTCTTCCCGAGACTTGATAAAAATTCTGAAACTCCTGTTTTTACAGTTGATCTCATGTGACCTCACTATGGACAATGGCCCCGTTGTTTCACCCATCTATAACACTGTCGATGAGACGCCAGTGCTAAGAACAAACATCACCGAGTGTCGGAGGCAAGAGCAGTATTTCTATAGCGGTTCCTGGCCTGGCGCACACCACAGTCTATCCCTAGTAATGACACTAGCACAGGAACAGTTCCCGTGTGCTGGGAGCCCGTGTCAGTCGCCCAGGCCTGGCTGACTCTGACCTGCAGCACACCAGGCCTCCCTGTCCTTCACCATTTCCCAGTTTGCTCAAACTCATGTCCATTGAGTCGGTGATGCTATCCAACCATCTCATCCTCTGTTACCCCTTTCTTCTCTTGCCTTCAATCTTTTCCAGCACCAGGGTCTTTTCCAATGAATTGGTTTTTCATATCAGGTGGCCAAAGTCTTGGAGCTTCAGCTTCTGCATTAGTCCTTTCAATGAATATTCAGGACTGATTTCCTTTAGGATGGACTGGTTTGATCTCCTTGCTGTTCAAGGGACTCTCAAGAGTCTTCTCCAACACCACAGTTTAAAAGCATCAATTCTTCAGCGCTCAGTTTTCTTTATGATTCAACTCTCACATCTATACAAGACTACTGGAAAAACCATAGCTTTGACTAGACGGACCTTTGTTAGCAAAGAGATGTCTCTGCTTTTAACACGCTGTCTAGGTTTTTCACAGCTTTCCTTCCAAGGAGCGAGCGTCTTTTAATTTCATAGTTGCAGTCACCGTCCACAGTGATTTTGGAGCCCAAGAAAATAAAATTTGTCACTGTTTCCACTTTTTCCCCATCTACTTGCTGTGAAGTGATGGGGCCAGATGCCATGATCTTACTTTTTTGAATGTTGAGTTTAAACCAGATTTTTCCACTCTCCTTTTTCACCCTCATCAAGAGGCTCTTTAGTTCCTCTTTGCTTTCTGCTATTAGAGTGGTATCATCTGCATATCTGAGGTTGTTGATATTTCTCCTGGCAATCTTGATTCCAGCTGTGCATCCAGCCCAGCGTTTCTCATGATGTACTCTGCATATAAGTTAAATAAGCAGGGTGACAATATACAGCCTTGATTTACTCCTTTCCTGATTTGGAACCAGTCCATTGTTCCATGTCCAGTTCTAACTGTTGCTTCTTGACCTGCATACAGATTTCTCAGGAGGCAGGTAAGGTGCTCTGATATTCCCATCTCTTTAAGAATTTTCCAGTTTGCTGTGACTCA
Source organism: Bos taurus (assembly GCF_002263795.3). Lineage (NCBI taxonomy): Eukaryota > Metazoa > Chordata > Mammalia > Artiodactyla > Bovidae > Bos > Bos taurus. The sequence continues at coordinate 81,096,397 of NC_037341.1, forward strand.
CACAGTTAAAGGCTTTAGGGTAGTCAATGAAGTAGAAGTAGATGTTTTTCTGGAATTCCCTTGCTTTCTCTATGATCTGATAAATGTTTGCAATTTGATCTCTGGTTCCTCTGCCTTTTCTAAATTCACCTTATACATTTGCAAGTTCTTGGTTCACATATTGCTAAAGCCTAGCTTGAAGGATTTTGAGTATAACCTTGCTAGCATGTGAAATGAGCGAAACTGTACAGTAGTTTGAACATTCTTTGGCATTGCCCTTCTTTGGGATTCAAATGAAATTGATCTCTTCCAATCCTGTTCAGTTCAGTTCAGTCACTCAGTCGTGTCCGACTCTTTGCGACCCCATGAATCCCAGCACGCCAGGCCTCCCTGTCCATCACCAACTCCCGGAGTTCACTCAGACTCACGTCCATCAAGTGAGTGATGCCATCCATCCATCTCGTCCTCTGTCGTCCCCTTTTCCTCCTGCCCCCAATCCCTCCCAGCATCAGAGTCTCCTCCAATGAGTCAACTCTTCACATGAGGTGGCCAAAGTACTGGAGTTTCAGCTTCAGCATCATTCCCTCCAAAGAAATCCCAGGGCTGATCTCCTTCAGAATGGACTGGTTGAATCTCCTTGCAGTCCAAGGGACTCTCAAGAGTCTTCTCCAACTCCACAGTTCAACAGTATCAAAAGCATTCAAAAGCATTCTTCGGCGCTCAGCCTTCTTCACAGTCCAACTCTCACATCCATACATGACCACAGGAAAAACCATAGCCTTGACTAGACGGACCTTTGTTGGCAAAGTAATGTCTCTGCTTTTGAATATGCTATCTAGGTTGGTCATAACTTTCCTTCCAAGGAGTAAGCGTCTTTTAATTTCATGGCTGCAGTCACCATCTGCAGTGATTTTGGAGCCCCCCAAAATAAAGTCTGACACTGTTTCCCCATCTATTTCCCATGAAGTGATGGGACCGGATGCCATGATCTTCGTTTTCTGAATGTTGAGCTTTAAGCCAACTTTTTCACTCTCCTCTTTCACTTTCATCAAGAGGCTTTTTAGTTCCTCTTCACTTTCTGCCATAAGGGTGGTGTCATCTGCATATCTGCTGAATTTTCCAAATTTGCTGACATATTGAGTGAAATAGCTATAGCATCCTATTTTTATGAGGAAGAAAGCAAGACTCAGAAAGATGAAATAATTTACACAAGACTATACGGTAATGGTGAGAAAAGCGTCTGAACGGTTCCATTTCCCTGATCTTTTCACCACACCTTGCCTCCTCCGTTGTTTGCTAGGTCAGAAGCCCTTCCTTCTAAACTGAAAGCTCCTCGAGGACAGGGATTGCCCCACCAACATCTCCTGAAGGCTCCACAGCATCTGGCACCGAAACTGTTAAACTCTCTCCATCCAAATCAGCTGCATTTTCCAGGCAGACAGAACTCTAAATACCCAAGAAAGATGGCTGCCAATTCTAACATTCCAACTTGCTCGGCCTCCCTTGGCAGTGGGTTGCAGCGAGTAATTAGCACTGCAGGCAATACTACCCTTGAACCTCACGGAGCTGAATGACGTTCAGAGTTCACAGTGCAATGGCCACCTGCTGGCATCAGCCTAACCTCCCCAAAATATCCACCTTCCCGAGTGGACTTACGACCTGGACACAGTTGTTTGCCTCTTTATTAGACTTGTGTTTGCCTAGGAATGAAAGGATAAACAAGAGGGACGCACATGCCTCGCATTCTAATGAGGGCAGGAACCCTTTGGAGCAAAGAGGGCATTGAGAGGCATCTGAAGAGCCTGTGGGCTCCGGTTGCATCACCCCAGCTCCGGGCTAACAATGCTTTGCTCAGCAGTCCTGGGGGCATCAGCCACAGCTGCACTTTGCACTTGCAGGCACACCATGGCTAATCCACGGTGAATGATCAGAATGGGTAAAGAACGAATAAATTGATTTCTCTCCTTATTCTTGTCCAAGTTGCTTCATGGGAGGACAGCGTAGTTAAATGTAATCATGTTGAGAGCAAGTATAATTCCTTGTTGGTTAAGATTTAATGAAAAGGGTTCTCAAAGTCAGACAAACCCAGGTTCAAACTTCAGGGCTACCTCTGCCTTGCTGGTTGAGTTTGGATACTAACTCATCAGACTTCTGCTTTCACTGAGCCTTCAGTTCTCGGCTCAGAGAGAGGCCTTCCTGACCATACCTTCTGCTTCTTTATTCTCTTTCTCCCCAGACCGTTACACCGTGCCACTGCAACACTCTACCCTAACTGTAACAAGTAAGAACCTTTATTATTATCATTATTTACATGCCTATTGCAGGAAAGACTCTTTTCCCAATATGTCTACCTGCTTTTTGGAGCTTAGTTTTAGTCTCATCTCCCCTATTAATTCTCGGGAAGAACCTTGTCCTTCTGAGTTAACCTGTGAACAGAGAAGCCTGGCAGACTACAGTCCATGGGGTCACAAAGAATCGGACATGACTGAACACGCATGCATACACACACACACGTTAATTACTACAGGGCTGTGGCCTATAGGCTTAATTATACATAATGGCCCATCTCTGGAAACCCTGCTTCCCACATAATGAGCATTAAACTAAAATACCTCTGTTTGGCTCACAGGAGCATCCAGACTGGGCCAACCTGTGCCTGACTGCAGGGAGGAAGAAATGAACACACCCGTCCAGGGGCTGATGGGAACCCAGGATATGTTTGACTTCACTCCCACCCCTTCTAGTAGAAGAGGAGTCCAGATTCTATGAGTAACTCAGGCAAGATGGTTCTTTAGGGCATAAGCCCATCTTCTTGGTTAGCTGGTGTGTCTCAAATGCTGGCCTGAGAGTTCAGGCTCAGCATGTAATTCCAGGCATGTGCGCCTGTCCCAAAGGACTGTAAACGCTACAAGATTAGGAACCAAGTCCACGCCTCTTCTCTCTTATCCCCGGAGCCTGTTGGTTCAGCAGATTACTGTTCAACAGTTACTGTTGGTTCAGCAGATTAACAAAGGAAGAAGACTCTGAAGAGATGGGAAGGGAAGCATACCCGACTGTGGGGAACTGAGACAGAGGGGAAGAGGGGTTGGGCGGCTGTCCGGCAGCTTCATTTGCCGTAAAATGGCAGCAAGGTTGCCAGGGACTTCCTCCGCCTCTACGGCCAGAGTTCTCAAGAATTTTCTAAATCCTAGAGGATGGCGAAATCCCAGCCCTAGACAAATAATGCTACTTTCTGGCTTCTGTTCCATGAACCCAAGACACTCTTTGTTGTTTAGGGACAAAGTCATGTCCGACTCTTTTGCACCCCCATGGACTGTAGCCCGCCAGGCCCCTCCGTCCATGGGATTCTCCAGGCAAGAATACTGGAGTGGGCTGCCATTTCCTTCTCCAGGGGGTCTCCCCAGATCAAGGATCAAACTTGTGTCTCCTGGATTGGCAGGCGGATTCTTTACTGCTAAGCCCCCAGGGAAGCCCCTAAGACACACCAGGAAATTGCAAAACCCTGCTGATAATGGCCGTGCACGCTCACGCCACTTCATTTTTGCAAAGCGAAGTCTCCAGCAGTCTTGGCCATGTCTCTGTTGTTGTTCAGGCGCTCAGTCGTGTCCAATTCTTTGTGATACCACGAACTGCAACACACCAGGCCTCCCTGTCCTTCACCATCTCCTGGAGCTCGCTCAAACTTACGTCCATTGAGACAGTGATGTCATCGAACCATCTCATCCTCCGTCGTCCCCTTCTCCTCCCACCTTCAATCTTTCCCAGCATCAGGGTCTTTTCCAATGAGTCGGTTCTTCGCATCAAGTGCCAAAGTGTTGGAGTTTCAGCTTCAGCATCACCCCTTCCAATGAATATTGGACTGATTGGACTGATTTTCCAATTGGAAAATTGGACTGATTTCCTTAAAGATTGACTGGTTTGATCTCCTTGCTGTCCAAGGGACTCTCAAGAGTCTTCTCCACCACCACAATTTGAAAGCATCAATTCTTCGGTACTCAGTCTTCTTTATGGTCTGATTCTCACAACCATACATGACTACTGGAAAAACCATAGCTTTGACTATACGAACCTTTGTCAGGAAAGTAATAACTCTACTTTTTAATATGCCATCTAGGTTTGTCAACGTTTTTCTTCCAAGGAACAAGCATCTTTTAATTTCATGCTGCAGTCACCAACTGCAGTGATTTTGGAGCCCAAGAAAATAGTCTCTCACTGTTTCCCCATCTATTCACCATGAAGTGATGGGACTAGATGCCACGATCTTAGTTTTTGAAATGTTGAGTTTTAAGCCAGCTCTTTCATTCTCCTCTTTCATTTTCATCAAGAGGCTCTTTAGTTCTTCTTCACTTTCTGCCATAAGGGTGGTGTCATCTGCATACCTGAGGTTGTTGATATTTCTCCCAGAAATCTTGATTCCAGCTTGTGCTTCATTCAGCCTGGCATTTCTCATGATGTACTCTGCATATAAGTTAAATAGGCAGGGTGACAATATACAGCCTTGACATACTCCTTTCCCGATCTGGAACCAGTCCATTGTTCCATGTCCAGTTCTAATTGTTGCTTCCTGACCTTCATACAGGTTTTGCAGGAGGCTGGTAAGGTGGTCTGGTATTTCCCATCTCTTTAAGAATTTTCCACAGTTTGTAGTGATCCACATAGTCAAAGGCTTTAACGTAGTCAATGAAGCAGATGTTTTTCTGGAATTCTCTTGCTTTCTCTATGATCCAACGGATGTTGGCAATTTGATCTCTGGTTCCTCTGCCTTTTCTGAATCCAGCTTGAACATCTGGGAGTTCTTGGTTCACGTACTGCTGAAGCCTGGCTTAGAGAATTTTGGCCATGTCTCTAGTTACTACATATTGACTTAACCCTTGAACAGTTTGTATATAATGTCACAAATTTTTCCAGTCTTTTCAAGCCTTTCCACTCCCACTACTCTCAGGGAACGACTTTATCTCCTAATCTCTTCTAAAGATCAAATCTATTCTAATATATTTAGCATGCTCTGCATAAAGATTTTATTCATAGTGACTCCATACACAAAATATACTTTGCTTTTTTTCCAGCTTTTTCGTGAGATTAAATTACAGATTGAGATGTTTCTGAGGACAATTGCCTGTCTTGTGTTATACACGAAGGTCATTCTCTGGCAGCCTGGCTCTATTTTTAGTCAATTTGGAGCCACTGGCAGTGGATATTAGGACTACAAATATCCAGGGTAGTAGTAATAAGGGGTTTAAGGCCCAGTGAGCGCTGGACGAACACGCTGTAACATCTCCCAACACGCCGTCCCACGGCAAACACGGCCAACCAAGCGCTACAAGGCGTGCTCAGAACAAAGACAGCTCTTTCCAGCAGGCCTCGGAGATACTGTGGGTTTGGTTTCAGACCACTGCAACAAAGCAAATATCTCAATAAAGCAAGTCACACAAACTGTTTAGTTTCCTGGTGCAAATAAAAACAGTGCTGACACTCTCCCGTAGCCCATCAAGTCTGCAATAGTATTATATCTGAAAATCAATGTGCAGGGAATTACCTGGCGATCCAGGTGTTAGGACTCAGGGCTTTCACTACGGGGCCTGAGTTTGACCCCCAGTTGGGAAACTAAGATCCTGCCTGCTGTGCGGCACAGGCAAATAAGTAAAATAATAAAAGGAAAAAGATCAGTGTGTATATCTTAGTTTAAAAATACATTATGACTCGACTTCCCTGGTGGTCTAGTGGTTAAGAATCCTGCCAATGCAGGGGACACGGGTTTGATCCCTTGTCTGGGAAGATCCCACACATCCCAGAGCAACTAAGCCCCAGGGCCACAGCTCCTGAAGCCCACGGTCCAGGGCCCGAGAGCTGCGGTACTGAGCCTGTGCACCACAGTGAAGAGCAGTCCCTGCTCCGTGCAACCAGAGAAAGGCCCCCAGCAGCAACAAAGACCCAGTGCACTCAAAAATAAATAATTACCTTCAAAAACACACGATTGCTAATGCTGTCACCTGAGTGATCCACAAGTCATAATCTTTTTGCAACAGTAACATCAAAGATCCCTGATCATAGATCACATAACAAATATAGTAATAATGAAAAAACCTGAAATACTGCAAGAATTACCAAAATGAGACACAGAGCAAATGCTGTGTGTCTGAGCAAATGCTGTTGGAAAAATGGTGCCCCTTGACTAGTTCCACACAGAGTTGCTATAAACTTTCAGTTGACCAAAAAAAAAAAAAAATGACGTTACCTCTGAAGCACCATAAAGCAAATAAAATAAGACATGCCGATATGAAGAAGCCAGACAGCTGTCTCTCCTCGTTGGGATCTGACAAGCAGGGGCCACCGTGCTCTCCGAGCCGTCTGGCTGAGCTGCTCTGTCAACCAACCGTGGCAAATGCTCCCAACTTATTCAGACTCTTTATTTCACCCTTATTTTGAAGTAATAATTTGAAATAAAAATAATAAACGCCCTGTGACCCACACGTCAAATGCTCTTCCCATTTTTTAGACATCGTCTCACTTAACCCCAATAACAGTCATGCATATAGGTGTTATCATCCTCTGTAATTTACAGGGATAGAAATTGAGATACAGAGAAATTAGGGGGTTGATCTGGGGCTTAAGCAATGTGGCTCCAGAGCCTGGCTGCTTAACCACTACCCCATGCAATCTGCCTTGTCTTTGAGATGGACAATATTCAATAAGAAATCAGAAATCAGTTTCCCCATTGTTAAAGCCATTGAAGGATACACATAACTGACCGTCAGCCCTAGCGTCAGCTATAGTCAAAACAGAAGTTGTGGAATTCGACAGAACTTGGCTTGAATTCTAAGCGTGGTGAGACCTTGTGTGCAGGTACACTCAGTTGCTCTGTTGTGTCCGACTCTTTGCGACCCCGTGGGCTCAGCTCCTCTGTCCCTGGGATTCTCCAGGCAAGAATACTGGAGTGGGAAGCCATTCTCTCCTCCAGGGATCTTCCCCACGGAGATTTGATCCACACCTGCTTTGTCTCCTGCACTGGCAAGCAAATTCTTTACCACTGAGCCACCTGGGAAGCCCCGTGAGAATTTACCCACTTACGAGCCCTGTGGGTCTCTATGCTTTCATTCTAAAAATGAGAACACAGGCAACTCCTTCACAGGATGGTTTTGAACCAGTGTAGACAAACTTTTCCTGAAAGGGGCCAAATAATCAATATTTTAGGTCTTGTGGGCCATACAATGATCTATCTCAACTACTCAACTTGTTGTAACATCAAAGCAGCCCCAAACTATACAGAAAACAAGGAGGTAACTGTGTTTCAACAAAATTTTATTTACAAAATAACCAGTGATCAGATCTGGCTGCAGGCTATGGTTCTCCAGCCTCTGATTTTGAGGATGACATGAGATAATATATGCACTTTGCATGATCCCTGGAATACAGGTCATCAAAAATGGTAATATAGTTATGGTTTCAGCGTGAGATGACTGGTGCTTTGGAGCTGGGTCAAAGAAAATCCCAACCAAAATCAAGGAATTTAACATTTTCAGGAAACTCTGAAGTCTCACTTAGGTAAATGGACAGTTTTCATAGACTTTTGAATTACTGATAAATTATCAGTACTCTACCCCCAATTTAATTTTACAGGTAAGGTTGCCAGAGACAAATTTTTTTTTTTTTAGTGTTTTCAATATCGGGGACACATTTATAGTAAAGAAGTATTTCTTGTTTATTTGCAATTGAAATTTAACTGGGACATCCTGGAGCGGGGTAGGAAAGGTTACTGTTATCTATTTTGGTTTGCTTGTCTTTTCCTGAATCTGACAGCCCGACCTACAGACCTTTATGATGCCATAATTTGGGAACTGCTGGTTTTATCCCATAACAAGAATAGCCCAACACAAGCAACATTTTGTTCTTTCGGGGAGGAAAATAATTACATTCTTCAGGAATTATCCCCAAGGTTCAAAACTAATAAGTCCCCTGGGTAGAAGCCACTGAAACGCTAAGACAACCAGTGCTCTGCACTCACGGGTGCCAAGAACAAGCTTAGGTCACCCAAGGAAAAAGTGCAATAATCTTGCATTTGTTCCTGCTGACTAAAGTCAAGCAGCTTCCTGGAAATTGTTTGGCGCGCCTCACGTCATGATGTTGAATTAATATCTGAGCAAAATTAATGATGGAAAAACTCAATTATATCCAACATGTCCAAAGTTTTGCAGTTGGATTTGTCAGTAATCAAACTGGGTCCCAAGAAAGTCCATTTTGTCAGTAAACAAAGCTTCTGAGTGGAGAAGAGATATTCTGTGCACATAAACACGGGCGCCTAAATTCCTGATAAATATTTGATAATAAAGACATGGGTGGAGTAGATGTCTTCAGCCATCAGAGGTCTTCCAACAAGTGGGATTATTCATTCTCAGGGGATTTAGGAGAAGAAAGAAAAAAAAATCTGGCTCAGCATGCCACAACTCAAAGTCTTTTCAAATTTTAAAGAGGGAAGATGATATTTGGCACGTCCACAAAGGTGAAAAGCATCAAGTTTTCACTAAAATCGTATGGTATTTAGTATCCAAAGGCCAATATTTGAGTTTCAGGTCTACCACTTCTGAGCTGTGCAACTTTGAATAATTCGCTTGGCCTCTCTGAACCTCTGTTCCTACCCCTAAACCAGAGGTGGGGGAACGCTCATCTCGGGACTGCCCTGGTGGTCCAGTGGTTAAGACGCCCTGCTCCCAGTGTCGGGGCCCATGTTCAGTCCCTGGTCAGGGAACTAAGATCCTGCAGGCCACGTGGTAAGGCCAGAGAAAGGAAAAGAATGCTCATCTGTTACAGTCAGGGTCAAAGGAGATCAGTCAGAAAATGCTTTGTTGACTGACACAGCGACATTCCATCTGCTGTCATGCCTAGGGACAACATCATCATCTCTGGTGACAGAAGAGCAGAATAATGTTATGTGGTTGTTATCTGCTGAAACCACACAAAGGGAATTATGCTTTCATGAAATTGGTGTTAATTTAAATCTGTATTAAGCCATAACAAAGTATCACAAACCAGATGACTTAACACAAATTATTGTGTCTCAGGGCTGGAGGCTTAGATGTCCAAAACCAAGGTGTCAGAGGGTTGGGTCCCTCTAGGGTCTGATCCCGCCCCCTCCTCTCGGCTCCGAGGATGGCCATCTTCTCTCTGTGTCTCTTTCCATTACCTTCCTCCCTGTCTCTGTGTCAAATTTCCCCTTTTACAAGGATGGCAGTCACAGTGGGTGACGGCCCACTGGACCTTACTTTGATTACCTCTATAAAGATCCTTATGATGGTTAATTGATGTGACTGGGCTAAGGGACAGCCCTATAGCTGGCAGAACATTTGTCCAGGTGTCTGTGAGGGTGTTCCTGGAAGAGCTGAGCGTTTGAATTGGTTGAGTAAAGATTATCCTCAACAATATTGATCTGGACCACTTCATACACTCAGGCTTGAACAGAAAAAAAGAGGGACAAAGAGTGAATTTGCTCTTTTTGCTTGATTTGGGGCACCCACCTCCTTCCTCAATATCGGTGCTCCTGGTTCTCAAACCTGGGGATTCAGACTGGGACTTATACCATTAGCCCTGAAATTCCCTGGACTAAAAGTAAATTACACCACCAATTTCTGGTCCTTCAGCTTGCAGACAATACATGAATGATCTTCTCAGCCTCCATCCTCGGTGAGTCAATTTTTATAAAAAATCTCTCTCTCAACTATTTGGCCGATGAGTTCATTCATGTTTTTCCATAAGAAGCTGTAATGGAAAAATGCAAATGAACTTTTGAGCCAATCCATATGCACGGAAAATTCTTAAAGAGATGGAAATACCAGACCACCTGACCTGCCTCCTGAGAAATCTGTACACAGGTCAGGAAGCAACAGTTAGAACTGGACGTGGAACAACAGACTGGTTCCAAATCAGGAAAGGAGTACATCAAGGCTGTATATTGTCACCCTGCTTATTTAACTTCTATGCAGAGCACATCATGAGAAACGCTGGGCTGGATGAAGCACAAGCTGGAATCAAGATTGCCAGGAGAAATATCAATAACCTCATATGCAGATGACACCATCCTTATGGCAGAAAGTGAAGAACTAAAGAGCCTCTTGGTGAAAGTGAAAGAGAAGATTGAAAGAGTTGGCTTAAAACTCAACATTCAGAAAACAAAGATCATGGCATCTGGTCCCATCACATCATGGCAAATAGATGGGGAAGCAATGGAAACAGTGACAGACTTTATTTTTTAGGGCTCCAAAATCACTGCAGATGGTGACTGCAGCATGAAATTAAAAGATGCTTGCTCCTTGGAAGAAAAGCTAAGACCAATCTAGACAGCATATGAAAAAGCCCAACAAAGGCTAACAAAGGCCCATCTAGTCAAAGCTATGTTTTTTCCAGTAGTCATGTATGGATGTGAGAGTTGGACTATAAAGAAAGCTGAGCGCTGAAGAATTGATGCTTTTGAACTGTGGTGTTGGAGAAGACTCTTGAGAGTCCCTTGAACAGCAAGGAGATTCAACCAGTCCATCCTAAAGGAAATCAGTCCAGAATACCCATTGGAAGGACTGATGTTGAGGTTGAAACTCCAATAATTTGGCCACCTGATTCGAAGAGCTGACTCATTTGAAAAGACCCTGATGCTGGGAAAGATTGAAGGCAGGAGGAGAAGGGGACGACAGAGGATGAGATGGTTGGATGGCATCACCAACTCAATGGACATGAGTTTGAGTAAGCTCTGGGAGTTGGTGAGGGACAGGAAGGCCTGGCGTGCTGTGGTTCATGGGGTCGCAAAGAGTCGGACACGACTGAGTGACTGAACCAAACTGAACTAATATAAAACTTATCTTCAAATACGGTCACATTCATAAGTATTAGGGGTCGGGACTTCAATGGGTGGGGGACAGACACCATTCAGTCCACGACAAGATCTTTCATTTATTTTGTTAAAAAGTCACCAAACTGATTCACAGTGTTTCCCAACCAAGACCTACTTCTCAGATGAAAACATTTCACTCTACAGTGGAGATATACCTGCTTGTTGAGTGTCTAAGGAGATTAGTTATCCTCTTTAGAGTAAAATTCTAAGACCACGGTCACGTATCTTTTCCAGACACCATATTATTAGGCAGTGTTTCTCTTTTCAGAGAACTCTCTTTATCCTGTAACATACGTCATCATTTTTCTTATATTTAGCTTGGAAATAAAAATGTGTCACACTGATAGAGAGATGCTAAAGTTTTTAGATTTCAAATTCTCAATTCTTCAGTCAAGAAATGTATTTACTGGTTATGTCTTACTTCCGCATCAAGCCCATGATTGTTGACACATTTTAAAATCAGATTCCTTCATTACGTTAGAGGACTGAGAAGTGGAGACCTAGGCACACACACATAAAGTCCCATATACAACAGATTTATATAACATAGAGTAGAAATGAAGTTTTTAAATTAAATTAGACCCTTTTTATTTTTTTTTATTGCCCTTATACTGATGTTCTTTATTTGATCACACATTATTGCTATTAGTTCTTTAAACAAATTTTATTTATAATTGCTGATTGACAACCTTTGTCTACTAAGTCCATAACCTGGGTACTCTCAGGGACATTTTCTGCTGGTTCTTTCTTTCAATTATGTATGTGACATATTCCCCTGTTTTCTTGCATTTCTCGTAATTTTTTTGTTGAAAACTGGACATATAGGTAATATAATGTTTCAATTCTGGTATGAGACCCCTCTGTCCCCCAAGGTTTGTTCTTACTGGCTTATGGTTTTTTTGCTTTGTTTTGTTTTTAATTGGTGCTTATTTAGCAACTTCCCTGCACTAAATCTGTGCATTCTGTCTTCTCTCCAGTGTGTGGCTTATGAGTTGTCTTCTCCTGTTTATTTTGAAGTTCTTGGTTGCATTTTTAAATCTAGCTTCCTATAGGTCACACCTGGGGTCAATAAAATTTGGTGGTCAGCCAATAATTGGTCAGATTTTCTTAAATGTCTTATCTTTATATCTCTACCCTTTGCCACAGGGATCTGTATTATACAGTCCATCTCTGTTTGAAAAATAAGATGCAAATAAATTAGTAATTCTCTGGGCTTGAGACTAAGCACATCCCCTCAAAGGTTTCATCACAAACAACCTCTGCGACATCCTTAATGAACCTGAGAGTTTGGTTTCTCCAGTCAGACATTTTCCTGACTCACTGAGCATCACAGTGAATTAGACCCTTTTTAAACGCATGTTTTCTAAGCAACTCAATATCAGTTTTTGGTCATCAACTGTCTGGCAATTTTACAAAATGTAAATGTCCCTCACAGAATGGATGTATGGGAACAAGATGTACATCTCAGTTGGTTGTCAAAGCATTCCTGGCAACACTGAAAGACAGGAACAACCTGATGTCCCCCAGGAGGAGTTAGTTAAACAGAGCAGGAGACAGCTACAGAATGGAGCAGAAGTCAGCACCCACGGAGGACCGTGTTTTTGAAAACATACAATGACGGAGTAAAACACTTGGTATGTTTTACTGAAAAGCAGGCTATAGAAGGATGCTCGTGATTCCAATTTTAAGACTACATGTGCATAAAAGAATATAGAAGGGATATTCACTGACATGTTAATATGCTGGTCTCTAGGTACTAAGATTACAGACAATCTTTTCCCTGTTATTCCCCTTATTAAATTTTTTCTATAAAATGCATAAATCATAAAATGAAAATACAACTCTTTTAATAAATGAGAATTTTCTTCTGAAAGGTTACTGCCTTAAACATTGTATAATTCATACCACTGGGTGACTATTTTTCACAGGTCTTTGTACTAGACTTCTAGGGGATAACAGAGGGAGGTCAAATATGTATAAAGATACACTTCCAGGTATAAAATAGGTTAACTGGTGGGAAGCTGCCATACAGCAGGGGGAACTCAGGTCGGTGCTCTGCGGTGACCTGGAGCCACAGGCTGGGGCGGGAGGGACGTTTACGGGGCAGGGGATGGATGTATGCACACTGCCGATTCACATGCCGTACAGCAGAAACTGGCACAACATGGCAAAGCTACTACACTCTCATTTAAAAATTAAAAACCAAATACATATAAAAATCATTATGTACTGATACTCAGCACTATTAGCAATCCACTCCAGCGTTCTTGCCTGGAGAATCCCATGGACAGAGGAGCCTGGTGGGCTATGGTCCATAGGGTCACAAAGAGTCAGACATGACTGAAGTGACTTGGCATGACGCAGCGCTTAGCACTATAATGCAGCTTATGAAGTTATCAGAAAGCTGGGTGACGGACTTGGCATTTGATTTAGGTTGTTTCTGTTGTTTAGTCGCTCAATTGTGTCCAACTCTTTTGGGACCCCGTGGACTGCAGCCCACCAGGCTCCTCCATCCACGGAATTCTCCAGGCAAGAATACTGGAGTGGGTTGCCATTTCCTACTCCAGGGGATCTTCCTGACCCAGGGATCGAACCCAGGCCTCCTGCATTGCAGGTCAATACTTAATTGCTGAACCACCTGGAAAGCGCATTTAGGTTAGGCCTTTATGAAAAAGTATATTTTCAGTAAGGTATTTAGAATATAAAGAGGAGGGGTATTCCTGACAGAGGAAATGGCTTAAGTGAACCAACATGCAACAGAATGCTAGGTCTCCTCTGCTGCTGCTGCTGCTGCTAAGTCGCTTCAGTCGTGTCGACTCTGTGTGACCCCATAGATGGCAGCCCAACAGGCTCCCCCATCCCTGGGATTCTCCAGGCAAGAATACTGGAGTGGGTTGCCATTTCCTTCTTCAAAGTCTCCTCTAAGAGTAACAGAAGTGCAGTATGAGTAGTTCTTAGGGTATCTAACAGGATGCCGGAGGACAAGGCAGGAATACTAGTCAAGATATGCATGATCATAAAAATTTATCAGATGAAGTCTTTTGAGAGGGAACACTGAGTGGTCTTAATAGCTACTAGGAGGTGACGGGCATTCACTAGAGAGACACAGCGAAACCAGAGCATATGGCTGTCCTACTGACGGCAGGGTCACAGTGGGCATTAAATGCCAAGCTAAGTAAGATATCTTAACTTCATACCCAGAATCTTAGAATCTTGGAGTTGGCAAGAAATGTCAATGCCCTCCAGCTTGGCCACCCCATCCCTACCTCTGTAATTTTCCCTAGAATATTTATCAAGCCTTTGTTTAAACATCTCTGTGACAAAGAACACACTGCCTTGGACCAGCTCTGTTAGAAAGCTCTTCATTGTGCCAAGCTGAAATTTATCTCCCTGTATCTCCCACCCATTTGGCCCATTGCTGCCATCTCGGACAGACAGGCACAGTCTAAGCTTTCTTCCAGGAGAGAGGAAGATGTAGAGACAGCTGAAGAGGCTCACTGGACTTCTCTTCGGGTTACATGTCCTGCAGCCGTCCCTACAGCAGTGCAAGGCGTGGTGCTCCTTGCTTTCTAGCTCCTGAGCTTTGAAAATGCGACTCTCTTCTCATCTGCCTGCTACCATGTTGACTGGAGCCACCATCCCTTCTTGCTTATACTACAGCGATTCCTCCTAAGCCGTTTCCCCTCTCTTCCCTCTCTCTCATTGACCATCCCTCCAACCCATTGTCTATATTGATCTTTCCAAAACTGATTGATCTTTCCAAACTATGTTGATCTTTCCACAAAACTGACTGTGACACTGCCCTGCTTACAACCTTCAGTAGCTCCCTACTGCTCTGAGGGTCAGTCAGAGCCTCGCAGCATGAAGTTCTAGTTCCACCCACTTCTCTGGTCTGTCTCTCTCCTCCTCCCCGCTCTGGGTGCATGCCCCTTCCCTCGATTGCTTGCACGGGATTTCTGCCCCACCGAAGTCACTTCACCTACACGTGGAACCTTCTTCCCTCCACCACCTGCACCTTGCTAACCCATACTTCGCTTCTGGATTTCGGTATAAACATCACTGCCTCTAAAAGTTTACCCTGATTCCATTAAGTCTGAATTAAAAACCCCTTAAGTGGTTCCTCAGGGACCTAAGCTTCCCCTATTATAGCAAGTGTAACATTGAATTAAAATCCCCTGCTTGTTCATCTAGCACCTTGCCTATACTGTGAACGCCCTGAAAACAAGTCTGTTTTTTTAGCACCATGATCATCAGTATCTAAGCACAGTGATTGGAACATGCTATGCTATGCTAAGTCACTTCAGTCGTGTCTGACTCTGTGTGACCCCATAGACGGTAGCCTACCAGGCTCCCCCATCCATGGGATTTTCCAGGCAAGAGTACTGGAGTGGGGTGCCATTGCCTTCTCCAGATTGGAACATAGTGTGCAAATATATATGTATGTGTGTATATATATATATATATATATATATATATATATATATTTTACAGTATGGATGGATTTTATGGATTTTTCCATAAGATGTTACCAAAAAACTTGAACGAACTTTTTGGCCCACCCAATATATGTATACATGAATGTGTACACATATGTATATATATACATACTCTATACACATACACACATATATACATACTATACACACACACACACACACACACATATATATATAATTTTTCTATAACATCTTACAGAAAAATCCAAATGAACTTTTTGGCCAGCCCAATATATGTGCTCAAAAAAAAATATATATATGGCAACCCACTTCAGTATTTTTACCTGGGAAACCCCATGGACAGAAGAGCCTTGCGGGCTACAGCCCGTGGGGTTGCAAACAGTCAGAGACAACTTAGCAACTAAACCACCACCACATACATACATGTGCTCAAAAAATGCTAATGAGTTCATATCTAGCACCCAGAACTATATACAATTGTTCTAAATGTGGTTTGCATAACACATATTAGAGTGACAATTGCCTTACATGTTCTATATTCCCACCTCTTTTAATAAAACTGAACAGTATTTTAGCAGAAAATTTCATGATGGATTTTATTGTCCATTTAAGTCCCTACACTGTAAGTATATGAAGCCACCACTTCCATCTTTAACTTTCCTTCTTCTGTGCTCGAGCACGCGTGCTCTCTCTCTCTGTGTCACACACACAATAATTTGCAAATGATTTTGGGCACACATGATACATTTTGCATCTATTTTTGCACACTCCTTCCAAAGATAAAATATCCAAGTGTACTACAACTTATTGCTAACTTCTGGCTTCCTAATCCTTAATTAAGCCTTGTCTCTGAGCAAACATGAGTAGTGTGCTATGCCTTCCTGGATATTAATAATATTGAATAAAACAGGAGTGGAGATGGACCCAGGAGCACACCTTCTAAAGAGGTCCATCTGCCGATCAGCTATGCTTTAGTGAATGTGTTCGGACAGTCATTGATGCAGCCCACATGCATGCTTCTAACGCAGGAGCACGTCACGAGATCTGGGCCCTTCCTAAAATCACGGTTTTTGAATTGATTAGGTAAACTGAGTATAATTACATTCCAGATGTTAATCCTTTCATAAACTTTATTTTAGTTATCCTTTTTTAATAGATAATAAAACAGTTGCTCAGAGAGAAAGTCATGCAGCTCATGAGTGCTCAAGCAGGGACATGACCTCCAGCGTTTCAACTGCAAGTTCAATGGCACCCAGTCCACTGGGACCCTCCCAAAAGAGAAAAGGTGCGTTCTTGGACTGCAGTGGGCTCCTGGTGATCACCACCTACTCTCCCAAATGCCTGCTGGATGAATAACATCTTTGATTAGAGATTCTGAACCTGAGGTTCATGACCATGCCAGGGGCCCAGGAGTAGGCTTGGATGAACCTCCTGAAAGTTTACAAAAAGCACCATGTGGTGTATATGACACATTTTTTTCTAAAAGGTAATGTATGTTTGGATCTCACAGTAATGTACTGTGTCTCCAAACAGTTCAAAGAACAATTTGCAGTTAAATAGCTCCCTATTAGAATGTCACCGTCACTCTGTCTATAGAGTTCTGAATGCACGTGTTCCTTTAGAAAATCAATTTGAAGTTTTTCATCTCTAGTCTCCAAAGCCTCCATCACTCTAGCAGGCCTCAGAAATCTCATCTGCTGGTCCCTTCAGAGCCTTGCTTCTGGTGTCAAAACATGCCAGCTTGATTCTTTGATGTCAGTTTATCAAAGGGCTCTCTTAGAGGCCCAGTTTGAGACTCCCCTGGCCGTCCCAGAGTTGGAACGTTGAGCTTCTAATGCAGGGGGCACAGGTTCAATCCCCGGTCAGGGAGCTAAGATCCTACATGCTGGGCGGCCAGAACAACAAAAGAAGTCCACCTCGCTTGGGTTATCTCAAACACCCAGAAAGTTTACACCTTCACTTGTTAAATACTTGGAAGACTGTGCCTGTCCCTGATAATCAGGGTTGACATTCATTTTTCATTCTTTACATGTTGTATTAAACATTGTATCTCTGTCACCTTATTCAACGCCTGAGGATCATTGTCACTGACCAGAATTGTACAAGAATTCACATAAACACATTGAGCGTCCCCCCTGGGTCCAGAGAACAGGCTCAAAGGACGAGAGGACAGACAGAGCTGATCCTGCCCTCGAGGAGCCTACAGACCAGTGGAGGACGGACAAGCAAGCAGACTCTTGCAACAAAGAATGGCAAATGCTCTGACAGAAGAGATGAGGAAACTCTGGGAGAAAAGGAGAGGACCACCCACCCTGCTGGAGGATAAGGAGCTGATGGCCTGGGTGGTCTCCAGGAGAGGGGCTGCCAGCCGAGTCTAAGAAAAAACAGAAGTCAGACCAGACCCAAGAGAAGGACACGGAGGAAAGTCAGGGTGAGGAAATAGCTTCACATGCCTGAATTTACACACTGCATGAGTACGGTGTGCATCACATGTGCATCATACATGGAGAGGGAGTGGGTGACTGATAAGACAGCACACTGAAGACAGAGGTAAAGGGCAAGTCCAGAGCTCCCATGTACATCAACACTGTTCTCAAAAGGAAAAACCAGGAACCCACTGTGGACTCTTCCAAAAAGATCTGCATGATTGCACTGCATTTTAGAAAGACCATTTGATACAGGACGGATACAGGGCGCCTGGGGGTGGGCAGTACTGGTCTCAAATGAAACTCACAGAAAGCTGGGACCGGAGTCAACGTGGGGCAGTCCTGACTGACACTGAACTGACACTGAGCTGGCCTGGAGACACTGCCAAGTGCACAAAACCCATGAGGCAGGGAAGGGGACAGGACTTGGGGACTGACCAGGTGTCATGAATGAAAGGGGATGATGGCTCTGTCCAGGGTGACTCTGTCCTGTCTGGCTTGGACAACGAGGGACCCCCATTTGAGCGGTGGACAATGGCGGAGGAGTGGGCCTAGGAGGGAAGGGGAGGAGACGCTCAGTCTGAATTCGTGGACTTGAAGAGGCTCCATGAGACCGCAGAGCGGAGAGATGCTGTAGAGAAGGGTGGCATTTAGGAGAAAGACCCAAACAGGCTAAAGATGTGTATGAAGCGGGGGAAACCATGGAGGTAGATGAGGTGTGCCAGGGAGACCAAGGGGAAGATGGGAGGCAGTCAATGGTGACAGGTCAGAGGGGACCAGGAGGCCAGCATCAAAGGCTCCAGGACAGTAAAATTCTTCAGAGAGAGGATGACCAACCACTCACAATGACACAGACAAGCCCTGGGGAAGGCTGAAGGCAACAGACTGCACGGTTGAGGCCCCAGAGGCCTCTGGCACCCCAGCCAAGCTTCGTCCTCAGAGGCAGAGCAGAGGCCCCTCCGCACTGCCTGGGGCCGAGCGCGGTACTGCTAGTGGTGCAGAGCCGGCCCGCCGGTGAAGGAGCCGTGAGAGACGCAGGTTCGAGCTGGGGTCGGGAAGACGCCCTGGAGGAGGACACGCAACCACTCGCGTGTTCTCCCCTGGAGAATCCCTGGGCAGAGAGGCCTGGTGGGCTGCAGTCCATGGGGTCTCAAAGAGGCAGACTGACTGAGCGACTTAGCGCAGGAGGACATGGAGACGGTGAGTGTCACCCACTCTTTCAAGAAGTTGGGTGGGAGAGACGGGAAGGCGGCGGAGAGGAAGCGCGGAAACAAACACCTACTGACTGAGGAGAGGAAGCAAGGAAACAAACACCTACTGACTGAGGTGAGGAAGCGCGGAAACGTGATAAACACCTACTGGCTGAGGAGAAGAAGCGCGGAAACTCGACAAACACCCACTGACTGAGGAGAGGAAGCGCGGAAACAAACACCTACTGACTGAGGTGAGGAAGCGCGGAAACGCGACAAACACCTACTGACTGAGGAGAGGAAGCAAGGAAACAAACACCTACTGACTGAGGTGAGGAAGCGCGGAAACGCGACAAACACCTACTGACTGAGGAGAGGAAGCAAGGAAACAAACACCTACTGGCTGAGGAGAGGAAGCGCGGAAACGCGACAAACACCTACTGGCTGAGGAGAGGAAGTGCGGAAACAAAGACCCACTGACTGAGGTGAGGAAGCGTGAAAACTCGACAAACACCTACTGGCTGAGAAGAAGCGCGGAAACGCGACAAACACCTACTGACTGAAGAGAGGAAGCAAGGAAACAAACACCTACTGACTGAGGAGAGGAAGCGCGGAAACGTGATAAACACCTACTGACTGAGGAGAGGAAGCGCTAGACAAACACCTACTGGCTGAGGTGAGGAAGCGCGGAAACAAAGACCCACTGACTGAGGTGAGGAAGCGTGAAAACTCGACAAACACCTACTGGCTGAGGAGAAGCGCGGAAACGCGACAAACACCTACTGACTGAGGAGAGGAAGCAAGGAAACAAACACCTACTGGCTGAGGAGAGGAAGCGCTTGACAAACACCTACTGGCTGAGGTGAGGAAGCGCGGAAACGTGACAAACACCTACTGGCTGAGGTGAGGAGGACGGTCCGTCCCTGGCCCCGCCAGCCGAAGGGGAACGACCTCCACAGACGCCAGGGCGGCCTCCCCCTGTGGGTCCTGCCGGGCGCCAGCGGGGCTTTTGTTCCCCTGCCCTTATCGGGGGTGAACCTTTAAACCGAAACCAGGGCGTGTGGCGGACGGCAGCCCCGAACCCTGCCGCCCTGGGCCCCCGTCCTGCCCCGCGGGGTTCCGGCTCCCAGGCGGCTCGGCCGGACTCCGCGGCCCCAGCTCCGCTCCCGGGGAGGAGGCTCCGCTCGTCCCGGCGAGGCACAAAGGCCCGCGGCTCGGGCGCGGACCCGGCCTGTGGAAGGGGCTCCCCCGCCTCCGGGGGGCGTCCCCTCCGGGGCCAGGCGGAGGACCCCCGAGAGCTTCGCCGTAACCGATGGCTTAAGACGACAAGCCCGTCCTCCCCGCATAGCCCTGGTTCCGCAGGCAACGCACAGAGCGCCCGGCCGGCCCCAGGACGGAGCCCCGCGAAGCCCGACCCCGCTGCGCGCGGGGCGCCGCCGCCGGGACCGGCGGCCGGGTCTCCAGAAGCGGGGCGCGCGTTTGCAGACCCCGACGCGCCCGGGCGCCCGGGCTGGAGGCGCGCCCCGCTCCGCGCCCCGCGGAGCCCACCTACCCGCTCGGCGCGGCGGCCCATGCTGCTGCGGCCCCGCGCGGCCCCGCCGGCCCTGCCCCCGGCCGGCCGCCCGCCTCCCGGCCTCCCCGCGCGGGGCCGCCGTCCCGGGGCCCCGGCGCCCATTGGGAGCCGGCCTCCGGCAGGACGCGCGCGTGACCTTTGCCTGGAGCGGCCCCGGGGGCGCCGACGGGGCGTCCGGGGGCCGCCGTCCCCACCCCGACGCGCCGGGTTAATGTTTCTCTTTGAGGGAGACTCCATGGGGTCTGACTTGCCATTGCTCCTGCATCCGGCCCCGGCCTCTCCCCGGGTTTTCCTGCCGCGCGGTTGGTGAGTTCCCTGAATTAGCATTTCCAGGTTAAACGCGGGCAGTGCCTCCTATAAGGTCCTCTCACACTCCGGGAAATAATACCCCCATTATCTCCCCCTAAAGCCTGCAACAGTTGACAAAGAGCTTTGGACAATCAGCCTGTCATTTGACCTCCCAAACAATGCCAGGAAGGCTCTCCTACGACTGCCATTCTACACAGAAGGAAAAAACCGCTCCAGAAAAATAAGATATCTGCCCAATCAGCCAACCAGAAAGTGAAATCTGCGGGGGGTTTTCAACCACATCCTGGGTGCACCCACAAACCACCCACCTCCCTACTGAGTGACCCACCCCACTAACTGGATTATAACACAGAAGCACCTATTATAGTTATAATGTATAACACAGAGCAAAGATAACTATTCAACATTCTAATTTTTGGATTATAAGTGTTAGAAAGTGTTTAAAAAAAAGTGTTAAAAGTTAAGGATATCCACAGATATCTTGAGTTCATAGACTACATTGTTTTATTGTCTGATTTCTCCTCTTTACCAGCTGCTAAAAGGATGCTTCGGGAACCACACTGGCCAATCTGAAGTGCTGGAACAAGCCCAGGGATCCCTGAGGCTGCTCTGAGCCCATCACTGGTCTTGGTCAGAGTCTTTTCCCCTCCTTTTTCTGGACCCTTCCAGACGGTGAAATACTGAATGGAAGGGGAAGGGGCTATGAGACTGTAAAGAGAGCCCTGAACAAGGAGTCAGTGTACCAGAATTTTAGTGTGAGGAAGACAGCTGTGGTGCGGGTCTGCAGAGATGCTCTGGAGACAGCTGGTCTGGAAAATGGCATCACTGTGATTTTTCCACTGAGACAAGGGGAGAGGGGCTGATACTCACACTCAGTCTGGAAGGACTGGAAGGTTTCGGCCAGGAGAAAAGGAAGAAGGACATCACTGACCCGGATAGCATCATGTCCAAAAGCTGTCCTGAGGCCTTTCTGAAAATAGTTCCTACAGGCGAGAACAGAGGGTGTGGGAGGCTGTGACTACAGAGGAGGGTGTGGTTTGGACTCTGACCTTCTGTGTCTCTTGAGGGGATTTGGACTTCATCCTGCCAAGCCTGATGGGTTACTATGACTGGCCTGGGTTACCAGCCCTTAACACGAGGGTGCAGGAGTCATAGACTATTCTACAGTAAGAAATGTGTATCTGTCTGGTGGTTGTGGGCATTGGTGTCATCAGACAGATACAGTTTCTTCTTTTTCCTAGCTATAAACTGCAAGCAATATATTTAACCTCACTAAGCCTCAGTTTTCTCATCAGTAAAATGGGCATTATGTTATGTGCTATGAGAATTAAATGAAATTATGTAGGTCAAACTTACCTTTCTTCTTACAGTGACAAGTAGCTACTGTTATCCTTGCAAGTACTTTAATGTGTGTGCTCAGGGCTACCACGGAGTAACAAGGAAATAGCTCCCTTCTGATGCCTTCCCTTCTTCCCATTATGCTTATTTGGCTTTTGACTCATTAGAATCCTTCTGCTTTTTTCCTCCTTCTCGACATCACTTCCTTCCTTTATGTCCTGGTCTAGACTTTAATGTCAGTTTCGATCTTAACTCGCTTTCCTGCTCAGTTTGTTTGTTTCCCGGTCCAACCTGGGTCAGACCGTCTCCAAAGCCCCAGCATCGTGCTCTGCAAGAGCCGCACAACAGCGCATAGCGTGTCCTCTGGCCCCAGCACCTGCATACCCCACAGTGCGGTGCCCGGCCCCCCAGACGCCTTATATGCAGCCCTGGCCAGCCCCCCGCCCACTCCACGGTCCTTCCCACCCCTCAGAACCCCAAGCCCGCTCCCGGCGCCTTTCTTTCAGCAGACAGTCTCCTCTTCGCCAGCAGAGATCACAGGAACTAGCAGGAGGGAGCTCTGCTTCCTGTCCTGGCACCAGAAACTGTATGTCCAGTCTCCATTCTGCATGCGACAGAATCCCTCTCTTCTCAGGTCTTCTGGAACATTCTTTCATCAACCATCCCCTTAGCTTTCAGTTTGTTCTCTACTGATTTCATCACAATCTATAAACACATTCAGCTGTCTCCCACAGAGCGTGCTCCATTTTTCCTAATATCATCTGAATACATGCCTATTCTTTTTTAACAACGACACACACACACCACATGTCCACTGCATGGAACATACTTCTCGGTGGATCTTCCAAGGCCAGTTCCTCCTTTAGAACCAAGTTGTAAGTCACCTCTTCAAAGAGCCTTTCCCCGACCAGCCAATCCAGGGAGCCGTCCTCTCCCTCGTTATCAGCTGTCAGCCTTCTTCACTTCGGTCACATGCTTTACCCCACGTAAATATTTTCTGAAAAAAGAAATGAATGGATGAATGAATGATTCCAGGAATGGGATCATTGAGCTCCTGCCTATCTTGCAATCCTCTTCCCCGGGTCCTCCTCACAGCATCTGTTATCTGGGCGTGCAAGGCAAACAAGCCCTGCACTCTCGTGGCTCTAAGCTTCTGCACGATATCAGCTCTACCAAGATCACCCACACAGCTTCTCAGCTGCCTGCGGCGTTTGCCTGCTGCTGGACTGCCAGGAAGACCTGGTATCCTCCCCAGGGTCCCCAGAGGGCTACCCCTCTCCTTGCTTGTGTCCCGGGTAGAGTCGTCATGTTGCTGCCAACAGCTGTGTCGTGATTCGTTTTGACTCGAAGATCATTGCTGTGCTTATTTTTATTTTTTGTTTTGGGTTTTTTAACAGCCACATTGAGCTATAAATCACATAACATACAATTCCTCAATTTAAATGGTACAAGTCATGGTTTTTAGGGTATTCACAGAGTTAACCATCACCACAATCAATTCTAGAACATTTTCATCACTCCAAAAAAAAACGCAAAACATTGTAGCCATTAATCATCCATTAATGACTCCCCAATCTTGCAGTCCTAGATGACCACCAGTCTACTTCCTGTTCCTATAGATTTACCTGTCTTGTACATTTCATGTAAATGGAAGCATACAACACCCGTTTGTGTGTGTGTGTGACTGTCACTTCTTTCTGCATCTGAAGACTCACTTGGCCACAGGACCCCTTTCACGTTGAATCAACATGGCAGAATGTGGACTCTGTAGAGTGGTTTGCTCCGGAGAAGAAACCAGGGCAATGTTTCTTAAATCACGTCACACAGCATCCTGGGAAATCATCTGAATTCCTGAGCTGGAGCAAGGAGGCTCAGGCTTAGCTACCCTTGCCCTCGCAGGAGGAAGGGGAGCACGCAGACTCCAGGCAGGCTCGCCCGACCTCCTGCATCATGAGGACCCGCGCCGAGGACAGACTGCCTGCGTCTGCTGGACCTCTGCGTGCGTGAGCTGTCACCTTCAGTCCCGGCTGTGCTCAGTCGTGTCTGACTCTTCACAGCCCTGTGGGCTCCTCTGTCCATGGGCTTCTCCAGGCAAGAACCATGGGTGGGTTGCCATCCCTCCTCCAGGGAATCTTCCCAACCCAGGGATCGAACCTGGGTCTCTTACGTCTCCTGAATTGTCAGACGGGTTCTTTACCGCTATCCCAGCTACCTCCTTTCTAAAAAGAGGATAGAAATCATCCTGTCTCATAAGCAGCACATTGTAGGATCGTAATAAAGATTAAATGAGAAGATATATGGCAAATGCATAGCACAGTGCTTGGGAGATTGTAAATGCCTGATAAATATTTATGATGCTGTAGTTGTTGTCTGACCACAGCTGTTTTCATACTGTTTCTCTAAGTAAAATTCAATATGGAAAGAGGGTTCTGCTGTTTCACAAAAGTAATTCAAACCATTATTCTAGGAAAGCTTCACACACCGTGTGGAGATCCCCCGCCAGATGGTCATGTGCGTTCTGCTTGATGAAAGTAGGGACGGTGGGGAGCTGAAGCTTCAGCTGAAGAGCAACCATTAGTGGAAAGTTGTGGGGGGCGGGTGGGTGGAGACGGATTGGGCTCGGTTGTCGCCCCGCAGCATGTGGGATCTTAGTTCCCCGACCAGGGATCGAACCTGTGTCCCCTGCACAGGAGCGTGGGTTGTTAACCTCTGGCCCACCAGGGCTGTCCCTGACTTCCCCTGCTGTGAATGGCCTTTCCTGCACGTCTGGCAAACCTCTGTGCAGATGCTGCCCGACCGTCTTTTTCTTGCCTTCCTCCCTTCTGGGACGGGACAGCCGTGTACATGCCCGTGGGCCTGTGTCCAGCCACCACCTGTGCCGATGACTGAGAACAGCTGAAACACAAAGGGCCTTTTTTTTTTTGAGTGTTTAATGTTTTTTTTTTTAATTTATTTACTTTTTAATTGAAGGATAACTGTTCTACAGAATTTTGTTGATTTCTGCCAAACATCAACATGAATCAGCCATAGGTGTACATATATGTGTCTCCCATTAACAGCTCTGGGCTTAGCATACAAGGCTCATCCCTCCAATTTTCAGATATATATTGAGGACCTACTATGAGCTGACATTTCAAAATGCAAAGACTTCATAGAAGCCTGGGGTTATCACACAGAAGAATCTTCAGACAAGGAAATAAGACCCAGAGAAGGGTATATCTCATCAAGTTTCTCCAGAACCTGAGAGAGGAAAACATTAGGGATTAGAGTCCAGCTCTTCCTGACCCCTTGCTCTTTCACAGCAGGGATTTTTCGCCCTTTGCTTAAAATAGATTTTCCGAGTGTCCATGTCGATTCCAGACTCCCTCACCGTCTCCTCCCCCATTCTCGCCCCAGCAACCATAAGTTCATTCTCTAAGGCGGATATGTACACTCTGCTAGATTCAGAATGGATAGCCAACAAAGTCCTCACAGGAAACTTGGCTCGGTGTTACGTGGCACCTGGATGAGAGGAGTGTGGAGGGTGAATGGAAAGATGGATTTGTGTGGCTGAGTCCCTTCGCTGTCCAAATGTCACAGCACTGTTAATCAGCCATACTCCAATATAAAATAAAAACTTTTTAAAAAATTAATAAAAATCAAGAGACCTAAAAAATAAAACAACAGATTTTTGAACATGATTAGAAAACTAGAGAAAATATGAACGATTATTTTGTTCATTAATGGTTTTTCCAGACCAAACGCTAGCCCTCAAGCACCCCTGAGTTGGAGCCAGCAGACATGAACACAGACCAAGGCCAGTCTGCAGTGCGGCTGACTCCATCACTGTCTGACTCCCTGTCCGCCTCACGCCCACCCTGCGGGCTCACGTTTCACCCGCGCCAGGCCAACCAAGGGCCTGTAAAAATTTAACTTGGTGCGATTGCACAACCGTGAAAGCTCAAGCTGCTTTTCTGGATAATGAATGAGATTCTTCAATTGCCTCGTGAAAAAGTTTCCAGGGGGAGGCCAGACAACACAAACATCGGTGTCCTCGGCGCAGGTGAGGTGATGATACCTCAAAAGGCCGAAGGGGACATGCATTTGGACACGCGTGGGGGACTCAAAGAATCTTGTGCTGTTTCTCTGTCTGCTCCTTTGCCGAGTTTCTGTTGTTAAGAATCCTTTTGGAGGGAATAGATATGTTTGTCACTTTGTTGGGTTTTTTAAATTAATTTTTATTGTAATTGTTTTGTGATGTTGTGTTAGTCTCTATAGCAAAATGAATCAGCCTTACACGTATATGTCCCCCCTTCATACTTCCTTCCCCTTCAGGTCCCCACAGAGCGCTGAGCAGGGTTCCCTGTGCTCTCCGGGAGGTTCTCATAGTTATCTGTTTACACGTAGTATCAATACTACGCGGGTATCCATCCCAATCTCCCAATTCCTCCCACCCTCCCACATTCCCCCTTAGTTCATATATTTGTTCTCTATGTCTGTGTCTCTATTTCTGCTTGGCAAATAAGATCATCTATACCAGTTTTCGAAATGCATATGGCCAAACTCATCAAATTATACACATTAGATATGCACAGATTTTTAATATCAATTATACCTCAGTAAAGGTGTTTAAAAAAAAAACCGCTTCCTCACTGAGTCGAAATCATGGTTCAGCAAATCCACTGTTCTGTCTCTGACTGATGCAGGCTTCTGGCAAGAAAGAGTAAGAGACTCCCGTTCCTGCCTGGTTCTCCTCAGGCTGCTGCTTAGCTTCTCTCTGCTCACAATGGTGCCGATTCTGATGGATGCCACTCCTTAAGGCCAGGCCTCCGCTTCCTCTGAGAAAGCCCCTAACCATTCCTCTTGACTCCAGTTTGGAGTCTCCAATCTCCCTTCCAAACTGCGGTTGGACAGATCAGCCTAAAATTCCAACCTGAGCTAATAATGCCTCTGCTTGGTGCCCTGCAAGGCTTTCCACTGTTGCAAAGATAAAGTGTCAACTCCTTAACCTCATTGAGTGATAATCTGGTCAGGGTTGTTGGCTGTTGACAAAGGTTTCTAGCTAAGGATTCTAGTTAGCTGGATCCTGGTCCATGTTGCCCAAGCCAAGCCGTGAGCCCAGCCCTGGCCATTCTGCCTCAGAGCCAGGAAGGGCGGGAGGTGCCCCAGGACCTGCTGCTCCCTGCTGGCGGTGCATGCTTACTAGCTCTTCTGCCTGCTTCCTTCTTGGCCTCAGCATTGTAACCCCTCCTTCTCAGCATCGCGGATTCCCCTCTGCCTCGCTGCTGACTCTTTACCCGCGTTCTCGTCCACATTCTTCTCTTCACCTGGGTAAGTCTTTCTTCTTAAATAGCACCTTAAATAGCACTTAAATAGCACCTTCCCTGACCCTCTTGGATTAGGTTAGGAGTCCCCAGCATGGAGAAGACTCTTGAGAGTCCCTTGGACAGCAAGGAGATCAA
This sequence comes from Bos taurus, assembly GCF_002263795.3. Lineage (NCBI taxonomy): Eukaryota > Metazoa > Chordata > Mammalia > Artiodactyla > Bovidae > Bos > Bos taurus. The sequence continues at coordinate 81,123,983 of NC_037341.1, forward strand.
ACGAGTCAACCCTAAAGGAACCCCAAACCAGTCAATCCTGAATATTCATTGGAAGGACTGATGCTGAAACTCCAATACTTTGACCACCTGATGAGAAGAGTTGACTCATTGGAAAAGACCCTGATGCTGGGAAAGATTGAAGGCAGGAGGAGAAGGGGACAACAGAGGATGAGATGGCTGGATGGTATCACCGACTCGATGGACATCAGTTGGAGCAAACTCAGAAACCCACTGGAACATTCAGGCAAGAGATGATGAAGATGTAGACCTGACTTATGGCAACGGAGATGAGAAAGCAAATTTTTTTTAATTGCAGAGGAAAAATCACTTGGACTTGATCAAATATGGTTATAAGGAAGGGAGAAGAATCAGAGAAGGTCCCAGGGTTTCTAGCTTCAGCAACTGGGTGACTGGGAGTGTCACCATCTGAGCTCAGAACTATGAAGATAGTGAGTTCACTTTAAGATGTATTCAGTGTAAGATATGGACTTTGCTCAGAAAAGTAGGACTTACCTGTCTATACAGTTTTGGTCATACCTCACATGTAATAGGTGCTTAAAACGCTTCTTGAATGGAATTGAAGCTGCAGTACATCCTACTTGTAGAATTTTCAATATCTATTTTCAACTGTCTTTTGTCAGATTCCATACAGACTCATCCAACCATACTGGTCTCATGTCATCCATATGACAAGCTAAGAAATTTCACCCCCTGGAAACTATGACTAAGAAGTTTTACTGCAATATTAATTTTCACTAAGTGGTGGAAGGAGTCGGGGACAAGGTATTTACGAGAGCAACCACAAATCAGACCAGGCCTACACTTGGCTTTCGATTTCCCTACAAATTTCAGAGAAGCCATAAAAGACTGGAGCGAAATCTGGTTGGTTGATTAGAAACATGTGAAGGAACCCCAACCAGGCACGTGTTTCGCATTTCCTACTCCAGAGCTTGCCAAGTATTCATCATTGTCCTCCCCGTGTTATTCCAGAAGGCGTCACCGCTCCAGCTGGCCTTTTGGAAGGACAGGGCTGGGGTCAGGAGCGCATCCACAACCCAGGCTCCCCTGGAGACGGGGAGGGCGAGCCACGCGGAGGGGGCCGCCCTCACCCCATCTCCGCAGCCCTGCTTCCCGGGGCTCCCCTGGAGACTGAGAGGCTGAGCCACGCGGATGGAGGCCGCTCTCTCCCCATCTCCGCAGCCCGGCTCCCCTCCGTGCCGCCCCCCATCTCCTCAGCCCTGCTCCCCTCCGCGTCCCCTCAGCCCGCCCTGCTCACCTCCGCGGCAGGAGAGAGCGGGGAGCTTGCAGACGCGCCCCCTCGAGGGAGAACACGGGCTGCTTCAGTCTCAACCTCTCCCTCCCGTAAGCAGATTCCAGAACGCAATGGGAACAACCAGAAAGTCCCAAGTTTGACACTGAACTCCACCACCCGTCTCAGGTAATTTACTTAATCTCTCTGAGCCATGAAAGTGTTAGTTGCTCAGTCGTGTCCGACTCTATGCGACCCCATGGAGCCCGCCAGGCTCCTCTGTCCATGGATTTTCCAAGCAGGAATACTGGAGTGGGTTGCCAAGCCCTTCTCCACGGGGTCTTCCCCACCCAGGAATTAAACCCGATCTCCTACACTGCAGGCAGACTCTTCACCATCTGAGTCTCTGAGCCTTAGATTTCCGCATTTCCAAAATGAGGATAAGATGACTTGCTTTGAAAGGTAAAGAATGGAAGAGGTAACTCGTGTAAAACACATACATGCGTGTGACATTAACACCCCTGTCTGGTCCCTTCTTGCCCTTCCTCTGTGGGGTGACGTGCCCAAGCCAATGTGGAGCCCAGACTGCCATCAGCAGAGTCCCCACCACCCTAACCCTCCAACGTCTGGTGGGAACCGTCCAGTGTTCAGTTGCTCTGAAGAGGGCTCAGGTTCATCTAGTCGTCGTCGGGCTCACAGAGCAGATGGGATGAGGAGAAACCTGGCCTCCCTCAGATTAAAGTCCTCCCAGAGCAAAGATGACAGAAAAGCTAATTATGCCTGAAAGTGTCAGATCAGAGCTCATAAAAGAGGTATCCTTTGAAGTGGGCCTTAATGGATGAGGAACAATTTTCCAGGAAGGAATCAGAGACATTCATGCAAAAAAGGTAACGGAATAAAGACAGTGAGGTGATGATGTGCTCAAGAAACCATAGGTATGGCTGTGGTAGGTGTGGCTAAAGGAACGGCAATGTCAGGGGAGGGCTCAGTTCAGTCACTCAGTCGTGTCCAGCGCTTTGCGACCCCGTGAATTGCAGCACGCCAGGCCTCCCTGTCCATCACCAACTCCCGGAGTTCACTCAGACTCACGTCCATTGAGTCAGTGATGCCATCCAGCCATCTCATCCTCTGTCGTCCCCTTTTCCTCTCACCTTCAATCTTTCCCAGTATCAGGGTCTTTTCCAATGAGTCAGCTCTTCGCATCAGGTGGCCGAAGTACTGGAGTTTCAGCTTCAGCATCAGTCCTTCCAATGAACACCCAGGACTGATCTCCTTTAGGATGGACTGGTTGGATCTCCTTGCAGTCCAAGGGAAGTGAAGACATCTTAAAAAGACCAGCATCATTTCATTTGGAAACATCCGTCAAAACTGCAAAGAAAGGGACTTCCCTGGTGGTACAGAGGACGGGAATCCGGCCGCCAACACAGGAAACACAGGTTCCACCGCTGGCCCAGGAAGAGCCCACACTGAGGCAACGAAGCCCATGGACCACAACTCCTGACTGGGCTGCGGGGCCCGCGAACCACAACAACTGAGCTCACGCGTGCCATTAAAGCGCTTCAGTCCTGTCTGACTCTTGCTGACCACACGGACCATGGCCTGCCAGGCTCCTCTATCCACGGGCTTCTCCAGGCAAGGACGTGGGAGTGGGGTGCTGTGCCCTCCTCAAGGGGATCTTCCTGGCCCAGGCATCGAGCCCACCTCTCACGTCTCCTGTGTTCTTTACTGAGCCCCCGCTGAGCTGCAATTACTGAGGTGGGGCGCCAGGAGCCCCTGCTCCGCAGCAAGAGAAGCCCCCTTCACCGTGACTGGAGAAAGCCCGCGTGCAACAAGGACAACTCAGCGCAACCAAAAGTGAATAACTAAAAAGCTGTAAGAAGAAATGAAGACGAGCTTTCCATTCTTCTCTCTCTTTTTAAAAAAAGACTACAAAGAAAGAAGTCTGGCATTTTTAGTCTGTAAAATGGGAAAGCTGGGTTTGGGAGAATCCAATGAGTTCCCAATTCCTAGAACTCCACCCTTTCAAAAGTATTCAGTGAAGGTAAGAAAAAAATACACTGAAGACAATTACAAGACAGTGGGTCATAAGACTGCAAAGCTCATTTAGTCAAAATGTGATGTTCATTGGAAACACCAGTGCAAGCTTTTTAAAAACATTTTTATACATCTATCTATTTATTCACTCACTTTTTGACCAAGAGAAATGCTGGGAGACGGTGAGCAAGGTCACCTAGGCCGCGTCAGCAGGAGGCGTCCATGCTCGGCGGGGCTTCCGCACCTAATCCTGGAAGTCATGCAGGGTCAGTGAAGAGATCTGGAATTTGCCCTACTGAATGTGATTGCATTGTGTATTTAGCTTTTTAAATTCTCATTATGAAAGCCACATACACTTAAAATATTCAAAGGGATATAGTAAAAAATGAATCCTTCTCTTTATCCCAGACCACTGGGTTTACCCCTGCTCCTGAGTTAAATCTTTATTCTCTCTTCTTCCAAAAATTTTCCATATAAACACTCTTATAAGTCTTCCTGTGGATGAATATGTATATACTGTTCTCTGTACGTGCTTCTTTCTTGCTTTACAATGAATCACAGAGACCCTTCTGTTTCAGCACATGTAATTTCACCTCCTTTTAAAAAAACAGCTGTATGGTGTTCCATGCATCACGTGGTTGCATCATCTTTTATCGAAATAATTCTGTGTGTAAATATTTAAGTTGTTCTCAGTTGTTTGTTATTACAAACAAAGCTGCAGTCCGTCCTTGTGCTTCTATCTGTGCAAATGCATGAGAGTATTTCGGTAAAGAAACGACTAACAGCATGACTGCCGGGTCGAAGGGCACGTACTTTCACACTCGGAGAGCTCTTTGCAGTCTGCCCTTAAAAAGAAGGGCCTCTTTACGTTCTCACGACCACAGCGTGGCTGTATCTGCTTCCACATAGCCTTGACTTTACTGTTAGCAGACTTCTAACTCTTGCCCCATCTGATCAGTTAACCTTTTTTAAATGTCCTTGCTTTGACTCACATTTCTTTAACTGAGTGAAGATGAGCAAGCGCTGTCATGCTTATAAACCATTTGTACTTCTTTTTCTTTTCCAGTGAACAGTTTTTTAAATTTTCCTTGCCAAACTCTCTATTAGTTTCTGGTCTTTTCCTTGCTGATTTATAAGACTCTTTATATACTAAGAAAACAGGTAAGTTGACCACAATGTCATTCACAGCTCCTGGGCTCTAGCCAGTTCTTAGAAATGTCTCTTCCACTCCAATATTATTTTAAAATCCAAACATTTCTTCTTTCATACTTCTAGGACTTTCTGTTTTATGTTTACATTTTTAATCAATCAAGAGTTTGTTTTGCTGTAGGGTGTCAGATGTAGAGGGCTTCCCTGGTGGCCCAGTGGTAAAGAATCTACCCATCAGTGCAGGAGACTCATGTTTGATCCCTGGGTCGGGAAAACCCCTGGAGCAGGAAACAGCAACCCACTCCAGGATGGTTGCCTAGAGAATTCCATGGACAAAGGATCCTGGTTCAGTTCAGTTAAGTCGCTCAGTCATGTCCGACTCTTTGTGACCCCATAAATCGCAGCACGCCAGGCCTCCCTGTCCATCACCAACTCCCAGAGTTCGCCCAAACCCACGTCCATCGAGTCGGTGATGCCATCCAGCCATCTCATCCTCTGTCGTCCCCTTCTCCTCTTGCCCCCAGTCCCTCCCAGCATCAGAGTCTTTTCCAATGAGTCAACTCTTCACATGAGGTGGCCAAAGTACTGGAGTTCCAGCTTTAGCATCATTCCTTCCAAAGAAATCCCAGGGCTGATCTCCTTCAGAATGGACTGGTTGGATCTCCTTGTAGTCCAAGGGACTCTCAAGAGTCTTCTCTAAAACCACAGTTCAAAAGCATCAATTCTTCGGCGCTCAGCTTTCTTCACAGTCCAACTCTCACATCCACACATGACCACTGGAAAAACCATAGCCTTGACTAGATGAACCTTTGTTGGCAAAGTAATGTCTCTGCTTTTGAATATGCTATCTAGGTTGGACATAACTTTCCTTCCAAGGAGTAAGTGTCTTTTAATTTCATGGCTGCAGTCACCATCTACAGTGACTTTGGAGCCCAGAAAAATAATGTCTGACACTGTTTGCACTGTTTCCCCATCTATTTCCCATGAAGTGATGGGACTGGATGCCATGATCTTAGTTTTCTGAATGTTGAGCTTTAAGCCACCTTTTACACTCTCACTTTCATCAAGAGGCTTTTTAGTTCCTCTTCACTTACTGCCATGAGGGTAGTGTCATCTGCATATCTGAGGTTATTAATATTTCTCCCAGCAATCTTGATTCCAGCTTGTGCTTCTTCCAGCCCAGGGTTTCTCATGATGTACTCTCAGATCATCTGCATATAAGTTAAATAAACAGGGTGACAATATACAGCCTTGACGTACTCCTTTTCCTATTTGGAACCAGTCTGTTGTTCCATGTCCAGTTCTAACTGTTGCCTCCTGACCTGCATATAGGTTTCTCAAGAGGCAGGTCAGGTGGTCTGGTATTCCCATCTCTTTCAGAGTTTTCCACAGTTGATTGTGATCCACACAGTCAAAGGCCTTGGCATAGTCAATAAAGCAGAAATAGATGTTTTTCTGGAACTCTCTTGCTTTTTCCATGATCAGGCGGATGTTGGCAATATGATCTCTGGTTCCTCTGCCTTTTCTAAAACCAGCTTGAACATCTGGAAGTTCACGGTTCACATATTGCTGAAGCCTGGCTTGGAGAATTTTGAGCATTACTTTACTAGCATGTGAGATGAGTGCAATTGTGTGGTAGTTTGAGCATTCTTTGGCATTGCCTTTCTTTGGGATTGGAATGAAAACTGACCTTTTCCAGTCCTATGGCCACTGCTGAGATTTTAAAATTTGCTGGCATATTGAGTGCAGCACTTTCACAGCATCATCTTTCAGGATTTGGAATAGCTCAACTGGAATTCCATCACCTCCAGTAGCTTTGTTCGTAGTGATGCTTTCTAAGGCCCACTTGACTTCACATTCCAGGATGTCTGGCTCTAAGTGAGTGATCACACCATCGTGATTATCTGGGTCATGAAGATTTTTTTTGTACAGTTCTTCTGTGTATTCTTGCCACCTCTTCTTAATATCTTATGCTTCTGTTAGGTCCATACCATTTCTGTCCTTTATTGAGCCCATCTTTGCATGAAATGTTCCCTTGGTATCTCTAATTTTCTTGAAGAGATCTCTAGTCTTTCCCATTCTGTTGTTTTCCTATATTTCTTTGCATTGATCGCTGAGGAAGGCTTTCTTTTCTTTTTTTTTAATTTTATTTTATTTAACTTTACCATATTGTATTGGTTTTGCCATATATCAAAATGAATCTGCCACAGGTATACATGTGTTCCCCATCCTGAACCCTCCTCCCTCCTCCCTCCCCATACCATCCCTCTGGGTCGTCCCAGTGCACCAGCCCCAAGCATCCAGTATCGTGCATCGAACCTGGACTGGCAACTCGTTTCATATATGATATTATACATATTTCAATGCCATTCTCCCAAATCATCCCACCCTCTCCCTCTCCCACAGAGTCCAAAAGACTGTTCTATACATTAGTGTCTCTTTTGCTATCTCGTATACAGGGTTATTGTTACCATCTTTCTAAATTCCATATATATGCGTTAGTATACTGTATTGGTGTTTTTCCTTCTGGCTTACTTCACTCTGTATAATAGGCTCCAGTTTCATCCACCTCATTTGAACTGATTCAAATGTATTCTTTTTAATGGCTGAGTAATACTCCATTGTGTATATGTACCACAGCTTTCTTATCCATTCATCTGCTGATGGACATCTAGGTTGCTTCCATGTCCTGGCTATTATAAACAGTGCTGTGATGAACATTGGGGTACACGTGTCTCTTTCAATTCTGGTTTCCTCAGTGTGTATGCCCAGCAGTGGGATTGCTGGATCATAAGGCAGTTCTATTTCCAGTTTTTTAAGGAATCTCCACACTGTTCTCCATAGTGGCTGTACTAGTTTGCATTCCCACCAACAGCGTAAGAGGGTTCCCTTTTCTCCACACCATCTCCAGCATTTATTGCTTGTAGACTTTTGGATCGCAGCCATTCTGACTGGCGTGAAATGGTACCTCATAGTGGATTTGATTTGCATTTCTCTGATAATGAGTGATGTTGAGCATCTTTTCATGTGTTTGTTAGCCATCTGTATGTCTTCTTTGGAGAAATGTCTATTTAGTTCTTTGGCCCATTTTTTGATTGGGTCGTTTATTTTTCTGGAATTGAACTGTAGGAGTTGCTTGTATATTTTTGAGATTAGTTGTTCGTTTGTTGCTTCATTTACTATTATTTTCTCCCATTCTGAAGGCTGTCTTTTCACCTTGCTTATAGTTGAGGAAGGCTTTCTTATCTCTTCTTGCTATTCTTTGGAAGTCTGCATTCAGATGCTTATATCTTTCCTTTTCTCCTTTGCTTTTCTCTTCTCTTCTTTTCACAGCTATTTGTAAGGCCTCCCCAGACAGCCATTTTGCTTTTTTGCATTTCTTTTCCATGGGGATGGTCTTGATCCCTGTCTCCTGTACAATGTCACGAACCTCCGTCCATAGTTCACCAGGCATTCTATCAGATCTAGTCCCTTAAATCTATTTCTCACTTCCACTGTATAATCATAAAGGATTTGGTTTAGGTCATACCTGAATGGTCTAGTGGTTTTCCCTACTTTCTTCAATTTAAGTCTGAATTTGGCAATAAGGAGTTCATGGTCTGAGCTACAGTCAGCTCCCGGTCTTGCTTTTGCTGACTGTATAGAGCTTCTCCATCTTTGGCTGCAAAGAATATAATCAATCTGATTTCAGTGTTGACCATCTGGTGATGTCCATGTGTAGAATCTTCTCCTGTGTTGTTGGAAGAGGGTGTTTGCTATGACCAGTGTGTTCTCTTGGCAAAACTCTATTAGCCTTTGCCCTGCTTCATTCCGTATTCCAAGGCCAAATTTGCCTGTTACTCCAGGTGTTTCTTGACTTCCTACTTTTGCATTCCAGTCCCCTATAATGAAAAGGACATCTTTTTTGGATATTAGTTCTAAAAGGTCTTGTAGGTCTTCATAGAACCGTTCAACTTCAGCTTCTTCAGCGTTACTGGTTGGGGCATAGACTTGGATTACTGTGATATTGAATGGTTTGCCTTGGAAATGAACAGAGATCATCCTGTCGTTTTGGGGATTGCATTCAAATACTGCATTTTAGGCTCTTTTGTTGACCATGATGGCTACTCCATTTCTTCTAAGGGATTCCTGCCCACAGTAGTAGATATAATGGTCATCTGAGTTAAATTCACACATTCCAGTCCATTTCAGTTCGCTGATTCCTAGAATGTCGACATTCACTCTTGCCATCTCCTGTTTGACCACTTCCAATTTGCCCTGATTCATGGACCTAACACTTCAGGTTCCTATGCAATATTGCTCTTTACAGCATCGGACCTTGCTTCTATCACCAGTCACATCCACAGCTGGGTATTCTTTTTGCTTTGGCTCCATCCCTTCATTCTTTCTGGAGTTATTTCTCCATTGATCTCCAGTAGCATATTGGGCACCTACTGACCTGGGGAGTTCCTCTTTCAGTATCCTATCATTGAGAATCCTGGTGGGCTACAATATATGGGGTCACAAAGAGTCAGACATGACTGAGCATGCACACGTGTCAGATATAGATTTTATTTTTCATTTTTTGTCTTTCTCTGAAAAGATTTTACCTTCATTCTTACAAATGTACCTACTTACAAAACAGAAAGAGACTCACAGACTTAGAGACTGCATTTATTGTTGTCTGTGCACACTACTGTATTTAAAATGGATAACTAAAAAGGTCCTACTAGAAGCACAGGGAACCCTGGTCCGTGTCATGTGGCAGCTGGGATGGGAGGGGGGTTTGGGGGAGAGTGGATACATGGGTATGTATGGCTGAGTCCCTGTGCCGTCCACCTGAAATTATCACAACATTGTTAACCAGTGATACCCTATTACAAAGTAAAAAGGTTTTTAAAAATGCAAAAAAGAGACTTTACCCTAATTCCAATTTATTAACACGATAGAGGTGTTTTCAGTTCAGTTCAGTCGCTCAGTCGTGTCCGACTCTTTGTGACCCCATGAACCGCAGCATGCCAGGCCTCCCTGTCCATCACCAACTCCTGGAGTTCACTCAGACTCACGTTCATCGAGTCGGTGATGCCATCCAGCCATCTCATCCTCTGTCGTCCCCTTCTCCTCCTGCCCCCAATCCCTCCCAGCATCAGAGTCTTTTCCAATGAGTCAACTCTTTGCATGAGGTGGCCAAAGTACTGGAGTTTCAGCTTTAGCATCATTCCTTCCAAAGAACACCCAGGGCCGGTCTCCTTCAGAATGGACTGGTTGGATCTCCTTGCAGTCCAAGGGACTCTCAAGGGTTTTCTCCAACACCACAGTTCAAAAGCATCAATTCTTTGGCGCTCAGCCTTCTTCACAGTCCCACTCTCACATCCATACATGACCACTGGAAAAACCATAGCTCTGACTAGACGGACCTTTGTTGGCAAAGTAATGTCTCTGCTTTTGAATATGCTATCTAGGTTGGTCATAACTTTCCTTCCAAGGAGTAAGCGTCTTTTAATTTCATGGCTGCAGTCACCATCTGCAGTGATTTTGGAGCCCAGAAAAATAAAGTGTGACACTGTTTCCACTGTTTCCCCATCTATTTTAGTCTTCCCGAAACCCTACATGTTACTATCTCAGCCACAATTGGCTCATTAATGATGGCCTGCCCCCTTTTAAAGACCACCATGGAAACATGGGGCTTCCCAAGTGGCCCAGCTGGTAAAGAACCCACCTGCCAATGCAGAAGACGCAGGAGACTCGAGTTCCATCCCTGGGTGGGGAAGATCCCCTGGAGGAGGAAAGGGCACCTTCTCCAGTGTTCCTGCCTGAAGAATCCCGTGGACAGAGGGGCCTGGGGGGCTGCAGTCCATGGGGTCACAGAGAGTCAGACACGACTTTGTGACTGAGCACTCATGCGTATGGAAATGTGAACTTACTGTAGTTTTCCTTCCTCAATTAGATTCAAGTTTTACTGTGTTTAGCAGTTATTCTCCAGAGTTTGGGGTTGTGGGTATTTCCCAAGTTCTTTGAAGATAAAATTTTTCTTCCTTTTTTTTTTCTTTCAGTTGGTTTGAGAACAGCGGTCCCCAGATCCCAGGCCCCAGATGAGCACTGGTCCCTGGCCGGGTGGGGACTGACCGGCACGGCGGGCGGGGAGGGAGGTGGTGAGCGAGTGAAGCTCCATTTGCGCTGCAGCCGCCCCCACGCTCGCATTCGGCCCTGAGCCCCCTCCAGTCAGACCAGTGTCCTGCTCTCTCAATCAGGCCTGTCTGACTCTGGGACCCCGTGGACTGTAGCCCGCCAGGCTCCTCTGTCCCTGGGAGCCTCCAGCCGAGAATACTGGGGTGGTTGCCCTCCTGTAGGAGATCTTCCCAACCTTCGTCTCCTGCATCGACAGGCAGATTCTTTACTGCTGAGCCACTGGGGAAGCCCATAAATAAATAAATATTAAAACAAAAAAGAATTGTAAAGGCAGGAAGAAAACAAGAGACAGTGGCATTGTGAAAACCACAGGAGAGAAAGGGTGTAGAGTCAGCAGCGTCCAGTGTCGACAAGGGTTACAAACAAACACCAAATACAGCTGTCCGTTGAGTTTGGCAACTGGTGACGGTGATCTGGGGAGGAAGGAAGGAGAGTGGGGGGAAGCTGGCAAACTAATAAGTGTCTGATACACCCAGGCAACGACTAGTGTTCTGCATATATCATTCCAGTTAATCTTCACAAAAATCCCCCAAAAGAGGAAACAGACGCTAACAGACAGTAAGTAACGCTTGCGCCATCCCGGAGAAGCTGAGGAGACAGCGAGGTTTACACGTGAGTCCGTCCTGCATCCAAAGCACCATCCTGTTTCCACTATGTTAATTTCCAGGTCAGATTAGGAGCAACTTAACAAATGCTGGTAAACTAAAAAATGTAATATGTTTCAGGTCATGGTTTCCTAGTGACTTCTCAGAAATCTGGTGCTGGATTCCTTTCACAAATTCTGACTGTCTTGCAAAACGCGATCACTGTCCCCAGAGCTGTGTTGTGTAACGCTGCTCTACCAGCTCTTCTTGTAAACCGGCCAGGTAGCATGGACCTCATTCCTGGCCTTGGTAACCGTCCCAGAAAGGGTAGTGAAACCAGCAGAGGTCACAGAGTTAGTGCTGCAAGAAAGGCGATTATGCAAATATCTTTATACTTTCCCTGATCATTCTTCAAAAAAATAAATCGGAGGGTAATTGTTTTACAGTGTTGTGTTGATTTCTGCTGTACAACAATGTGAACGAGCCCTGAGTGTGCCTATGTCCCCTCCCACTCAGCTCCTTCCCACCCCTTTAGGTCGTCACAAAGCACTGGGCTGGGTGCCCTGTGTTTTGTTTGTATGAGTTTAGCCTTTTTAGATTCTACAAATAAGTGAACATTATGTAGTACTTGTTTTCCTCTGTCTGATTGATTTTGTTGTTGTTGTTCAGCCACTAAGTTGTGTCCGACTCTCTGCAACCCCATGGACTGCAGCATGCCAGGCTGCCCTGTCACCAACTCCTGGAGTTTGCCATACTCATGTCCACTGAGTCGGTGATGACAACCAAGCATCTCACCCTCTGTCGTCCCCTTCTCCTCCTGCCCTCAGTCTTTCCCGGCATCAGGATCTTTCCCAGTGAGTCGGCTCTTCGCATCAGGTGCCAAAGGATTGGAGTTTCAGCTTCAGCATCAGTCCTTCCAGTTGCATAATACCCTCAAGTTTGCAATGGAATGTTATTCAGCCATGAAAAGAAAAGAAATTCTGCCATTTGGAACAACTTAGGTGAAACCTGCTCATTCTTGAATACAAACGTCTCCAATCTGAGTTCTGTATGCGTTTTCATTCCCAGTTAAATTGTACACAGATGAATATGCAAACTTTCTCGACCTCAGAGCTTCTGTTATCATTGCTCTTTCTCTGTGTATCATCTCTTGCTTGGATTCTTCTCTCTCACAAGACGTCGGCGCTGTTCAGCACTCAATGCAGTGCCTGCCACGTGTGAGCACTCGTGAATATTTGTTCTACGAGTTGTATTTTCCAGGCCCAGGTCACTACAGGTGGCTTTATAACCTATTTGCCTCTGTTAAAAAGAGCCTAAAAACACCAGAGCTGGGGTATATAACTCAACTTGACTGTTCAACTAATTCAGTACCAACCAACCAACCAATGAAATTGGCTAGAACGGGTACCAGCAACTATACAGTTTTCCTCAATATGGGAAAAAGATATGTTTAATAGACATATTTATAAGGGCAACATAGTTAAAGAATCTGTGTGCCATTTCCTGTCCAGGGCATCTGGCTGGCAGACACAGAGAATCCTACAGGTAAAGCCATTTCCCATGGGGCTACAGGACCAAGACCCGCACTTATAGAATATTCTCAGCAATGATTCCCCAGACCAACTCAATTAGAAGGAAAAAACGGCTCCTTGTTTGGGCACTCTGGTGACTGAAGCTTATAAGGCACGCATCCCCCAGCTGATAGATGGTGCATCTTTTCCTAGACATGCTTTGGGGTATATGTTTTCTCAAAAGGGAAATTACTAAGAAAACAATAACAGTAAAGCCCATCATTATCGCACATGTGCCAGGACTGTGGCTTAATTCTTCCAACAATCCTGTGAGTTATGTTCGTTAACCAAAGTCCCACACGTGCAGTTATTGGCAGAGCCAGAATACAATCAGATCTGTTTATTATTAATTCTACAATCTTAATCATAAGACTAGAGATCATTGACCTTCCCCTAATTAGAAAAAGAAAAAAATACTGAAACATTGCAGTGAAACGTCTCTCTTTAGAGCTCGGGGTCTTGTCACATTCTGCCAGCTTTCTCCCTGATCTTTCTTCTCCTCCAGTAATTTGAATCCCTGATATTTAATTGAATTCTTATGGTTTTCTAGAAAAAGACTACAGTTCCCATCTTCCTTTGCAGTTAGCTATGGCCATGACTAAATTTTGACTAACGTGATACAAGCAGAAATGGGGTATGCAATTTCTTGGAAGTATTCTCACAAAGAAGGGAGCAAATCAGTCTTCATCACTCCCCTCCATTCTGCTGGCCAGAATTTATGTCATCCCTATAGTTCCAGCAGCCGTTTGGAATGGGAGCCGTAAGCAGCAGGGCGGTAAGACAGGGTCTAGACCAGCTGCAGCATGGGGGCCTGGCTTCCACCCACAGAGCCCTTGAGTGTGGGGTGAAAACACGTCTCTACTTGTCTAAGCTGCTGCCCTTTATTTCCTGCTTCCCACGGTTGGGTTTAGATGCCTCGTGCCGTCTCATGTATTATGAAATCTTTCTCGTATTGTTGCACGTGCTGTTCATGTTCAATATTAAGTTCATCGAGTTAAACTAGTATTGGGCATGCTGAACACTGTGGGTAGAGATGACCAAGCGCGGACTTCCCTGGTCACCCAGTGGGAGGACTCCACACTTCCAATACAGGGGTGTGGGCTCAGTCCCTTGTCAGGGAACTAGGATCCCACATGCCAGTTAGAGTGGCCAAAATTTTTTAAAAAAGAAAAATGAGAAATGACTAAGATGCAGTGGTACTTCAAGGAAGCTTCCATTTAGAAGAGGAGAGGAGGGACTTCCCTGGTGGCCCATGGTCAGGACGCTGAGCTTCCAGGGCATGGGGTACGGTTCAGTCCCTGGTCAGGAAACTTAGACCCCGCATGCTCTGCGTGCAGCCGAAAAGGTTTTTAGAAAAGACAAAAGAAGACGAGGAGAGGAGACACGCCCCTGAGATTAAAGCAGATGGAAAACCTGGCCTGTGAGTAGAAAAGTTTTATGCACGCTGTATTTTGGGGTGTATTTTGTAATGTTTATATTTAGTTCCCTGCATGGATGAAGGAGAAAGCACAGAAGGAGTGCTTTTTTCTGGGGGCTTTTTTGCTTTTCACCCTGGCATACCGCAGGTACTCAACAGTTTGGCCAGTTGGTAAATACAGTCTTCAGTGGCTCCACTGCACTGAAGGAAAAGCGGACCCTTGGCTGGTGTCTTGTCGGATCTCTAAGCTCCATCCCTTCATCCTTCTGTGCAGAAGGAAGACAAGGATTCCCGACGAGGCGCCTCAGGCCCCCTGTCCCTTCTCCGGGGAGAGAGAGCGGCAGGGCCCTGTTCCTCTCTGGGCACAGCACACTCGCACGCTGTCTGGAGAGGTCGTGGCGGGGTGCTCCCCAGGGCCCGAGAATACAGATGTGGGCTCTGGATCCAGCTTCCGTCAATTTCCTGTGCCCTCAGTTTCCTGGGCCATGAGTCCCTTAATCAACAACAATGAATTAATTATACCAAGAAGATTGGATTCATACAAGATGTATTATTTAAAATAACCCCAATCTAATATTGCATGCAAACAATTAGGATTTTTTTTTTAAGTTACCATCATGTGATAATTAAAACATTGGCTCAGAGATGGAAATTTGCATTACCTTTCATCTTTCTGCACAGGCTCTTATATGTCATGCCTAAGGTCATAAATGAAAAGGACCTCTCTGGGAACAGAAGTGCCTTTAACAAGCATAGCGGATCCTGTTGATAAGCATAGCCAACACGCTTAATGTCATGATGTTCCCCTTGATCCCAAGTCTAAATGTTTCCTTTTATCTGAGTCCAAACGATTTGTCTATGTCCACTGGAAGACGGATTCAGCACCATCCATCCCCTCTTTTAACACGCTTGAAATCCTCTTTACAGTAAATCTCTGCCGACAGCCAGCCAAGAATCATGTTTTTCCTCTTTTAGAGCTTGTACAGTGTGTACGCATTTCCAGAAAAAGACACTTTACGTCAACTCTCGGCTGTGACTAAGGGCTTAGTAAACAAAACATCAGGGCTGCTTAACAGAGTTCAGTGCCAAAAACTTAAAAATCACTGTCTTTATCAAACAATGAGACCCTGAGTGAATGGAAAGTTTTAAGGTTTTGGATTCTTCAAGCTGGTTTTCATTTTGGTAGAAGAACTTGTATTTATTTACCTATTAAAGGTAAACTTTAATAAAATAAACACCCCCCAGCTTCTCCCCTTCCTGAATTGAGTCACATTATGGGCTGAATTTTGTCCCCTCAAAATTCACATGTTCAAGTCCTCAGGCCTCAGGCCTCAGGACGGGACTGTATTTGGGGCCTTAAAGGAGGTGACAAGGCCAGACGAGGGCCGATGGGTGGCCCCAATCCAACACAACCGGGGTCATCGTAGGAACAGGTCAGGACACAGGCCGCACAGCGGGAAGACCGTGTGGAAAGGGAGAAGGCGGCCGTCTGCGCGCCAGGGAGGAAGGCCTGCGAGAAGCAGCCCTGCTGACACATTGACCCTGCACTTCCAGCCTCTAAAACGGAGGGAAAACACAGCTCTGTGGTTCAAGCCACTGAGTCTGAGTGCTTTGTTATGGCCGTGGTAATGAACTAATGCACTTTGAGTATTCTGACTCAGATTTACACGAATGGTGAGTCTCCAGAGTCTCTTGGAGCTCAGCACATTGCCTTGGACATTATAAATACCCCATCTGTGTTTGTCAAATGAACGAATGAATTTAAAAATGGAACTGCCGCTCACCTAGACTTCCCGTGCTTAATTCTCTGTGCGGTGATTCATGGAAATGAAAAAACTGGCCTGTTCTCTTATCCTCCCCTTTCCCCCTCAGTCTCAGGCCAGCGTTTCCATCTGGGCTTTATTAAGTCTGTGATGAGAACCAACACTTTCACTGTATTGTTTTCATACCTGTTCTGGATTCGTCTAGAATCAGATACACTCATACCCCAAAGATGGTGAAGGACAGGGAAGCCTGCCACGCTGTAGCCCATGGGGTCGCGAAGAGAAAGACACGACTCAGCGACTGAACAACAGCAACGGTACCCAAAAGTCACGACGTGACCTGAGCCTCTTGTACTTGGTCTTACACGATGCCGGAATAGTGGAGGAAACTTAAGAATCGCTATCCAAGCTCCAAGGGAATGGATCTGGATTAGCTCCCAGGGAACTAGTTTCAGAGTTGCGGGACTGGCAGGACGGGAGAACTCACCCAGCTCTCTGGGGCTGTATTCCGCCATCCCATTACTTCTCTTTAGGCTTCACGAGCTGAAAATTCACTGGCCTCCTTCCTTCTGGTCCAAACAGGAAAGTCTCACTTGCGACACTTCTCTTGAGGAACTCTGCCCTTCCCACTTTGCATTTATGAGCACATCTCCATGGGGTTATGTAGCTGCGTGAGCATGGGACCAATCTTACTTTAACCTTTGCGTGTAGTGCCAGGCCCACAAAGCTTCAATCGAGCTGCTGTTCTTGTTTATATGGATGAAAGGGACTTCCCTGGGGGTCCGATGGCTAAGACTTGGCTTCCCAACATGGTGGGGAAGATTCGATCCCTGGTTGGGGAGCTATGATTCCACGTGCTTCGAGGCCAAAAAACCAAAACATAAAGTAGAAGCAGGATTGTAACGAGCTTGATAAAGACTTTAAACAATGGTCCACACCAAAAAAAAAAAAAAAAAAAAATCATCAAAGGAAAATAAAATTGATGGATGAACAAAGATTTATTCAAATATAACGACATCCGTTCAACCAATTACTTGCTCAGTGTATCGTTGCTCAGGCACTGAAGCAGGTGTGATGAGCGAGAAGGGCCGTCGAGGAGCTCCAGGCCGCGGGAAAGTGGTCAGGGCGAAGGACAGCACGCGACGTGGGGTTGGTCACAATGTGTGTGACTGTTAATGAGAAGACAGCAAAAGGGAAACCAAGCTATGCCAGCGTAAGGACTCCCATCTATTTGTCTACCCAGCCTGGCTACCCTTCAGCTTCAGTGCTGGTGGTGGTGGTGATGGTTTCGTCTCCAAAGCAGGCCTGACTCTCAGTGACCCCATGGACTGTAACCCGCCAGGCTCCTCTGTCCATGGGACTCTCCAGGCAGGAACACTGGAGTAGGTTGCCAATTCCTTCTCCACCAACTCCAGTACCCCTGCAGTATTTGACTCATCACAAAGAACATATATTCAACATGTAAATTTTTGTAAGTCCAATTGTTTGAACGTTTTACAAGCCCAGCTTAAGTTTTATTTATCCTCTTGGGAAAATATTTTCAGAAGGGCCCAAGGCTGTATTTTCTCTGCACCTTCCCTACAGTCCTGACCACTCATTTAGCAATGACTCCACCACCACCTGTAGCGGTACTTCAGTCTTGTACTTGAACTCCTGTTTGAATCATTCATTGCTTCTATTTTTACACCTGCCTTAGAGACCACACGCTTCTTGAAGGCAAGAACCAATCATACTCACAGAATGCTAGAAACAAGGAATGCTAGTGGTTATTTGATTCAGCTTCATCTTTCACAGATGAGAAAACCCAGAGTCAAGGATGTTACCGGTCAGGCCTTAAGAACATAGAGAGTTAGTGGAAGAACAAAAGTAAACTTCAATATCAAAATGATCGGAAACGCTCTCGGGAGGCCGACAGCCCTGATATGTTTACTGATCTCTTCTGGGCTCTTTCTTTTGGTTTCTAATATCCTCTCTCTCTTGAATCTGCTCCCTATAAAACGAAATAAAGAAAACTTTTGTCCCTAAGGAAAAACCATCCTTCTGTGTGTGTTTTATGTGTATGTGAGTGTGCGTGCCCACGGCAACTACAGAAACTTAGGGTTTCATTAGGCTGGGATTCCCTCCACATCCTTCCGAATCAGATGGTCAAGTTTCAAGTCACGGATCATTTTGAAGGGTAAGGATTAATTTAGGTCATCTCCAAGTCTCAGTTTCCTTATCTGAAAAATAAAAATTAGCATACCTACCTCTTTTGATTTCTTAAAAGATCAGACTTTTAAAGCATTAGTATAATGCTTGGCAAAAAGTAAATGCTCAAGACATTTACAGCTATTATGAAATTAAATGCCGCCCTTGCTAGGACTTTGATTTGAATAATATGAAAAGTAGAGGAAAAAACTGTAGGAAAGCTCATGAGGTATTGAATCATCATGTAAACTACTCACAAGCACTCATACAATTCAAACCTCAGCATTCATTTATTTTTTTTAAAAAGTGTTCAGTTACAAAACTCCTTCCTTTCCAGTTAGAACTGGACTACCAGGGACGTGCCTTAACTTGGTTAAACTGGTTCTCTCAGAAAGTACTTCAGGGCATTTATTTTTGTTTTCATGTCTGGAGGACATGCGTCAAGATAAAAGCACTATCCATCACGTCTATGCCCTTCCACTTGTGTATAAAAACAGGGATGCACTGATCTCCTTCAGACCCCAACCAGTCGAGTCCTACTGGCAGTGCTGAAGGTTTCTAAGGACTTTCCTTTGTCAATGATGTCATTAAAAGCCTTGCAAGTTTCCTTCCTCCCGCTTGTCTTTCTCGAGAGCAGAACATTCAATTTACTGCTCCTATTCTTCCCTGCTGGATAAATAAAAATTTATGGTAAAAGTATGGAAAATAACCCCCATGACTGTTTTCCTTCAGCCCTGCCAAAACAAAACGAAAGGTCTCCACAGAACTTAGGGAACATGCAAACATGTCCTACAATGTGGGCACGTGGGTTAGCACGTGTCTGGGTGATAGCAGACTGTGGCAAGGCTCACTCACCCGAGATTTCTGTCATGGACTGATGACCTTGTAGGGAGCTGCTAAACCCTTTTTCTCTTCTACCTGAAGCTGCAAACAGTTCAGATGTGCTCACAGTGGTACTGGACTGAACACAATTGGGATCAAAGGACCTGTGTGTTGCTACCTGGGAGTGACGAGTTTGCTAGTGTGGAACGAGGAGTGAATGTAGAAGGGGAAGGAAGGCGATTTCTCCTGCTGCTCCTGTGCCCTCATCTCAGCCAGGTGGTGCGGGCATCCCTTGCCTGGTACGGAGAGAGTTCCAGGATGAGCTCTACAAAGACGATGAGGAACAGTGGGGGATTTAGTCTTTGAGGGCAATTATCAATACGTAAGCAAATGTGTCATACATTTGACCGCTTAAAGCTTCATGCAGTTCACCCTCAGGTCCCTCCACCAGGGCAGGGACTCTCAAAAATGTGATCAAATCACTCAAATGTTTGCTAAACATACAGATTCCCAGGTCTTGCCTCTGAAAGACAGATTTGGTGGGGCTCAGAAATCTGAATTTTTGATAAGTGATCTAGGTAAGATTTGCGGTGTAGGTGCTCAGCCCACACTTAGGAAAGGGCTTTCCAGATGAGTGTGGCAGGCTTCACGCCTCCCCTCACAGAACGCAGAGCCCAGGTCCTCATCCTCACCCTGGCAGGCTCTCTCCCTGGAAACCAGCCTTCTGACAAGGCAGAGTGGGAACAACTGGAAAGCTCTCCTGGAAAGACTCTTTATTTTCACGGAGGACAAGGGGTCGCTGGTTTAGGAAAACACCTTCACGTGAAAGGCAGCTGTGACCATTTTGGCGGGTGAGGGGGCCCCATGGGGGGCTGAGCACGTTGTTGGGGAGCTCCGCTCCGGGGTCGAGGCAGGCCGGACCCCGGGAACCCCGAGGGAGCCCGGGGCCTGGTCCTGGGCGTTGCCGTCTGTCTGTCTGGGGAGCTCAGGCTTCCCTCCCTTAAGTCCTACACTCTCTCTGGAGAAGTCGCTTCTGCTCCCATGGAAGCTGCGCCCCGCCTCACCGTCTGCCCACCAGCCTGTGACTCAGGCCGGGCTCGGTGGCGGCAGCAGCTGTGGATTTCCTCTGTGGCTGCTCTTTTTCTGGCTCCCCTGGTCTCGGTTGCGGCACTCAGGGTCTCCGATCTTCCTTGTGGCTCGGGGGATGTTTAGCTGTGGCACGTGGGGTCAGTTTCCCAACCAGGGATCGAACCCCGGCCCCCTGCGCTGGGAGTGTGGTGTCTCAGTCCCTAGACACCAGGGAAGTTCCTGCAGTTTTTGTGTTTTTTTAATTGGAGGATAACTGCTTTCCAGTTCTGCGTTGGTTTCTGCCCTACACCAGCATGAGTCACCGCAGGCGTCTGCAGTCCCCTCCCTCCGGAACCCCCATTCCCCACCCCGCCGCCCGCCCCCCAGGGGGTCACAGAGCAGAACACCACTGATCCCTGGAAAGCCCAGAAAAGGAGAAAAGAGACGGCATCCTCTGTTCTGTGCTTGACTTTCCCCCGGCATTTGACGTAGGACAAGAAAACCACTGAAGATTACTCCCCCTGCACTGAAGACACCTAAGCTCACGATTAGTTAATGCGGATTGTAAGATGTGATTTACTGCTTTTGCTCATCAAAGGCTGTTAAGATGCGCAGGGTTTCAATCTGGTGTGCAGAAGCACCCACTGATTCCCACACTGAGCTGAGCATTCAAAACCCATTTTGCAGTTTGAACCTCCTAACAGCCCTGTCCTGAGTAGGAGATGTTATTGTGCTCATTTGAGAGACGAAGAAAGAAAAGTTCGAATGGATGTGAGTGACTTGATGAAGTCACACACCTGGAAAAGAGCTGGAATTTGTCCTTGTGACTTCAATGCCCATATTCTTACCATTATACCATGCTACCCCCTCCCTTAAGCTTGTTAAAATTTATTTAATTACGAGGGATTAACTTGCAAGTCCCCAGTCCTGAATTGATGGAGTGGACCCTCTATAAAAGCCTTTTTTAAGTACCGAAAACCTACACTGCATGGATACGTCAGAGACAATATTTCTCCAGAATTGTGAGCATAATTTAATCAAAACCACACTGTACCCAAAGAGCAAACAGATATTCATAAAGTGTTTAACACTCTAGAGAAGGTACACTGCAACATAAAACCCATCCAAGCAACATGCTTAAAACCGCATTTGCAAACATCATTCTGTATTCAACCAGAAACAGGATGAGTTTTAATTCCAGGGCATTAGTTCAGATCTGTTCTAGATTTGAGCTGATGGAAAATCGTTCCCTCCTGACAGCCACTCGGCGGCCGCGTTCACTCTCAGTAAACTGGCGCTCCCAGGAGGCGGTTCTGCTGCACACAGACCCCCAGGCCCGGCCTCTGCTGAACACATGGCAGGGCTGGGGAAACCCAGGACAACAATCCGCTTCCTTGCAAAACATTCCCTGAAGGGACCCAATGCTTAAGGCAAAACAGATGCTCCCGAGAAACAGCCTCAGGCCCCGGGAAGCTCCCTAAACCCTCCCTTTGCCCAGGTCTCCGCTCTTTCCAGCCCTCTTCTGCGGCTTTGCAGCCACGTCCGCGCAGGCGCACGCGTGCAGAGACCAGCCGTCCATGACAGACCTCCTCGAGGTAAAACCTCAGAAGGACGGGCAGTCTTGGCATTGACACCGAGCTGGTCGTGTGGGACCCTATCCAAGAGTAACACAAACAGCTGCCCCTACTGAGCACTAACCGTGCCAGGCCCTGGGCCGTGTGCTTCCTGTGGTGGGAAGGTGAGGAAGTGGAGGCGCACAGAGGGCGTTATTGCCAGGATCACGCATCTAGCGAACAGTGGTCCTAGGATGCAAACCAGCTCTGTGGGCCTCAGAAACCCGAGTCTAAACCCCCGAACTACGCGGCCTCTCGAGATATGGCACCTCTATTAAGATTCGTCTGAAAAATGGGCAAGTTGGACCAATTTGAGATTCCAGAGAGCCAAAAAAAAAAAAAAAAAAGTCCCCGAGGCATTGTGGAATGTTTTCCTTCGCTTCCTAGACTTACTGTCATTGTTTGCTGGAACTTTTAAAAATTCTGAATTCGAATGCCTTGAGCCAAGACGTCCACACCTCTGGACCCATCTGCCTTCCCGCTCAGTCTCCCCTCTGCCTGCTGCCCTCCTCCTCTGGTTTGTTTTCAGCCCCTACTCGCTCTGTAATATATCTTCAGCTTGACCTTTCTTTGATCTCTGTATGGGGACAGTTACCCAGTCACGAGAGCAGGGTGGTGAAAAGTAGAAACTGGTAAAGTCAGAGCGGGAGGTGCTGAAACTGACGGCTGTGTGGTAAGATCGAAAGTTCGGGCTTCCATGCTGCTGCTGCTGCTAAGTCGCTTCAGTCGTGTCCGACTCTGTGCGACCCCATAGACGGCAGCCCACCAGGTTCCCCTGTCCCTGGGATCCTCCAGGCAAGAACACTGGAGTGGGTCGCCATTTCCTTCTCCAATGCATGAAAGGGAAAAGTGAAAGTGAAGTCGCTCAGTCGTGTCCCACTCCTTGCGACCCCATGGACTGCAAATGTTATCCATCTACAGTGCCAATTGTGGCCTGGTATTCATAGATTACCAGAAGATAATCCTTCTCTACAGTGTGGAGAAGGATTCGGAGGCTGCGCCTTGACTCAGCAGAGGGCCAAGATTGATTCCCAGGCTCTTATCAGCCATAGAATGCTTTCTCTGGACAAAAGCTTTTAAAGAGTTTATTAATAAAACAGACAAAAGTGAAGTTGCTCAGGCTGAAGCCGAGATGGGCCCCTGCAGTGCCACCCTACTGGTTTCCTTGAATTTCTACAAGTAGTGACATACTGTGTTCATGGAGAGCCTCCTGTTCGCTAGAGGATAATGTAGAAATCACTGACAAATTACTGACCACCCAGCGTTCCTTTACCCCCTGACATACTCTGATCCCCTGAGACATCAAGAGACTAGGGAGAAGCCCAGCAGCATCACAAAGGAAGTAAAGGCTTCTGCTTAAAGCCATTTGTTCCATCGGCTTTCACGTGGTGGCGAGATGACAACAGCAAAGACAGATCCCATTTCTGTTGCTCCAGAGATGCTTATCTGGCAAGCCAGATCCCCTCCCTCTTGCCTCTGTGTCCACGGCTGCTGTCATTTCCCACGTGGGTGATTGCAGCTGCCTTCTAGTTGATGCTCCGCTTCACTCTCAACCTCCGTAATCTATTCTCCATGAACAGAGACTGAACTTCTAAAATGTTACACCAACTCACTTCTCCACTCAAGACCCCATGACAGCTTTATGTTTCACTCGGAATAAGCTTTCAAGTCTGATCACAGCTCCTGCATGAACTCCGTGGTGACATCCTCACCCGTTATTTCCTGTTACTCTGCTCTAAAGCAGTGGTTCTCCTGACACCCATTTTAGAGTTTGGAGGCCAAGCTTGCTTTTATCCTAACACCGTGATGTTTCTCATGTCTATGTTCTCAGAGAACAAATATTTTGTTGATATAGTTCCAAATCCCACATTGCAATTTCCCTTTAAAAGACTATCACTTGTTGAGTTTTGATGCAGTATCAAAGAAGCATAACCACAAACATCTAAAAAGGCTATTCAAATTCTCTTATATTTTCCAACTGTGTATCTGTATGAAGCCAGATTTTCTTCATATACTAAAACCAGAAGAACACAATCCAACTAAGTAGACACAGAAGCAGCTATGAGACTCCAGCTGTCCTCCAGCAAGCCAGACATTGAAGAGATTTGCAAAAAAAGGCAAAACAATATTACCCATCTCATTAAAATGCTCTTATTTTGGAAAATACAGCTATTTTAAATAAAATATTATTTATATTAATATGTGACATGTTTATTATCATACTTTTAAGTGAATCAATACATATTTTTAAATGTCCTCATTTTTAACTTCTAATATGACAAATACAGCTAGAATCCATACAACCAAAGCTCTTGGGAATCCTCAATAGTTTTTAGGAGTGCAACAGGGTCCTGAGACCAAAATGTTTGAGAATCACTGCTCTAAACTTATTGTCCTGTTCCTCCCCATGCTCAAAATCAATTCTAAGGAATGGGCCCACAGGATTGTGGAGATGGAGAAGTGTGGGGTCTGGAGACTCAGGAGAGAAGGTGGATGCTCCAGTCTGAGTCTGAAAGGCAAAAGGAAATGGAGGTCCCAGCTAGAAGATGGCTAGGCCGAGAGAGAGCGCTTTCTTGCTCAGCCGTTCATTCTGTGTAATGACCTGGATGACGTGCACCCGCTTAGGGAGGGCAGTCTGCTTCACTCTGTCTTTTGACCCAAAGGTTAAGCTCATCCAAACTCCTTCACAGATGCCCGTGTTTAACTGAACATCTGGGGAGCCTGTGGCCCAATCAAGTTGACATAAAATTAACCTTGACTCCTTCCTTTCTTCAGATCACTGCTCCAATATTATGTGGTCAGAGAGAATTCCCCCACGCCACCCTACGTAGACTAATACCAGCAGGCACATCCCCTCTGTCCTTGACCGTCTTGTTTTCTTAGCGTGTTAACACCATTTATAACGTGTATGTCTGTTCTTTTACTTCTTCTTCTCTGTCTAAAATGTAAACTCCTTAGACTAATGAACAGTTTACTTCCCTGTTGCTCAGAACTGGTACACAGTAGATCTCAAGGAATATTTGTTAACTCAATGAACAATTACATCATACTACTTATTTAGACTTAAGACCATAATTAGGATATGAGGAAGCAAAGTTATTAGGGAGAAAGTATTGGACTGCTCTGAAGTGGACTGTGGTGTGCACAGGTCAAACCTAGTTCTTGAAGCAAGGCAGATGATTATTTCTTTCACCTAAAATGTTGAAACTGGACCTAGTGCCCAGGGCAGGCGGCTGCTCTACTTTCCGAGGTCCTCAGGGGCTCTCCAGTGTGGCCCTTGCTTCCTGATCCAAAACAGCAGGTGGAGAACCAGCTACGTGTCTTCACTCCAAACGAAAGGCAGAAAAAAAACCAGTAAGAAAAGTGAACGACGACATAAGCAGATGGAGAGAGAGTCCACGTCCCTGGGTAGGAAGAATCAATACTGTGAAAATGACTGTACTACCAAATGCAACCTACAGATTTAATCCAATCCCTACCAAATTACCAATGGCATTTTTCACAGAACTAGAACAAAAAATTTCACAATTCGTATGGAAACACAAAAGACCCCGAATAGCCAAAGCAGTCTTGAGAAAGAACATGGAGCTAGAGGAATCAAGCTTCCTGACTTCAGGTTATACTACAAAGCTGCAGTCATCAAGACAGTATGGTACTGGCACAAAAACAGAAATACAGACCAATGGAGCAACACAGAAAGCCCAGGAATGAACCCCTGCACCTGTGGCTGCCTTAGTTTTGACACAGGAGGCAATAATATACAACGGGGCAAAGACAGCCTCTTCAGTAAATGGCTCTGGGAAAACTGGATGGCTGCATGTGAAAGAAGGAAATTAGAACACTTCCTAATACCATACAAAAAGGCAAAATGGATTAAAGACCTAAATGTAAGACCAGAAACTCTAAAACTCTTAGAGGAAAACATAGGCAGAACACTCGATGACATAAATCAAAGCAAGATCCTCTATGACCCACCTTCTAGAGTAACAGAAATAAAAACAAAAGTAAACAAGTTGGACCTGATTAAACTTAAAAGCTTTTGCACAGCAAAGGAAACGGTAAGCAAGGAGAAGAGACAACCCTCAGAAGGAGAGAAAATAATAGCAAATGAAACAACTGACAAAGGATTAATGTCCAAAATATACAAGCAGCTCGTACAACTCAATACCAGAAAAATAAACAACCCAATCAAAAAGTGGGGAAAAGACCCAAACAGACATTTCTCCAAAGAAGACATAGAGATGGCTGACAAACACATGAAGAGGTGCTCAACATCACTCATTATTAGAGAAATGCAAGTCAAAACTGCAATGAGGTATCATCTCACACCGGTCAGAATGGCCCTCATCAAAAGTTTACAAACAATAAATGCTGGAGAGTGTGTGAAGAAAAGGGAAGAATAAAAAACTAGGAATAAAACCACCACATGACCCAGCAACCCCACTCCTAGGCATGTACCCTGAGGAAACCAAAACTGAAAGAGACACATGTATCCCATCATTCACTGCAGCACTGTTTACAACAGCTAGAACTTGGAAGCAGCCTAGATGCCCATCGACAGATGAATGGATAAAGCATCTGTGGTACATACATACAATGGAATATTACTCAGCCATAAAAAAGGAATGCATTTGAGTTAGTTCTAATGAGGTGGATGAACCTAGAACCTATTATACAGAGTGAAGTGAGTCAGAAAGAGAAAGATAAATATCATATTCTAACACATATATACAGAATCTTGGAATATAGTATTGAAGAATTTATTTACAGGGCAACAATGGAGAAACATAGTGAATAGATTTATGGACATGGGAGAGGGGAGGAGAGGGTGAGATGTGTGGAAAGAGTAACATGGAAACTTCCTTTACCATATGTAAAGTAGATAGGCAACGGGAAATTGCTGTGTGGCTCAGGAAACTCAAACAGGGGCTCTGCATCACCTAGAGGGGTGGGATGGGGAGGGGGAGGGAGGGAGGTTCAAGAGGGAGGGGATGAATGTGTACCTATGGCTGATTCACGGTGAGGTTTGACAGAAAACAGCAAAATCCTGTAAAGCAATTATCCTTCAACAAAAAAATAATTTTAAAAAAGTGAGGCAAAGAGTACATAACAGATACTTAAAAAAAAAGATTTTCAGAAGTGTCGTATAAGAATTCTACATACATTCATTTTCCAGCTTTAGTCAAATGGCCATACCTGGTTGCAAATGAGCCTGAGAAATATGCCTTTCATCTGGGTGGACAGACACACAGCTAAATCTCTGGGGCACAGAGAAAGGGCAGTGGGACTCCCCCTGGGGGTCCCGGGGCTGGGACTCCGTGCTCCCCACACAGGGTCCCGGGCTCAACCCCTGCTCAGGGAACCAGACCCCACATGCCTCAACTGAGGCCCAGCATAGCCAAATAAAGAAACAGAAATGTTTTAAAATAAATAGAAGGGGAAGAATAGATACTTGGGGGACCATTAGTCTCTGCTACAGGTAGCTGTTGCTTTTGTTGTTGCTCAGTGGCTCAGTCGTGTCCAACCGTTTGGGACCCCATGGACTGCAGCCTGTCAGGCTCCTCTGTCCACGGGGTTTCCAGGCAAGAACACTGGAAGGGATTGCCATTCCCTTCTCCAAGCTATTGCTCTCGTCTGCCCTCTTCTTCTGGAAAAGGAGCTCCTCCTTTACCGTTAGGAAGCGCCCTCACCCTACAGCATTTCTTGCAGCAAATTGGTCTAGACGGTGCTTCCTTCACCGGACGTGGAAACGCGCCTCAGGCGGGCAGAGTCCGCATGCCCTGCCCCTTCAGCCCCTGGACTGGGCAGAGGTGAGCACGTGGCCAGGCAGGGCAGAGAATCACAGATGCGTGGTAGAAGAGGAAAGGTTTTTGTCCTGGGGTTGCTGAGCTGGGATTGGTGAATCCAGGGCTGCCAACATCCCCTTTGCCCTGGCTACTATGTCCCGTCTGCAGAAGGGAGAAACGAGGCTGACCCGAGGCAAACAGCCCCACGGGGTGGAGTGAGTGAGTGTTAGTCGCCAAGTCGTGTCCAGCTCGCTGTGACCCCAGGGACTGCAGCCCTCTAGGCTCCCCTGTCCATGGGATTCCCCGGGCAAGAACACTGGAGTGGGCTGCCTTTCCCTTCTCCAGGGGATCTGCCCCACCCAGGGATCGGACCCGCGTCTCCTGTGTCTCCTGCATCTCAGGCAGACTCTTTCCCGTGTGAACCACTAGGGGAGCCCGGAAGGTGGAGAGATGAGGCCATTTGAGTGCTTTGATCCGCGATGCCTGAAGCCTGACGTCTCGTCTCAGGTTCCTCTTTTGCTAAAGCTGGTTCTGGTTGACTCTCTGTCCCTTGCATTTGAAAGGCCTAGAGACTGTCCTTGAGTGAAGTAAGTCAGAGAAAGACAGATGCATGATATCGCTTATATGTGGAATCTTAAAAAAAAACGGTACCAGTGAACCTGTTTACAGAACAGGGAAGAGTCACAGACGCAGAAACGTGGTCACCAAGTGGGGGGGGGGGGGTGGCGGTGGGAGGGTAAACTGGGAGCTGGGATTTTGCGAACAGCTTCTTCCATGTAGCACAATGTTTTCAGTGTTCACAATCCTTCGTGTTTCTGGAAGCTTACTAGTAATGTCTCTTCTTTATTCCTGATATTAGTCACTTGAGTTTCTCCCCCTTGGTTATTTGGTTAGTCACTTGAGTTTCTCCCCCTTGGTTATTTGGTTAGTCACTTGAGTTTCTCCCCCTTGGTTATTTGGTTAGTCACTTGAGTTCCTTCCCCTTGGTTCATCTAGATAAAGACTTGTTAACTTTGTTGACCTTTTCAAAGAGCCAACTTCTAATTTTTTTGATTTTCTCTATTTTTTTTTTTTTTTGGTTCTATTTTCCACTTTATTTGTGCTCTAGTGTTTACTCTTTCCTTCCTTATGCTTGATTTGGGTTTAGAAGGTGAGATATTAACATGAGATCTTTCTTCTTTCCTATGCAGGCATTTATAGATGTAAATTATCCCGTAAGCAATATTTAGCTGTATCCTGTAAGTTTTGGTATGTGAGCCTCCATTTTCATTTATCTTGCAGTATTTTCTAATTTCCATTATTTATGAGTCTGTTATTTAATCTCCACTATTTGTGGAAACTTCGTGTTTACTGACTTCTAATTTTACTGCATTCAGAAAACTGTGAATTCCACCCCTATAAATTTATTGTAACTGTTTTATGGTTGAACATATGGTCTATCCTGAAGAACGCCTCATGTGCACTGAGGACAACATGGCTTTTACTTTTCAGCGGGGCTCCGTGGACGGCCATTAGATCCGGGAGGTTTACAGTGCTGTTCAAGTCTTGTCTTCACTTCTTGGTCTTTCGCCTGATGGCTCCGTGCATTACTGAACGTGGTGTGGACATCTCCAACGTTGCCACTGAGCTGTCCGTTTCTCGTTCGGTTCTCCACTGTGCTTCATGTAGCTCGGGGCTTTGCTGTTCGATACATATACACTTGTAACCATTATATCTTTCTGATGGATTGAGCCCTTTATCATTATAAAATGTCTCTATCTCTAGTAACAGAAACTTTTGCTTTAAAATCTCTTTTGCCTGATATTTGTACAGCCACTCAGCTTTTTAAATTGACTCCAGCTTCCTGTTTTGCATGGCATTTTTTAAAAGAATTTTTGATATGGGCCATTTTTAAAGTCTTTATTGAATTTATTACAATATTGTTTCTGCTTTCATGTTTTGGTTCGTTGGCCCTGAGGCACCAGGGATCTTGGCTCCCTGACCAGGAACTGAACCCGCGCCTCCTGCGTTGAAAGGCAGAGTCTCGGCCACTGAACTGACGGGAAGTCCCCACCTGGTACTTTATCCCGCCTTTCACTGTCACCATATTTCTGACTCTCCGTGTAAACTGCGTCTCCTCTGGGCAGCGCGCAGTCAATCTTGTGGTTTTACTTTTGATCCAGTTTGACATCTCTGCTTTTGACTGGACTGTTTAATTCATTCACATTTGTTACTGATATTTTTGTTATAGTTTTTGTTACTGATATAGTTAGATGTACATCTGTCATTTTAATTTTTGTTTTCTCATCTTTTTTTTTTCTTTATTCCTCCTTTAAGGTTTCCTTTTGCATTACATGTAACATTTTGTTTCCTTTAATTGCTTTCACCATATTTTTATGAGTTATTTTCTTAGTGGTTTCTCTAGGGTTTATCATATATATCTTATCAAAACCTAGGATATTAACTTAATTTCAGTGAGATATAGAAACATTATTCTTAACATGTCTATGTTCTTATTCCCTTTTGGGGACTTTTATTGTTGTACATATTACATCTATATATTACTACAAAACCAACAATATAGTGTTATATGTGTGCCATAATATAATTTTATGTCTATTAAAGAAACTGTGGGAGAGGGAGAGGGTGGGATGATTTGGGAGAATGGCACTGAAACATGTATGATATCATATATGAAACGAGTCGCCAGTCCAGGTTCGATGCACGATACTGCATGCTTGGGGCTGGTGCACTGGGACGACCCAGAGGGATGGTATGGGGAGGGAGGAGGGAGGGGGCTTTAGGATGCGGAACACGTGTACATCCGTGGCAGATTCCTGTTGATATATGGCAAAACCAATACAATTAAAGTTTTATTAATAATAAATAAAAAACGGAAATGAAAGAAAGCATATGCGTACAGAGTTTGATACGGTCACGTTCTTATTTACCGCTTCTGGTTCTCTTTATTTGTTCCTGTGGATTCAAATTGTGATCTACTTTTTCTTATCTCAGTCCAGCTGTATTCCCACCTACTTTGCCCTGTTTGTTAGATGGATTACATTCCTTATGTTTTAGGCCTGATAATTGCTTTTGTAAATCAAGAGTAGAAACGAGGGGAAATATCCATTTATGTTTTCTTTTATAATTACATAGTCACTTTTACCAGTGTTCTTTGTTTTTTCGTGAAGGGGGTTCATATTACCGGCTGCCTTAAGAACTCCCTTTACTGTTTCTAGTACGGTGAGTCTGCTAGCAACACATTCCCTCAGCTTTTACTGAAAACTGCCTTTATTTGCCTTCATTTGTGAAAGCTTTGCTGAACTTAAGATTACTCTGATAGTTTCTCTTCAGCACTCCGACTATGTCCCACCACTGTCTTCTCGCCGCCGCTGTTTCTGAGAAGTCAGGTGTCGTCTTAGCGGGATCCCTCCCCGTGATGCGCCCTTCCTCTCCTGCTGCTTTCAGGTCCGCCCTGCGCCTCTGTTCCGCCGTCTCTCCTGCGACGTGCCTCTTGTGGGCCTGCGTTTCCTGCTTGCAGGTCACTGAGCTCCTGAGATGCAGACGGACTTTCGTCAAACTTGGGGTGTTGTTTCCAGCCACTAGTTCTTCCGGTATTATTTTGTTCCCCTCCCTCTTCTTCTGGGACGCCCGTTACATGGACATTTACGCATAACGGTGCGTACTTCTCTGACACTGTCCGTTTTTCTTCGTTCGCTTTGCTTTCTGTCCTTTGGGTTGCAAAGCCTCTGTCAATCTCACTTCCACGTCCCTGATCCTTTCACATGTGTTGGCCCCTCTAGTGAACTTTTCATTTCAGTAACACTTTTCAATTCCAGAGTTTCCATTTGCTTATTTTTTATAACTTCTGCATCTTTATTGATATTGTGTGATGAGATATTGTCATCATAGCTTCCTCTATTTCCTTAAGTATAGTTTCTTCAGTTCTTTGAACATATTTATAATGGCTGCATAGGTGACTTTATGAAATTTGGTATCTAACCCGCTCAGTTTATGCACACCGATTTTCTTCTATGTGTGAGTCATACTTCTGTTTCTTCCCACGGCTTGTGTTTTTTTTAATGGGACATCCTAGGTAATACAGGGCAGCGATTCTGGATGTGGCTTTCCTTCCTGTCCTCCTGGGGCTTTGTGTGTGCGTGATGCATGCATTTGTGTAGTGGCTTGGCTGTACTCTTTTAATGAATCTGTTTCTCCTTTCCCAGCCCCACTCCCATGTGAGGCTTTGGCACGAGCACAGCCATCCTGGGGTGGCCATGGTTTTCGCAGGGTCTCTTTGACCTTCTTTTCCTCTCTCTCTCTGTGTAGCTGTCTCTTTTTATACCACAGTTGGCTGTTAGGCTCCGCTAATTACATGGGATTGTTCTCTTCTTTTTGACAATACCCTGGGACATAAACTGCTCCTCAGTTTCATCTAATTAAATACCATGGATAGTTTGAGGCAAGGCTTTGAGGTGTTTTTCTGACATCAGGAAGGCTCTTAGAAGCTCTTTCTCTGATTCCTTCGAATAAACCAGCTGGCCCACCGGTGAACTTGATACTCTCAGAGCTACCAGCCCCTCTTAATTTCTCACCACCAAGTCTCCATTCCTGGAGAAGGACATGGCACCCACTCCAGTCCTGCCTGGAAAATCCCATGGACAGCCGAGCCTGGCAAGCTGCAGTCCATGGGGTCACAAGAGTGGGGACACACTGAGACACTTAACTTCCTAAGTCTCCACTGTTTTAGAAAATGCCCTTGGGCTTGAATTTCCCCTTGTTCTGTTTCAAATAAAGTCAACTCCTTTACGGGGGCGCTTCAGGGCTCTTTGTTCTTATTCGCCCTGGGCAAAATCTCCGAAGCACTGTTCTAGGTGTGGGACGGGGACTGGTCTGCTTCTCTGAGAGGGACACCTCTGCTTTGCGAGCGGAGGCTGGGGAAGGGTAGCAGCCCCTGGCCTCAGCTCGCCTCTCCTGGCATGGTCTTCATCCGATGAGCTAGCTGGGGTGGCAACAATTGGTGCTGCAGGATCTGTCCTCAGGCTGCCGGCTCAGGCTGAAGCTCCCACCTTTACTCCGGGGGTGGGGGTGGGGTGGGGAGGAGCCGCAGCTGCGCTGCACCCGCGCCCCCTCCCAGGGGCCGAGCTCTGACCGGAAGCTGGCGGGACTAGGGGTCCCGCGCCCTGCTTGGGAGGCCGGGACTCTCACGTACGGCCACACGAGCCGCAGGCCACGCCTGAAAAGGAAACACGGGAGACAGTTTCACCCGCACGAAGTAAAGTTCTGTGCGCCGGAGACGCGGAGGATGGGGGTATTACTGGGTGGGCGCCTAACCAGTGTTGTATTGGGTTGGCCAAAAAGGTTATTTGGGTTTTTCCGCAGCATCTTACAGAAAAACTCAAACGAATTTCGTGGCTAACCCAATACATCATAGTGACAAGATTCACAGACAGCCTTGTGGACCCCAAAGCCTGCGCAGTAACAATGCAAGGAGCCATTAGGACAGCTGGGCAGAGATGTTTAACCGGCTCCTTTGCTCCCGGACTACTTTTGTACACTCCTTAAGATTCACGTCCTTTTTTCCTTTATAGACGTGCTAAGGCACGCCTCAGCTGGAGCCCCTGCAGGAATAACTGGAAAAAGAAGTGAAGAAGTAGCCAGCTCTTGTGTTAAGTCTTCTGAATCATCAGGCAGTCACCTAAGATGCAGCTGAAGGACATCTGTTTTAACAAAAAACCCCTCTGTCTTCAATAGAAAACCAGTCATGAAGCTCCATTGTTTGATTAAGCATGGAAACTAAATGCTGACCTTTTAGGATAATAGTTGGCTCCTCTTGGAATGGAAAACAACTGCATGAGAATCAAAACCTGATGTGTGAAGTGTCCCCTCAAAGCAAGATAGTCAAAAGATGTTAGAAGTTTTCACCAGGAAAACAGACATCTCTATTTTTTCAGTTAAGACAAAAACTTACCATTGCTAATTAAAACCACAGTATTTGGAAATGAGGCCTCCCCTACCGCATGAAAGGAGCTGGTCCTGTATCTGCAAGGTGTGAGGGACATGTGAGCCCTGGTGACCTCACATAGGGTAACTCTGCATAAACGACTGTGAACAGAGGTGTCTGGAGAGCAGATTGTTAATCCACGCCAGGACACGCCTGTATTACATTAGCAGAAAATGTAGAACATACACTCGCACGTCTGTTTGCTCAAACACAAAACGAGCAGAGACTCGCTGGCTTTACCTCCTAGACCGCGTGGAAGAGCAGAAGATGAGATCCATGGAGGCACCATCTACGTCTGCCAGGCACTGGCGGCCGCGGCTGCTACCCTCGGGAACCTGAAGGACTGTCGGCTTTGACCTTGACAAGTAGGAACCTTAAGATGACAATCATAACAACGATCTATCGGCCAACCAACAAACCACCTACTGTGGTCAACAGCATTTTGAAAAAGGACTTTTTATCGCCAAGATACTAGGATGGACACACCCTCCAAGCCTAAAAGGAATGAGTTTTATTAAGATTTCACTCTCTCAGCTCATATGCACTGATCACACTGATGAGCCATAGGGTCAGTCCGGCGTTGTTCTGTCCCTGGGTTTCGATGGTAAGACCGCTCTCTGGTACAGGGTTACAGGCCAGGGCCAAGTGCTTCAGCAGCATGCACTCAAAAATCTTCATCAGATTTTAGAGCAGATCTGTAGTTAGAGAACTTGGCAAGGCGTCCCCTAGTCCCCTCATGGCCTGCTTTAAAATACAGACAGTCCCCAACCTTCAATCGTTCAACCGTTTTTTTCAACTTTATGATGGTGCAAAACTCTTAAGCATTCAGTAGAAATCGCACCTGCGTTTTGATCTCATCTCTGGCCAGTGAGACGTGGTGAGGCGCCCTCAGGACGCCGGGCCGGCAGGGAGCCTTGACTCAGCGTCAGCCACGTGACCATGGTGGTGAACGACCCAGACACTCACCAGCACTCTGAGCTCAGGTGACCACACTTGTTTTCACTTTCAGTTCATCCTTCAGTAAACTACACGAGTTATTCAATACTTTATTCTGAAATAGGCTTGTGTCAGATGATTTTGCCAAACTGTAGGCTAATGTTAACTGTTCTGAGAATGTTTAAGACAGGTAGGCTATGATGTTCAGTAAGTTAAATCCATTTGTGCCTATAATATTTTCAACTTAACTATGGGTTTACTGGGACATAGGCCATAGTAAATCAAGTAAAGTCTGTCTCAGTAGTTTAGCTTTAGACTCCAGGTTGAAGTGCCTATTATTCCATTTGGGTATTTATTGCAACTCTACTTACAGAACTGAGCCACCCTGAGAGCAGGGGCCTTCTTTACTCCACGGGATCTCGTGCCCAGCGGGCATCCAGTGGTACCGGCTGACTTGACGAGACCCTGATGACTATAGAGTCTGTAAAAGTTCAGAAATGAATCACAGTGGCTGATGAGCATCACAGGGAGCTGATCGTAGGAAAAAGATGAGTCTGTCCAAAGAGACAAGAGTTTACAGTCAACTGAGAATGTTCATGTTCGCACCTCTAACTACATAACGTCTAATGCATATGTCTGAGCGGATGCAGAGAGTCTAAAGTTGAAACATAAGTTCTTTTTAGAAAGTTCAGATAAAACTAATCAAGGCTGTTTATTTCAAGAACGGAAATAAGGACTTTATAACCTGGATTTCTCACACAATGTGTAAATGTGCATTTACTGTACAGTAAAAGTGTCAGTCGCTCAGTCGTGTCCGACTGTTTGTGATCCCATGGACTGTAGCCTGCCTCTGCCAGGCTCCTCTGGCCAAGGGATTTCCCAGCAAGGATACTGGAGCGGGTAGCCATTCATTCCCTTCTCCAGGGGATCTTCCCAGCCCAGGGACTGAACCTGTGTCTCCAGCACTGCAGGCAGATGCTTCACCAGCTGAGCTACTAGGGCAGTAGTAACACAGTAATCACAGGAGTGCCAGCAGACAGTCTTATCCAGACTTCTCATTTTTCAAGAAAATGGCCCCGCTGCGGCTGGGTGATACATTTGAGGCCCCAACACTAGATACTCTAGTTGGGATTCAGAACCCAGGCTCCCAGTTTTCTAGAACCAGGATCCCTGCACAATATTACTCACTCTCTGGCTGATGAAATCACCTTCTGCTTTCACGGCCAGTTCAGTACAACGTGAGCCCCTGTGAAGTGCCGACAGCGACTTGCAGTGACAGTAGATGGTTAAGAGGGAATAAGCGTCATACGCAGGACAGTGCCGTGACCGCCGCCCTCTGACTCACCGTCCGATGGGAAGGACCTCGCATGGCCAGGGAACACGTTTTAGAGGTAAAAGTGTATCTTGAGAAATACATGTTTTTTTCAAACCTTTCAGCCCGTCCCATCTGCTGAGCACTTACCTGTCTCTCCACTGTGTTCATAGTAACTAACGTGTGCCTGTTACAGAGAATATCTGTACAGTCAACTGGCTGAAAACACAAAGCCCTCTAGAGCCTATTTCTTGATGCTTGAAAGAAAATGAAGGAGTGTATTTTATGCAGTTCTCCTTTGGACCAACCCTTGCACATCAGCCTATATGCTGGCGTGCGAGCTTGTAACCATCACGCCAATCAAAATAAGGAAGTCACCTAAGGGGACACCCATCAGAGTCACTCTCGACAATGTTCCAAAGAGATGCCGTCATCGTGAAGCGCTGACGGATACACTAGTAGCCCATGACCCACAAGCACTGTGAGGTTTACATCCAAGAGAAAGGTGGGGGTGAGGGTTAGTTCTGAGTGCTGTGACCTTTGAGGACAAGGACTGTCCGTCTTATCGACAATATTATCACAAGCCTAGAGCGTGGGAAAGGAGTGGGTACTCAAAAATACTGTCTGCCACAGTAATACTGTAAAACAGGTAACTAGGGGGAGCTGCTGTGTACCCCGGGGAGCTCAGCTCGGTGCTCCACGACAACCTGGACGGGTGGCTGGGAGGGGGAAGGGAGGCTCAAGAGGGAGGAGAGATACATATAATTACAAAAATGCTGTCTAAAGAGTGAAATGAAGGAAGGAAGGAAGGGAGAGAAGCAGGTGGGTTGATTCACTTTAAAACACGACACAGATGACTATTTGAAAAGTATCTGCAAAGGAATTACATTTATCCTGATTTTCTGTCATCCACATTAAAAAAACAAAGGTATATCAGGCCCTTTGAACTATGGAATAAAGAAGAGGGCGACAGAGGATGAGATGGCTGGATGGCATCACCGACTCAATGGACAGGAACTTGGGCAAACTCCAGGCGATGGTGAGGGACAGGGAGGCCTGGCGGGCTGCAGTCCATGGCACTGCAGAGAGTCGGATGGTCTTGGCGGCTGAGCAGCAACAGTCAGGGAAGGAGGAGGGGAGGGACGTGGGGTGGGGGATTAAGTACAATACAAACTATTAGGTACAAAGCCAGTTATAAGGGTATACGGTACAATACAAAGAATACAGCCAACACCCTTATAAATGGAGCACGACCTTTGAACATTGTGAATCACTATATATCATACACTTGTAACTTATAATGTTGCACATCAACTACACTTCAGTGCAAAAGAAGTTAAAAGTGTCATTAGCCATCCCCCCAAAAATGCGGCACTAAAAGCAGGAAATGTGTTTGCAAGAAGCCTTGAGAAGAAAGGATTTTTATCTTGTCAAAGAAGCAACCACAATTTTTCTTAAAAGAATCAAAGAAAGCAACTCTGCAGAACGCTTCTTCTTACCCTTTTATTTATTGTCTCCTCTGGCCCTGTATCCCACAGTAAACATCTGTGTCCCCTTAAGATCCCAGCTCCCCTGCTGAGCCAGAGGCCCGCTGGTTTCCAGCTTCACAGTTTGCTTATTCTTTTGCAAAGAGGAGGCCAGAGGAACGATAATTTAAACAGCAAGGCACCAGGACTTCCCTGGCAGTCGGTCCAGTAGCTCAGACTCCTTTTTTCCCCTGCGTGAAGCACTGGTTCAGTCCCCTGGCTGGGGAAGTTCACATGCTATGTCATCAAAGATAAATGAAAAAAAATTTAATAAAATAAAGGAAGGCGCTGAAGAAGAGGGATAAGCAAGTCAAAAGTACAAGGTCAAAGGTGGACAGCAGAGGCCTTTCAAGGAGGGCGCCTCTGTACTGCAAGGCACGTGCGAGACCGGAGAAGACTCGTTAAGCCGCTGCTTCTGCGGATCTGCGCACGAACGACAGAGGCTCTCACTTGAATCCTGTGTCAGACACGTGAGGGCGTCCCAGCAGCAAGGGGCTGGGGACAGTGGTCATTCCGGCCCTCACTGATTCCTGTGTTTTGACATACTGCAGTTTGTGTTCAGTTAAATGGACTGATGGTTATATCACCTGGGTTTCGCTAAACCAGACACCACAAAGTAGACAACTGTCTGCTCCTTGAAGAGTCCTACCAGGTGGACTGAAGCAATGCACACAACATAAGCACCAACGACTGAAGGAGCTGTGCCCACGCCTGTCCCCAGCACGAGCTCTTCCCACGCCACACCACCGGATGAAGACGCGGCGACCGCGTCGGTCAGGGCTGTCAGCACAGCTCACGGTGACGACGGAGGCGCTCCAGGCGGGCGTGCCCAGCACGGTCGTCTCTCACAGGAACTACCGGACGCCTGAAGCGCAGCTAGTGTGGCTGAGAAGCTGCACTTGAATTTTTCACACCTACTTTAAATCCTCACACGTGCCTGGTGGCTACTGCACGGACAGCGCAAGTCTAAGAGAGAACACACTCAGGCTGGGGTCCAAATGCTCTCCCTTACAAACTGTGACCTCTGGCTTAATGTTTCTATGCCTCTATTTCTTCATCATAATCATAACAACTATCTCATATGGTTAAAATTAAACTAATGCACAGAAAGTACTTAGACAACGGCATAGAATATAGAAACTTTATTATCTCCTAAGCAGATTAGAGAAGAAAAAAATTATTAATTTGAAAAATGGAGAAACAAATACTTCTCGCTAATGAAACTTGAACAAAGCTTACATTGGGCTTTGAGATGTTAAGTAGTTCGTACAAGGCTACCGCAAGTTGTGGGACATCTACGAAAATTTTATCTCATTGTTATCTTATGCATTCTTGTATACATCTTATAATGAACATTGTAGATATCAGTACTACTATATAAACTATATAATTTCTTTGGCAATGACATAAATACACTATTGAAAAGACAAAGACTGTCAGCATGAATTAAAAAAAGAAATCACCAACCAGACTGAACTACGCTGCTGCTGCTAAGTCACTTCAGTCGTGTCCGACGCTGTGCGACCCCATAGACGGCAGCCCACCAGGCTCCCCCGTCCCTGGGATTCTCCAGGCAAGAACACTGGAGTGGGTTGCCATTTCCTTCTCCAATGCATGAAAGTGAAAAGTGAAAGTGAAGTCACTTGTCATGTCCGACTCTTCGTGACCCCATGGACTGCAGCCTACCAGGCTCCTCCGCCCATGGGATTTTCTAGGCAAGAGTACTGGAGTGGGTCGCCATTGCCTTCTCCGGAACTATGCTAGTTATTACTATATAAACAAATATGTATATGTTAGATATATGCACTCAATTTCTTTTCAAGTTAGTGCAGTGAAAGTATATAAGCCATATCTTCTAAAAAATAAAATAATGGAGTAACAAAAATGTTTAGAGAGCTCTCGGCTAAACCAGAAGAAATATATTCATTTTAGCCAAAAAAAAAAAAAAATGAGTGTATAGGCATTTAATTATTGTGCGTAAGTCACACACATAATTATTAAGTCAAGTAACGAAAGCACAAGAATAAACTAATGCCATTTGCGGCAATATGGACGGCTCTAGAGATTACCATGCTAAGTGAAATAAGCTGGACAGAGAAAGACAAAGATGACATGTTATCCTTTATATGTGGAATTTAAAGGGGAAAAAGACACACAAATGAACTTACTTCCAAAACAGGAACTGACTCACAGACACAGAAAACAAACTTATGTTTACCAAAAGGCACAGGGGAGGCTGGGGGAAGGCTAGGACTAACATACACAAACTACTTTGTATAAAACAGATGACCAGCGAGGACCTGCTGCACAGCACAGGGAACGATACTCAGTATTATGCAACAACCTGTAAGGAAAAGAAGCTGAGAGTAAGAGGAGGGCAGGAGGAGAGGATGGGACGGCCGGATGGCGTCACTGACTCAACGGACAGGAGTCTGAGCAAACTCCAGGGAGAGTGAAGGACAGCGAAGCCTGGCGCGCTTGGGGTCACAAAGAGTCAGGTAAGACACAGCGACTGAACACTAATAACAAACGTGTGTTTCGGAATTGCTGTGCGACATACCTGGAATTTACACATATTGTAAATCAACTGTTTAAAAAAAAACTTTCTTAATAAAAATAAAGACCACTGTTTGCCAGTTCAGTTCAGTCGCTCAGTCCTGTTCGACTCTTTGCGACCCCATGAACAGGAGCACTCCAGGACTCCCTGTCCATCACCAACTCCCGGAGTCCACCCAAACCCATGTGCATCGAGTCGGTGAAGCTATTCAGCCATCTCATCCTCTGTCGTCACCTTCTCCTCCCGCCCTCAATCTTTCTCAGCATCAGAGTCTTTTCAAATAAGTCAGCTCTTCGCATCAGGTGGCCATAGTATTGGAGTTTCAGCTTCAGCATCAGTCCTTCCAAAGAACACCCAGGACTGATCTCCTTTAGGATGGACTGGTTGGATCTCCTTGCAGTCCAAGGGACTCTCAAGAGTCTTATCCAACACCACAGTTCAAAAGCATCAGTTCTTTGGCACTCAGCCTTCTTCACAGTCCAACTCTCACATCCATACATGACCACTGGAAAAACCACAGCCTTGACTAGACGGACCTTTGTTGGCAAAGTAATGTCTCTGCTTTTTAACACGCTGTCTAGGTTGGTCATAACTTTCCTTCCAATGAGTAAGCGTCCTTTAATTTCATGGCTGCAATCACCATCTGCAGTGATTTTGG
Source organism: Bos taurus (assembly GCF_002263795.3). Classification (NCBI taxonomy): domain Eukaryota; kingdom Metazoa; phylum Chordata; class Mammalia; order Artiodactyla; family Bovidae; genus Bos; species Bos taurus. Next base: position 81,164,366 of record NC_037341.1, read on the forward strand.
AGCCCAGAAAAATGAAGTCAGTCACTGTTTCCCCATCTATTTGCCATGAAGTGATGGGACCAGATGCCATGATCTTAGTTTTCTGAATGTTGAGCTTTAAGCCAATTTTTTCACTCTCCTCTTTCACTTTCATCAACAGGCTCTTTAGTTCTTCTTCACTTTCTGCCATAAGGGTGGTGTCATCTGCATATGAGGTTATTGATATCTCTCCCGGCAATCTTGATTCCAGCTTGTGCTTCCTCCAGCCCAGCGTTTCACATGGTGTACTCTGCATATAAGTTAAATAAGCAGGGTGACAATATACAGCCTTGACGTACTCTTTTTCTATTTGGAACCAGTCTGTTGTTCCACGTCCAGTTCTGCCTGTTGCTTCCTGACCTGCATACACATTTCTCAAGAGGCAGGTCAGGTGGTCTGGTATTCCCATCTCTTTCACAATTTTCCAGTTTGTTGTGATCCACATAGTCAAAGGCTTTGGCATAGTCAATAAAGCAGAAAGAGATGTTTTTCTGGAACTCCCTTGTTTTTTCAACGATCAGTGGATGTTGGAAATTTGATCTCTGGTTCCTCTGCCTTTTCTATAATCAGCTTGAACTGGTTATAGAACTTGGAAGTTCATGTTTCACATATTGCTGAAGCCTGGCTTGGAGAATTTTAAGCAACACTTTAATAGCGTGTAAGATGAGTGCAATTGTGCGGTAGTCTGAGCATTCTTTGGCATTGCCTTTCTTTGGGATTGGAATGAAAACTGACCTTTTTCAGTCCTATGGCCACTGCTGAATTTTCCAAATTTGCTGGCATATTGAATGCAGCACTTTCACAGCATCATCTTTTAGGATTTGAAATAGCTCAACTGGAATTCCATCCCCTCCACTAGCTTTGTTCGTAGTGATGCTTTCTAAGGCCCACTTGACTTCACATTCCAGGATGTCTGGCTCTAGGTCAGTGATCACACCATTGTGATTATCTTGGTCATGAAGATCTTTTTTGTACAGTTCTTCTGTGTATTCTTGCCACCTCTTCTTAATATCTTATGCTTCTGTTAGGTCCATACCATTTCTGTCCTTTATCAAGCCCATCTTTGCATGAAATGTTCCCTTGGTATCTCTAATTTTCTTGAAGAGATCTCTAGTCTTTCCCATTCTGTTGTTTTCCTCTATTTCTTTGCATTGATCGCTGAGGAAGACTTTCTTATCTCTCCTTGCTGTTCTTTGGAACTCTGCATTCAAATGGGTATATCTTTCCTTTTCTCCTTTGCTTTTCACTTCCCTTCTTTTTACAGCTATTTGTAAGGCTTCCTTAGACAGCCATTTTGCCTTTTTGCATTTCTTTTTCTTGGGGATGGTCTTGATCCCTGTCTCCTGTACAATGTCATGAACCTCCGTCCATAGTTCATCAGGCACTCTATCAGATCTAGTCCCTTAAATCTATTTCTCACTTCCACTGTAGTCATAAGGGATTTGACTTAGGTCATACCTGAATGGTCTAGTGGTTTTCTCCGCTTTCTTCAATTTAAGTCTGAATTTGGCAATAAGGATCTAAGCCACAGTCAGCGCCTGGTCTTGTTTTTGCTGACTGTATAGAGCTTCTCCATCTTTGGCAGCAAAGAATACACTCAATCTGATCTCGGTACTGATCATCTGGTGATGTCCATGTATAGAGTCTTCTCTTGAGTTGTTGGAGGAGGGTGTTTGCTATGACCAGTGCGTTCTCTTGACAGAACTCTATCAGCCTTTGCCCTGCTTCATTCTGTACTCCAAGGCCAAATTTGCCTGTTTCTCCAGGTGTTTCTTGACTTCCTACTTTTGCATTCCATTCCCCTATAATGAAAGGGACATCTCTTTTGGGTGTTAGTTCTAGAAGGTCTTGTAGGTCTTCGTAGAACTGTTCAGCTTCTTCAGCGTTACTAGTTGGGGAATAGACTTGGATTACTGTGATATTGAATGGTTTGCCTTGGAAATAAACGGAGATCATTCTGTCATTTCTGAGATTGCATCCAAGTACTGCATTTTAGACTCTTTTGTTGACCATGATGGCCACTCCATTTCTTCTAAGGGCTTCCTGCCCACCGTAGTAGATATAATGGTCACCTGAGGTAAATTCACCCAGTCCAGTCCATCTTAGTTTGCTGATTCCTAGATTCACTCTTGCCATTTCCTGTTTAACCACTTCCAATTTGCCTTGATTCATGGATGGACCTAACATTCCAGGTTCCTATGCAATATTGCTCTTTACAGCATTGGACCTTGCTTCTAACACCAGTCACATCCACAACTGGGTATTGTTTTTGCTTTGGCTCCATCCCTTCATTCTTTCTGGAGTTATTTCTCCACTGATTTCCAGTAGCATGTTGGGCACCTCCCAACCTGAGGAGTTCATCTTCAGTGTCATATCTTTTTGCCTTTTCATACTGTTCACGGGGTTCTCAAGGCAAGAATACCGACGTGGTTTGCCGTTCCCTTTTCCAGTGGACCACATTCTGTGAGACCTCTCCACCATGACCTGCCCACCTTGGGTGGCCCCACACGGCATGGCTTAGTTTCACTGACCTAAACGAGCTGTGGTCGTGTGATCAGATCGGCTAGTTGTTGTGACTGTGGTTTCAGTCTGTCTGCCCTCTGATGCCCTCTCTCAGCGCCTGCTGTCTTACTTGGTCTTCTCTTACCTTGGACGTGGGGTGTCTCCTCACAGCTGCTCCAGCACAGCGTAGCCACTGCTCCTTACCTTGGACGTGGGGAGCTACCATTGGCCAAGCAACTTCAAAAGTCACAATACTCCAGTGTGATAAAGAGAGGAGAATCTAAATAATTAGATTTTGCTTTGTTAAACAGTAACGATGTTTTTAATTAAATAAAACCTCAATATTAACTGACAAATTTTCTAGAATAGCTGGTTGTGAAAAGCCTATTTTGGTGTCAAAATAGTTCACACAGTAAAAATATCAGGGTAACACTGAAAATACCTATGGAATAAATAAACTTTCCAAAATTCACAGGAAAAATATCCACAGTCCAGTAAGTTTGGGAAAGGACAGTGTTAAACACATTTCTTTACGACAAGACTTCTTGGATCTTGTGATAAGGAACTGAGGGTCATAGTGACTCTCAGAGGAAATAAGTAGTTTCTCAACTGTAACCAATCATAAAATCTCCATTTTCTTATAGCATCTAATTGGAAACTTAAAAAAATCTGCTTTTTGGGACTTCCTTGGTGGCAAAGACTCTACAATGCCAACACAAGGAGCCCGGTTCAGCCCTTGACCAGGGAACTCAACTCTGCACGCCACAACAAAGACTGCAGACCCCACATGCTGCAAGCAAGACCAAGCACAGCCAAACAGATACACAAATAAATTAAAAAAAAAAAAAAATCTTTTTCAAAGGCTAGCTCCTCAGCCTTCTCTTCTTTAGAAGGATTTTTTTTAAAAAACAGTATTCCTCCTTGTGTGTTTCACAGTTTTCAGTCTCTGGGTCTTTGACCTCTCAAATATCCCTCCGTGAAGTGCATGCATTTTCTTCTAAAATCATAAGGTGAGGAAAATAAACTTTTATAGCTCTTCATGAAGTAAATAATTAAGGTTAAAGAAGTGATCAAAACACACTCACAGTTTAGGATTACAATTGGATCAGTAAATTTTCCCTCTTAGCAAGCAGTCCCATCTGTCCTTCACTCAGTTACCCCATTGTCAGCATCCTAAATCACCACTGTACATCGTCAAAACCAAGAAGTCAACATTGTTACGTGAACAGAACGCCAGAATGTATTTAGATTTCCCTAGCATTTTCACTAATGTCTTTCCTGTTGCAGGATCCAATCCAGGAAATTCCACTGCATGATCATCGTATTTCCTTGGTCTCCTCTGGTCCATGACAGTCCGTCCATCAGTTCATTCACTAAGTCGTGTCCAATTCTTTGTGACACCATGGACTGCAGCACACCAGGCCTCCCTGTCCATCACCAACTCCTGGAGTTAACCCAAACTCATGTCCATTGAGTCGGTGATGCCATCCAGCCATCTCATCCTCTGTCGTCACCTTCTCCTCCCGCCTTCAATCTTTCCCAGCATCAGGGTCTTTTCAAATGAGTCAGCTCTTTGCATCAGGTGGCCAAAGTATTGGAGTTTCAGCTTCAGCATCAGTCCTTTTAATGAATATTCAGGACTGATTTCCTTTAGGATGGACTGGTTGGATCTCCTTGGGGTCCAAGGGACTCTCAAGAGTCTTCTCCAACACCACAGTTCAAAAGCATCAATTCTTCGGTGCTCAGCTTTCTTTATAGTCCAACTCTCACATCCATACATGAGTACTGGAAAAACCATAGCCTTGACTAGACAGACCTTTGTTGGCAAAGTGATATCTCTGCTTTTTAATATGCTGTTTAGGTTGTTTATAACTTTTCTTCTAAGGAACAAGCGTCTTTTAATTTCATGGCTGCAATCACCATCTGCAGTGATTTTGGAGCCCAAAAAAATAAAGTTAGCCACTGTTTCTCCATCTATTTCCCATGAAGTGACAGGACTGGATGCTATGATCTTAGTTTTCTGAATGTTGAGTTTTAAGCCAAGTTTTTCACTCTCCTCTTTCACTTTCATCAAGAGGCTCTTTAGTTCTTCTTCACTTTTTGTCATAAGGGTGGTGTCATCTGCATATCTGAGGTTATTGATATTTCTCCCGGCAATCTTGATTCCAGCTTGTGCTTCATCCAGCCCAGCGTTTCTCATGATGTACTCTGCATATAAGTTAAATAAGCGGGGTGACAATATGCAGCCTTGACGTCCTCCTTTTCCTTGGAACCAGTCTGTTGTTCCATGTCCAGTTCTAACTGTTGCCTCCTGACCTGCATAGAGGTTTCTCAAGACGCAGGTCAGGTGGTCTGGTAGTCCCATCTGTTTCAGAATTTTCCAGTTTGCTGTGATCCACACAGTCAAAGGCTTTGGCATAGTCAATAAAGCAGAAATAGATGTTTTTCTGGAATCCTCTTGTTTTTTCGATGATCCAGCAATGATCCAGATGTGACAGTCTATCATAATTATTTTTCATAAGTTTAATCATTTTGAGGAGTAGTAAGTGTGTCCCTCAGTTTGGGTTTGTCTGATTATTTTCCTTCCCTCATATGTAGACTGGGACTGTGGCCTTTAGATCACAGGAAGTGTATCTCATCACAGAACATGATGTGGGTGTGCCTTAGCACTGGGTTTGCCAGGGTTGCTTGGTGAAGGCAGTGTTGGTCAGCCTTCCTTGCTGTAAAGCGACCACTGTCCTGTTTCCATAATCTGTTCTTTAGAGATGAGTCAGTAAGACCAGTCTATACTCAAGGGCAGGGGTGCTAGGGTCGAGAACTTTGAAAGCCAGTTCTGCTAGGACTGGAGCACATTTGACACGAAAAGTTTCGTTTACAGTAAAGTGGAAACCGAAGAGTCAGGAGAAGAGGATGGGAAAACAAAGGCACTTTCCGCTATTCACCAGACAAGGATTTCACTGTAAGAAGGATACTTTGATCAAAATGTCTTTTTAGGAGTTTACAAGACTTGGGTAGTAAAACAGCTGCTCTGTTCTCTCAAGAATCATCCAAAAGTAGTAAGGAGACTGTGAAACGAACTGTAAACGTCAACTTCTAAGAAAGGAGAAGAAATTAGGAGCACAAATCCACAACACATGAAGAACGACCAAACGCAGGGTGAAGCGTGGGGCAAGAGATGTTGACAAAGACACCCTCCCCTGCAGCTCTCAGGCAAACTTGGCAAGAAAAAGAAGTCAGACAAAAGGAGACGTCAGAAAATTTAGTGCACAGACATTTTAGAAAAGAGGTAATACAATTAGCCATCCTTTACAAACAGGATTATTTTCAAGTGAAACCCAAGTAATGCATTTAGAACATGACCCATTGCTGTATGGCACAAACCAAAACAATCTTCTAATTATCCTTCAAATAAAAAGAAAAAAATTAAGAAAAAAATTAAGAAAAAAATGCTGAGTATTTAGTAATGTGGCTGTGATGGTTAATTTTACATGTCAACTTGATGAGAGATGCCAAGAGATGCATGAATAACTGGTTAAACATTATTTCTGGCTGTGTCTGAGGGGGCTCAGGAAGAGACCAGCATGTGAATTGCTGGACTCATCGAAGCAGAAGGCCCTTCAGTGTTGGTGGGCGTCATCCAAGCCGGTGAGGCCTGAGCAGAGGACGACGGGGAGGGAGGTTAAATGCCCACTCCACCTGCATGTACGAGGGCTGGCACCGACCATCTGCCCCCCGCATGTACAAGGTCTGGCACTGACCGTCTGCCCCCCGTGTGTACGAGGGCTGGCACGACCGTCTGCCCCTGCGTGTATGAGGTCTGGCACTGACCGCCTGCCCCGTGCATGTACGAGGGCTGGCACGACTGTCTGCTCCTGCGTGTACGAGGTCTGGCACGACCGTCTGCCCGTGTGTGTACGAGGTCTGGCACTGACTGTCTGCCCCGTGTGTACGAGGGCTGGCACGACCATCTGGCACTGACCGTCTGCCCCCTGCGTGTACGAGGTCTGGCACTGACCATCTGCCCCTGAGTGTACGAGGTCTGGCACTGACTGTCTGCCCTCTGCGTGTACGAGGTCTGGCACTGACCGTCTGCCCCCTGCGTGTACGAGGTCTGGCACTGACTGACTGCCTTCTGCGTGTACGAGGTCTGGCACTGACCATCTGCCCCTGCAGTCCTGGTTCTCAGGCCTCCACACTGGACTGCACTCTACACCATGGACCCTTTGTCATTCTGGTCTTTGAACTACACCACTAGCTTTCCTGGGTCCCTGTCTAGAAGATAACAGGTTACACAACTTCTTAGCCTCCATGATCATCTGAGTAAATACTTTTTAAACAGATATATGTTGTTTCTCTGGAATTGATTAATACAGTAACAAGGCACAAAATTAGCATAAAAGACTAGATAACCTTATAATGAAAAAAAACACCACTTACAGAATACCAAATGAAAAAAAGTACTTTATAATAAAGCTAAAAATAAATAGTATATTAATATTAATAGACAGTTACACTGATATCCCTAATAAGAATAATCAACCCTAAGATATCAATTCTAAGTTAACTCCTGATTTAAAACACAGCCAATATCAACCTACAAATGCAATTTCAGGGAAAGGCCAGGAAGACTCAAATATTAACACAGAAACATAAATCCACAACAATGGCAAAATTACAGGAATGGAAAATCAATCAGTGGAAGCCAGGGGGTGGGAGATGGGAGAGCGGACTACAAAAGAGCGACCTGAGGGAGTTTGGAGTCATGGGCCATGGTGGCTAGATACACAATTTCAAACATTTGTCAAAATCCACAGAAATGTACACACAAGGAATGAGTTCTACTGTATATAAATAAGTCAACCAGAAAAAAACGCACAACCCACAAGAACAGCCAAGAAACTCTGTAAGAGAAAAGTAATGAGGAGACAGTACATCAAAACATATCACAGTGTTACAATAATCTGAACAGTGTGGTATAGGCAGAAAGGGAAGAAACCCATGAAACCAGCTACAAAGCCCAAAAGTGAACCCAAATATATACAACACCTGCAAGTTAGAGAGTAAATCTGGAGTTTTAAACACATGGTATTGGGCATAGCATACTGGAAGGAAATAAAAAGTGGGTCCTTACCTCCTGCTGCTGCTGCTGCTGCTAAGTCGCTTCAGTTGTGTCCGACTCTGTGTGACCCCACAGACGGCAGCCCACCAGGCTCCCCCGTCCCTGGGATTCTCCAGGCAAGAACACTGGAGTGGGTTGCCATTTCCTTCTCCAATGAATGAAAGCGAAAAGTGAAAGTGAAGTCGCTCAGTCCTGTCCGACTCTTCGTGACCCCATGGACTGCAGCCCACCAGGCTCCTCCACCCATGGGATTTTCCAGGCAAGAGTATTGGAGTGGAGTGCCATTGCCTTCTCCAACTTACCTCCTACCTTCTATCAAAATAAATTCCAGATTGACTCTACTTGGATAAGGGACAGAAATCTGAAATTTAAGACTTTAAAACCAACAGAAAAAACTGGGGGAATTATTTTATAATTACGGAATAAGAAAGACCTTTGTTGGTACAACACAAAATGCAGTAGTCATAGTGACTATTGGAGACCTACAGGGACTTCCCTGGTGGCTCAGGGCTGGACCCCAGGGTCCCGACGCAGGGTTCGGCCCCTGGCCAGGGAGCAAGGTCCTACTTGCCCCAACCAAGGTCAAAGACCAAAGACCCTGCATGCGGCAACTAAGAACTGCTGCAGCCAAATAAATTAAAAAAAAACACACAAAAACCTATATAAAAACTATACAAAGATAAACATTGCTGCAAGTATCAATCATTTTAAAACCACATACGCTATATACCTGTATAAACTAACTCTATACATGTGATACTGGCCACACTAACTGCCTCTGGGGGAGAAGACTAAAGAAACTTACACTAGAAGTTTTATTATTTACGTGTAGTTAACTATAAAAATGAATTTTTTTCATTGTTTGTATCTATCCACCAGGTTAAAGAACGGAAAGCTCACCATAAAAAATGTTCCTGATGAGAAATATCCAATGTAGATAACCAATTTAGAGATATGTATAGCAAGCAGCTCCTAGCACCGCGCTTGCTATGTAAGAGGCCCTTACATTACATAGGTAGCTATTACTCATCACTGACTTCATACCTCACATAATTATCTGAAATGTATCCTCCAATCATCTGAAAATACGTCTCTTCTGCTGAGAGGACTCTGTCGCCTCTGCCTACTGAAACCATTCTTCCTAACAGGGCCATCTCAAATCCTACCTATCCAAAAGCTCTCCTCAAACTTGTGAACAGGTGTATTATATACACACAGAAAGAGAAAGGCAACAAAAGCTATGAGAAAATACAACGGCAAAATGATCAATTTAAAAAGTTATTTATTAAACAAGTATATTTAAAAGTCCAATATTGCCAAATCCCTTTGAAACATCTATTCTGGGAAGAAGTATTCTGTCAAACTTTCTAAATGATAAGGGAAATGATAAAAATAGAACAGTAACATTTTAGGCAAACAATAAAGCACATGGTAAATTTAGAAATAAAAAAAAACACACAAATATACAAACTATTGAAGTATCAAACCAAAATGTTTTGTATGTTTTTAAATACTGCTGGTATACTCACGCTGAGGGTCAAAATGTCTACATTTACGCTTATGAACAGCATATAAACACCTTTTTAAGGTACCATCCTTAGATAAATAATTTTAGAATATGTATTGGGTGTATTAATTATGCACATTTGGTAAACATGTTCTACATATGAATGTATTCACTTATACTTAATGAAAAAGGAAGTGATAATTTAAACATCTTGATTTGAGAACTGTGGATTTGGTAGTTTTGTTAAGTTCCAACAACATAATGACCAAATGTGCTATCAAAAAAGCCTTTTTTTTTTTAAAGCTGCCTCTGAAAACTTCAGCATTAGTTTCTACGGTTAACAGATACATACAAAAACATGCAATAGAAGAGCCCTCTAGAAAAGCCTCTAGCCTTCAGTAGTTCCAAATGGTGCCACACAGTATTTCACTGGCAATAGTGGTTTTACCACAGGTTTGGCAGTAGCTTCTGTTTAAAACATAACTTTGTACCATAGTATCAATCAAAGGCTTTAAAACATAATTGACTTTGGCAGTACACATGGAGACCATGATGTGACGGGGGCTGCCCGTGCAAATGAGGGCCTGGTGAAGCGTCTGCTCTGTGTGCGTGTTTCCAGGAAGAAACCGGATGAGATGGTTTACTCAGGACGATAAAACACATTTTCCTAATTAGGTTTCAATTGTATAAATAATATAAACCAAATGTTTAGAACTTGGTGACTTCTTCTTTCTTTCTATCATGTTCCCAGCTGACGAAGTGCTGGTTCTGTATGCTGCTCTGCACGCAGGGGCCGGTCCCCCGGCCCGGCTCAGTCTGACAGGGACGGGGAGCGCGCGGACCTGCCGCCGGCGGGGCTGGGGAAGGCGAGCGGCCCCCGGCCGCGCTCTCGGCCGTCCCGCCGGTGCTTGTGCTTGTGCTTGTGCTTGTGCTTCTTCTTCTTCTTCTTGTGCTCGTGGTGGTGGTGGTGGTGGTGCTCGCTGTGCTTGGAGGACGCGGGCTCCTTCCCGAACACCGACAGTGGAGCTGCCGCGGCCGCGTGCACACTCATCTCCAGAGGGGGCTGCTCCTTACCTTCAAGGTGAGAAACACTCACATGAATTCCTGTTGGTGACAAGGAAGGGGAACTCAAAGGGAGCTGGTGGCAGGACAGAAAAGACGACGGTTCATCGTGTCCATAGAGAAAACTAGGAATGGGAGAAGAATCCAACTGAGACATACAATTAGTTACACAAAGGTAACTTTTCAGCACTGTGACCGAGAGGTCAATATTTCAATTCCTTGCAGTCTATACAAATTATGATATAGACCAGTGTGCTATCAAACCATCTTCTGAAAATTAACATTTAATAGTTTAAAGTACTATGAAACAACAGTGACGAGATGTGTATGTTACAGATTAAGACCAGCACTGTCGATGGAAACACGGCTCCTTAACCGCAGCTCTGCTGGCTGCCAGGGCGGGGAAGGCAGCTCTACAGGCATCCTTGGTCTCCCCGCACTCCGCAGACACAGAGCTGCTACACATGAAGCACAAACGAAGCTGAGGCAACCCTGCCTTCAGCAAGGCCAGGGCAGCCGTGTCCCCACCAGCATTCGCTCACTTTGTGTCACTGTCACGTTTTGGTAATTTTTACAATATTTCAAAATATTTCCATCAGTGAAAAGACTGACTTGCTGAGGGCTCAGATGGTGGTTAGCATTTTTTGACTGAGGTATGTACACTTTGAAAGATACAACCCCAGTGCACACTTAACAGACAACAGTATAATATAAACATAACTTTCAGATGAAATGGAAAAACATTCAAGCATGTATTTTACCTCACCTAAAAATGGAGCACATGTCTTTGAAGGCTCTTTCTATTTCCAATGTTCTATCAATCTGGGGATCTATAATAGCGAGTAGTGTACAGAATTTCTTGCTTCTCCAGACCGTACAATCCTGGGGCCATACCCACAGAATCCTCTTTCTGTGTGTTATCCTCGTTAATGGTATCATTCTACATGCAGCCAACTAAGAAAAAGGTCTTCCCTGGTAGCTCAGTGGTAAAGAATCTGCCCGCAATGCAGGAGATGCGTGTTTGATCCCTGGGTTGGGAAATCCCTTGGAGGAGGAAATGGCAACCACTCCAGGGACAGAGGAGCCTGGCAGGCTCCAGCCCACAGGGTCCCAAGAGTAAGATGCGACTTAGCAACTAAACTACTACCACCAGGAAAAAAACGCCTAAGAATCATCTCAGAGCCTCTCCCTTGTAGATCTAGTTGGTTACCAAGTCTCGTTTATTCTTACTTACCAGAATCTCTTAAATCTGCCCCTCTATCCTATCTGTACTAATTCAGACCGCCTCATCTCACTCGGATCAGAGTACGAACCTATTAACTGGTTCTTCGCCTGGAGTGCCTTACACTTGGATCCACACCTTACACAGCTGCACAGCAGTGGTTCCAAACCAGGGGCAACTTTTCTCCCCAGGGGTTGTCTGACAACGTCTGGAGACACTTTGGTTGTCAGAATTAGAGTGGGACAGCCCCCAACTGCAAATAATTCTCAGGGCCCAAAACGTCAATAGAGCTGGGGTTCAGAGACCCTGCTGCACAGCTATGTTCCTAAAAACCCTGACCATGATCACCTGTTTAAAGACTCACATAGTTCTACTGGCAGAAGAAAATCCTTAAGACTTCAGTGCATCAATTTCTGTGCGTATGTGTATATGTATCTACTTTAATATGTATATACATATGTACACACACACATACGTGTATTTACCCAAACTAGACCAAGTGTTTCACTAAAATGGACTCTAATGCAGTAGTTTCTTTTCTTTTTTAAAGCATAAATTCTCAGAGCTAATTTTGATCCAATCCAGCCTCAAGCCATGGGTTGTTTTTTTTTTTTTCACCAAAAGAAGCATCACCAGAGAATTTTTCTAAAGATCAACTCTTAGCACTAATTTTACTGACAGCTTATAATCTGAATCTTGAATTTATCTTATCTTTCACCATTCCTTTCTACATGCTCTAGAACAGCCCTTTCACAACTCTGTGTATTTATTTGTAAATGTTATTCCTAGGCTTGGAATGGCCTTCCCTTATTTCTGGCCTGACCTGCATGTTCATTTAAAAAGTATCAGGAACTACATGGGAACTGGGAAAGTGGTGGTGAACTGGACCGATCTCAGCTCTCCTGGAGTTTACAGACTAGCAAAGAGAAACAAGTATCCCCGGATAATATGAGCAAAAAGACAAAACACAGAGTGAAACAGGCACGCAGCTGGAGACTTAGTTAGCAGTTAGGGCTGCCAGTGTGAATCAGAGAGAACCGCTGCAAGGAAGTAACATTTAAACTGTAATCTGAAGGAGGAGGAAGGAGAGGAAAAAAACATTTAGGTTCTTCAATAATCTACAACAGCTCAAATGTCATTTTGGAAGAAAGTTTTCACCAAACTTCCCCAAAAGAATTAGCTTCTACAACATAATACAGACGAGGAAATTAAGACCAGAGAAAGTAAGCAACTCGCCCAAAGTGGTGCTGGGAAATCTGAGCCACAAAACCTAACAGCCCGAAGGCAGAGCCACTCTCGGGACCACTCCACCCGCGTGCACACGGCGGGCACACTGCGCACGCTCGCCTGTCTCTGGCCCCTCTCACGAGACTCGGCTCCTGGAGGACCGGCCTCACCTCTGCCTCCCAGGGTACCGCACAGTATCCAGCATCCTCCACTTCCCCACAACTTGCTCAATGAAGGAATTAGTGTCACAAATTCATGTAACTGTTGCATTTCTTTTTAAACAGGATGTCAGGTGAACTCAGTTGAACTAAATGCAATTTAAAGGCCACTGATTTTGAAGGGAGAGGAATAAACTGAAACTATTAGTTTAGAAACAGAAACTGTTACCGGCCGTTCATTAAACCGGTACTGGCGACTGTGCCTCGTGCCAGGCACTACTCCAGCGTTTTGGGACAAGTGTGCGTGCTTACACTCCTGTCCTCAGAGATTATCCACACCGTACTACCACAGAATTACAGGATTATAGTCATGATTTTTTGAACGCTAACACTAACACAAAAAAAGGATAGAGAGATTATATACAGGAGCTAGTTTGGGGACCTGGCATCTTTTGCAATAATTAGTGCCCAGAAAAAGAAAAAATTTGAGAGATATCTGATTTACAGTTAAATATGCTACTATATAATTTAAATTTTCATTTCAAATGAACTACATAACTGTATTCTCAATTCTATAAATATGGGAATACAAGTCCCTACCTAACAGAATACACATAGCCAAGTGACAAGGGAAGTAATAAAGCCTCACAGATTCCTTTCAGCCCTATCCATTATTTAGTCAGGCTACATCAACAGACTGCAAAGCTTCCCAACTGGCAGTCTGCACTGCTTGAAGGCTGAGGTCCTTTTCTTCACCGAGAGAAGTTTTATCATCCCATCCTAACACCTGCCAAGCTACTTGGATTGCAGAAAAGCCAATGATTATACAGGAAACTGCACTTCCCAGTAGAGGCAACTGCCAAGCACACAACTGAGTGTCTTCTTTTCCAGGGGATACTATTAACCACTTCAAAAGTAAAGTCAATCTCTTGTTTGGAGGTCTTACAACCTGCATTCAAGACATACTGACTATAAATCTTACATTTCTTGCATATCAAAACTACCAGATATCATCTCATTATCAGTCAAAATGGCCATCATAAAAACATCTACCAACAATAAACGCTAGACAGGATGGGCACAAGGTAGGAACCCTCTTACCTTGTTGATGGGAACATAAACTGGTACAGTCACTATGGAAAACAGTATGAATGCTCTTTAAAAATCTAAACATATAGCACACCCACTCCTGGGCACACATCCACAGGAAAACATGGTCTGAAAGGATATGAGCACCCCAACAATCACTGCAGCAATGTTTGCAACAGCCAAGACGAGGGAAGCAACCTAAATGTCCTATTGACAGAGGAACAAATAAAGATGTGGTACATCTATACAATGGAATACCACTCAACCACGACAGAGGATGAGATGGCTGGATGGCATCACTGACTCGATGGACGTGTGTCTGAATGAACTCCGGGAGTTGGTGATGGACAGGGAGGCCTGGCGTGCTGAGATTCATGGAGTCACAAAGAGTCGGACACGACTGAGCGGCTGAACTGAACTAAACTGAGAAGAGAGTCGTAATGCCATTTGCAGCAACGTGGATGGGCCTGGAGACTGTCATACTGAGTGAAGTAGGTCAGAGAAAGGAAATAACTGTATGATGCAGCTTATTTGAAGAGTCTAAAAGGGATGATACAAAATGAACTTATTTACAACGCAGAAATAGACGGAGAGACTTGGAGAACAAGCTTCTGGTCGCTGGGGTAGGTGGGGAGTGGGGACGACAGCTGGGGACTCTGGGATTGGAAAGTCGATCCTGCTGTGTTTGAAGTAGACAGCTAACAAGGGTCCAGCTGTGCAGCACAGGAACTCTGCCAAACACCGTGTAAGAAGTGAAGAAGAACAGATACGTGTGTGTGTGTGAGCGCGTCACTCTGCTGGACATCTGAAACTACTACAACACTGTCAATCAACTATCCTCTAACAGGAAATAAGAAGTTAAAGAAATTAAATAAATCCTGCATTTCTCTTGATTAGCATAAAGTCTACTAAGAAGACAATGGATTAGCTAGATCCAAGGATAAAGGTGTTAGGGACTAGGGCTCCCAGGACAAATGGCCGCTTGCAGGTCTGGATAGAATATTTACAAGATGAGCCTGACACATCAGGTGTAATAGTAGAAAGGAAGTTAAACGTCTACTCGAAAACGTAAGAGTCAACTTAAGGGGTTCTCACCAATTGAAGTTGGAAAAATTTGAATACTGATAAAGATAATAACTTCTAATGACTAGAAGTGACTGATCACCACTGGAGGATGTTAGCCAATTTACTATTTTGAAACTGACTAAATACACAAACAGGGAGGCCTGGCGTGCTGCGATTCATGGGGTCGCAAAGAGTCGGACACGACTGAGCGACTGAACTGAACTGAAATACACAAAGAGAATCAAGTCTTTTCTTTCCTTGGCTATATGAGCTATCCCAATGGATAACACAGATCACCCAGCTTCACAGAAATAATCAACTTATAAATAAAAACAGAAAGATGAATTAGAATATCACAATCTTGCAATCCTTACTGAATTAATGGACGGATGCTTTGAATGTATTAGTGGCTAATCTCATATAAAAAGTCAACTAGACATGGTGCACTTCCAGATGGAAGAACACACCACCATCCGAAAACCTGAATCCAATTAAGCTTCCAGATACAACTACAAATTTAAAGGAAATACAGAGGACTCTAACATTTTAATTATACCACAGGTATACAATTAGCAAAACACAGACTTGAAAACTACAGATCAAAACTCTGGTGTTTACAACAAATACATTGTAAAGGGGGAAAAAGAAAAAAAAGATGGACTGGAAACGTTTAATTTTAAAGATGTAAAGGATGTATCTGCCAACTGCTTATGTGGACAAGGATTCAAACAAATAAAGCATTAAAAATAATGGCATTTATAACTCAACTGAAATGTACACAATGACTGAATATTTAATGATACAAAAAACCTTTATATTTTAAAGTACAAGAATATTATCATGGTTATCAGTTTTTAAAGTCCTTATCTTTTACAGACACACACAGAATTATTTATGCATAAAATGTGAGATTTGTTTCAAAATTATTGAGAAGGGTAGAAACAGGGTGGCTATAGATTAAACAAGACTGATCATTTCTGTAGCTAAGTAAAGGTTAGAGGAGGTTCTTTATACTACTCTGACAACTTCACAGTTCCAATAAAATCATTTTTTAAAAAGAACAACACAAATTAGCACTATCTGTAAAAATGATTAAATGCTTATATTTTTAATTTAGAAAGTTCATTCCTAGAAACATATCCTACAGATGTGCTCATGCATAAGTGCAAAGAAATATATACAAAAATACTCATTAGACTAGATCAGATAAAACCTAGAATTACTCTATCATCATACTAACCTTCAGCTCTTTTAAGTTTTCATTTATATAGACAATATATATTTTTTGTTTAATTTCTTTTCTGAATAATTTTTACCAGGTCTAATTCAACATGGTAAGAAAGTACAACTTCTCTCTCATGTGAACCGGTTCTAACAGTCAGATGTGAGCTTACTTTCATACTAGCATCATGATGTGTTATTCCACAGAATCTCTATTGGAAAAAATGTGTCTATTACCATCCCCATGATATGAACAGTAACATGCACAACTCCACATACCAATCATTTTAGGGGTTTACAAGATGCCTCAGCACTTGTCCACTCACGGTTAGGCAATACTCACTTAAAAGCTAATGAAAGCCCTTTTAAACTAAAGCCCTGTGCTATTCACCTGAAACTAACACAACACTGTAAACTGACTAAACTCCAAAATAAAACAAAAATTAAAAAATAAAGTTAATGACAGCACTTTTAGTGACTCAAAACATATGTCTCTATT
The DNA here is from genome assembly GCF_002263795.3 of Bos taurus. Classification (NCBI taxonomy): domain Eukaryota; kingdom Metazoa; phylum Chordata; class Mammalia; order Artiodactyla; family Bovidae; genus Bos; species Bos taurus. The sequence continues at coordinate 81,181,055 of NC_037341.1, forward strand.
GCAGACAGAAGAGACTTCAGGAAAAGAAGATACAAGTAATTCACAACACTGTAATTTGCCCATTTCAAGTTACAGAGAAAGAACACAACAGACGTTCAGTTTTGTTGTCCATCTAACATAAAGTCTTTCCTAGAGGCCTGCGAGTTCACTGTGGATAAGGGTTAGCTGCAGTCAATTTAACAAATGCAAAACAAACAGAAGAGGTGTTTAAGACAATCTTAATGTAGAAGCTTTCCAGCCCATTTGATAAAAGTGCTGATAACAGTGAGTACCCTGCTAATTCCATTAAGTTCATCACATTGGGTATATGTTTATATTTAACATAAAACCTGCAGTTTCTGTTAGGAAAAGTCTGAAGTCTGTTTTTCGGGCTCTTCAAATTTAAAAAAAAAGTGTAGAATTGTGTCATTATAATTTAAAGAAAAAAATCCAAGTCTTTTTTTAGTTTCAGGAAAGAACTCTAGTCTTCCCCCCGCCCCCCCGCCCCCACCCGCCAAAAAAAACCCACAGGATTTCTGTACCATGACAGTGCCTTTCTGACTGTTAGGTAACCAGCAACCCCTTCTCAGCACTGCAGGAGGTCTGCTCCTCCCTTCCGGCAGAAAGCAACCCCAGGGGTTGGTTCCCCTCAGCCCCTCCTGTCACGCCCCTCCCTTGCTCCCAGTGCAGCCCCAGGCGTGGGCATGGCGGGGGGAGGGGAGGGGAGGGGGCGCCGGGCCGAGGAGAGGCGCGCACAGCGCACCCAGCCCCGCAGCCCGCCGCCGCCGCCGCTTCCCTCCCCAGCTCGGGAGAAGGTCAAGTAAAATGACGATGAACACTCCTGCTGCTCCTCTGTTCTTACCCCAAGTGGCTGAACTCACCAAACATACTCTACCCCTGCCCTAAAACAATCCCTTCCAGGGACGGGGGAGCCTGGTGGGCTGCCGTCTATGGGGTTGGACTGGGTTGCACAGAGTCCGACACGATTGGAGTGACTTAGCAGCAGCAGCAGCAGCAGCAGCAGTGAGTGCAAGGGGGAGGGGTTGGAGAGCACATGGTGACCTCTGCTCTCCTTGGCAGGGTCCATCCCTCCCAGATGATGCCTGCACACATCCCAGCTCTCAGCGGACATCCGGCGGGCCCGCCCTAGGGCAGCCAGCTCAGAAACAGCGAGCGCCAAGCCTGGAGCCCAAGGAGACACCGTAAATGAGGAAGCAGACTGCCCAGTGGAACACAAAAGGGACCAATGGAGTGGAAAGCACATCCCAGCCTAAAGCACCTCAGTTAACTCTTTTTCTAAGAGAAGCTGGAAATGTAAATCTTTATCTGTAATCTCTTCATTTTTAGTCAACTACTTCAAAAATTTTTTAAGAATTCTATAGTCAAATAAAAGGTGCTTTAGTTGGATGAGCTTGAATAAGGCCCTGCAAACCTACTTGTGAACTTTTATCTAGAATCACCAGCGATCTGAGAGAGCTCACTGTGCCCCTCACCAACACTATGAGCCTCCCTGCCAGAACCCCAGGCCAAGGTCGCTACCACAGCAGGAGACCCCCAGCTTCTGTTCCTCTTTTACTGCCATCATCATCTGGGCTGGGTTAAAGCTGTGCTTCTAACATTCCAAAATACAAAAGATCTTCACAACCAAGATAATCACGGTGGTGTGATCACTCACCTAGAGCCAGACATCTTGAAATGTGAAGTCAAGTGGGCCTTAGAAAGCATCACTATGAACAAAGCTAGTGGAGGTGATGGAATCCCAGTTGAGCTATTTCAAATCCTGAAAGATGATGCTGTGAAAGTGCTGCACTCAATATGCCAGCAAATGTGGAACACTCAGCAGTGGCCACAGGACTGGAAAAGGTCAGTTTTCATTCCAATCCCAAAGAAGGGCAATGCCAAAGAATGCTCACACTACCACACAATTGCACTCATCTCACACGCTAGTAAAGTAATGCTCAAAATTCTCCAAGCCAGGCTTCAGCAATACGTGAACTGTGAACTTCCTGATGTTCAAGCTGGTTTTAGAAAAGGCAGAGGAACCAGAGACCAAAGTGCCAACATCTGCTGGATCATGGAAAAAGCAAGAGAGTTCCAGAAAAACATCTATTTCTGCTTATATTGACTATGCCAAAGCCTTTGACTGTGTGGATCACAATCAACTGTGGAAAATTCTTTAAGAGATGGGAATACCAGACCACCTGACCTGCCTCTTGAGAAACCTATATGCAGGTCAGGAGGCAACAGTTAGAACTGGACATGGAACAACAGACTGGTTCCAAATAGGAAACGGAGTACGTCAAGGCTGTATATTGTCACCCTGCTTATTTAACTTCTATGCAGAGTACATCATGAGAAACGCTGGGCTGGATGAAGCACAAGCTGGAATCAAGATTGCCGGGAGAAATATCAATAACCTCAGATATGCAGATGACAACCACCCTTATGGCAGAAAGTGAAGAGGAACTAAAAAACCTCTTGATGACAGTGAGAGTGTAAAAGTTGGCTTAAAGCTCAACATTCAGAAAACTAAGATCATGGCGTCTGGTCCTATCACTTCATGGGAAATAGATGGGGAAACAGTGGAAACAGTGTCAGACTTTATTTTTTGGGGTTCCAAAATCACTGCAGATGGTGATTGCAGCCATGAAATAACTTACTTACTTCCAAGCTTACTCCTTGGAAGGAAAGTTATGACCAACCTAGATAGCATATTCAAAAGCAGAGACATTACTTTGCCAACAAAGGTCTGTCTAGTCAAGGCTATGGTTTTTCCAGTGGTCACGTATGGATGTGAGAGTTGGACTGTGAAGAAAGCTAAGTGCCAAAGAACTGATGCTTTTGAACTGTGGTGTTGGATAAGACTCTTGAGAGTCCCTTGGACTGCAAGGAGATCCAACCAGTCCATTCTAAAGATCAGCCCTGGGTATTCTTTGGAAGGAATGATGCTAAAGCTGAAACTCCAGTACTTTGGCCACCTCATGCGAAGAGTTGAGTCACTGGAAAAGACTCTTGCTGGGAGGGATTGGGGGCAGGAGGAGAAGGGGACGACAGAGGATGAGACGGCTGGATGGCATCACCGACTCAATGGCCTTGAGTCTGAGTGAACTCCGGGAGTTGGTGATGGACAGGGAGGCCTGGCGTGCTGTGATTCACGGGGTCGCAAAGAGTCGGACACGACTGAGCGACTGAACTGAACTGAGTGCCCTTTCTCTTAGAAACACTGTTAACACACAGTGGCTGGGTTTGATACTTCTATTCTTCTGTATAGTGTAAGGTAAAAAGGGTTTTTGTTGGCTCGTTTGGGAAAGTTACCTATCAAATACAACAACATGTCTACCGGAAACCTGTTTTTAGAATTCCAAAGTAAAATACAGGTATGAGTTAAACTTTTGGAACACTATCATTTGTAATATGAATGTTTTCTAAATTCTTATAACGTCACTGATGAATTTTAAGACTTGCTCAGTGGTCACTGGTGCTTCCCTGGTGGCTCAGATGGTAAAGAATATGCTTGCATTGCAGGGGAGACCCTGGTTTGATCCCTGGGTCAGGAAGAATCCCTAAAGGAGGGAACGGCTACCGACTCCATTATTCTTGCCTTAAGAATTCCATGGACAGAGGAGCCTGGCAAGCTACAGCCCATGGGGTCGAAAAGAATGAATCATGACTGAACGACTAACCACTTCAGTGGTCACAGGGTACAGCAGAAATATATTTAAGGGAAATTACAAAGGCAAATTAAAGAATATATTCAAAACTAAATTTTACAGATCAGTCCATATAACACACTGGTGACGTACGAGGACCCCACACTGAGGCAACCAAGGCCAAAGTGTCAGCGCCTTCGTGCTCCTCACCACAGCGCTCTCCTCTCCTCTCCAGGCGTCCCATATGATGCTACGAGGACTGAAAATGCCAAGAGGTTCCACAATAGGTAAAAAGGTATTTTTAAAGCACTGTAAAACAACGATACACAGGTACACTGGTGGACACAAAACGGTGGTAAGATTTGCTCCTGTACATAGGCTAGTATGCATATCACTAGGAAAAACCAAACAAACTCACTCAGATTTCTCACTAGAGTAAGAATTTATTAGACGGAATTTATTTTTTTAAAGGCATGGAAGGTAGGTGGAAGTGTCACTCTCCAATCATATCAGATTGAGGTTTGAAATGCCCTAAGCGTTGTCATTTTAAAAGATGTAGAAAATTTTTCATGTCTGATAAAATCTTAGTAAGTATAAGGATAACAAAGCACAATTATTCCAAACCCCAAAACAAAACCAGAGAATACAAAATTGGCAAGGGAGGGCCAAGCAACGTCAAGATTCATGCATTAAAGCTAAGTGCTAAAGTCTCCAGCTGACTTCCTTCTGAAACACACTCCGTGAGCAACTGTTACAACAAATGACAACAGCACACAGAGAGACACGGCAACCAGCAGTCCAGGCCTCAGATGCACACACAGAGACGGCAACCAGCAGTCCAGGCCTCAGACACCAAAGTACTTTGAGGTGCAGCTTCTGTTAAAGTCTCCTACTCATCACAGCTGGCCCCTAAGCTCCTCAAGGCAATAAACAGTTACTCTTCTGTTTATATGATAAAAACATGGTTTATGTGAGCAAAATCCATCAGTTGGCACTGGGAAGCCTGACTAATGACTTTTGGAAAAAGCATTCTTTACAAACGCTTTTGCTTGTGTATCTTGGTTTTACTCCCCGTCCCTCCAAAACCTGAAGGCTGAGTCTCCCTTCATCAGCATCATTTGTTTACCCTATTTGGACGACAATCTTCATTTTGTAAGAATAAGAACAGAGTAAACAGAAGACAATGTAAAACAGTCAAAGTAGGTAACACTCACACCTGAACGCAATTCTTTCGTAAACCTAAGTCCAGTAAGTATGAAATAATTTAAAAGACAAAATACGTTAGTCTTCTAGGTATATACAGCATCAAGTCTCCATGACTGATCATGAATGATGAACTGTAAAAACCGTCATGGGGAGGGTGAGAGGAGAGATAAGTTGACTATTTTATAAAATTATAAAGGTATAGATCTGATAGTTTCTAGGGAAGCTGACATTTTTCAAACTAGAATATTCTTAGAGAAAGCACTGCAAGGAAGGAGTAAAATGTTACATCATAGGTATCTTTAAACGGCATAATGCAGAGCTGGAGCGGCAAGTGGCCAAGAGGAAATACCCACGTCCAAGGTCAGAGACACCCCAGTAAGACGGCAGACGCTGACAGAGGGCATTAGAGAGCAGACAGACAGAAACCACAGTCACAGACAACTAGCCAATCTGATCACACGGACCACAGCTTGTCTAACTCAATCAAACTATGAGCCATGCCCTTTAGGGCCACCCAAGACAGACGGGTCATGGTGGAGAGTTCTGACAGAACGCAGTCTATGGAGAAGAGAATGGCAAACCACTTCAGTATTCCTGCCTTGAGAACCCCATGAGCAGTGTGAAAAGGCAAGAAGATAGGACCCTGAAAGATGAACTCCTCAGGTCGGGAGGTGCCCAATATGCTACTGGAGATCAGTGGAGAAATAACTCCAGAAAGAATGAAGCGATGGAGCCAAAGCAAAACAACACCCAGTTGTGGATGTGACTGGTGACAGAAGCAACATCCGATGCTCTAAAGAGCAATATTGCACAGGAACCTGGAATGTCAGGTCCATGAATCAAGGCAAACTGGAAGTGGTCAAACAAGAGATGGCAAGAGTGAATGTCAACATTCTAGGAATCGGTGAACTAAGATGGACTGGAATGGGTGAATTTAACTCAGGTGACCATTTTATCTACTACTGTGGGCAGGAATCCCTTAGAAGAAACGGAGTGGCCATCATGGTCAACAAAAGAATCCGAAATGCAGTACTTGGATGCAATCTCAGAAATGACAGAATGATCTCTGTTCGTTTCCAAGGCAAACCATTCAATATCACAGTAATCCAAGTCTATGCCCCGACCAGTAACTCTGAAGAAGCTGAAGTTGGATGGTTCTATGAAGACCTACAAGTCCTTTTAGAACACCCAAAAAAGATATCCTTTTCATTATAGGGGACTGGAATGCAAAAGTAGGAAGTCAAGAAACACCTGGAGTAACAGACAAATTTGGCCTTGGAGTACAGAATGAAGCAGGGAAAAGGCTCACAGAGTTTTGCCAAGAGAACACACTGGTCATAGCAAACACCCTGTTCCAACAACTCAAGAGAAGACTCTATACAGGGACATCACCAGATGGTCAACAGAGAAATCAGACTGATTATATTCTTCGCAGCCAAAGATTGAGAAGCTGTATACAGTCAGCAAAAACAAGACCGGGAGCTGACTGTGGCTCAGATCATGAACTCCTTATTGCCAAATTCAGACTTAAATTGAAGAAAGTAGGGAAAACCACTAGACCATTCAGGTATGACCTAAATCAAATCCCTAACGATTATACAGTGGAAGTGAGAAATAGATTTAAGGAAATAGATCTGATATAGACAGAGTGCCTGATGAACTATGGACGGAGGTTTGTGATATTATACAGGAGACAGGGATCAAGACCAACCCCAAGAAAAAGAAATGCAAAAAGGCAAAATGCCTATCTGAGGAGGAATTACAAATAGCTGTGAAAAGAACAGAAGTGAAAAGCAAAGGAAAAAAGGAAAGATATAAGCATCTGAATGCAGAGTTCCAAAGAACAGCAAGGAGAGATAAGAAAGCCTTCCTCAGCGATCATGCAAAGAAATAGAGGAAAACAACAGACTAAGAAAGACGAGAGATCTCTTCAAGAAAATCAGAGATACCAAGGGAACATTTCATGCAAGGATGGGCTCAATAAAGGACAAAAATGGTATGGACCTAACAGAAGCAGAAGATATTAAGAAGAGGTGGCAAGAATACATGGAAGAACTGTACAAAAAAGATCTTCACGACCAAGATAATCACGATAGTGTGATCACTCACCTACAGCCAGACATCCTGGAATGGGAAGTCAAGTGGGCCTTAGAAAGCATCACTACGAACAAAGCTAGTGGAGGTGATGGAATTCCAGTTGAGCTATTTCAAATCCTAAAAGATGCTGCTGTGAAAGTGCTGCACTCAATATACCAGCAAATTTGGAACACTCAGCAGTGGCCCGAGGACTAGAAAAGGTCAATTTTCATTCCAATCCCAAAGAAAGGCAATGCCAAAGAATGCTCAAACTACCACACAATTGCACTCATCTCACATGCTAGTAAAGTAATGCTCAAAATTCTCCAAGCCAGGCTTCAACAGTACGTGAACTGTGAGCTTCCAGATGTTCAAGCTGGATTTAGAAAAGGCAGAGGAACCAGAGATTAAGTTGCCAACACCCGATGGATCACTGAAAAGGCAAGAGAGTTCCAGAAAAGCATCTATTTCTGCTTTACTGACTATGCCAAAGCCTTTGACTGTGTGCATCACAACAAACTGTGGAAAATTCTGAAACAGATGGGAATACCAGACCACCTGACCTGCCTCTTGAGAATCTGTATGCAGGTCAGGAAGCAACAGTTAGAACTGGACATGGAACAACAGACTGGTTCCAAATAAGAAAAGGAGGACATCAAGGCTGCATATTGTCACCCTGCTTATTTAACTTCTATGCAGAGTACATCATGAGAAACGCTGGGCTGGATGAAGCACTAGCTGGAATCAAGATTGCCGGGAGAAATATCAATAACCTCAGATATGCAGATGACACCACCCTGATGGCAAAAAGCGAAGAAGAAATAAAGAGCCTCTTGATGAAAGTGAAAGAGGACAGTGAAAAAGCGGGCTTAAAGCTCAACATTCAGAAAACTAAGATCATGGCATCCAGTCCCATCACTTCATGGGAAATAGATGGGGAAACAGTGGAAACAGTGTCAGACTTTATTTTTGGGGGCTCCAAAATCACTGCAGATGGTGAGTGCAGCCATGAAATTAAAAGACGCTTACTCCTTGGAAGGAAAGTTATGACCAACCTAGTGAGTGAGTAAAGTCACTCAGTCCTGTCAGAATCTTTGCCATCCCATGGACTATAGCCCACCAGGCTCCTCCGTCCATGGGATTCTCCAGGCAAGAATACTGGAGTGGGTTGCCATTTCTTTCTCCAGGGGATCTTTCCAACCCAGGAATCGAACCCAGGTCTCCCGCATTGCAGGCAGATGCTTTAACCTCTGAGCCACCAGGGAAGCCTTGACCAACCTTGACAGCATATTAAAAAGCAGAGACATTATTTTGCCAACAAAGGTCTGTCTAGTCAAGGCTGTGGTTTTTCCAGTGGTCATGTATGGATGTGAGAGTTGGACTGTGAAGAAAGCTGAGTGCCAAAGAACTGATGCTTTTGAACTGTGGTGTTGGAGAAGACTCTTGAGAGTCCCTTGGACTGCAAGGAGATCCAACCACTCCATCCTAAAGGAGATCAGCCCTGTGTGTTCTTTGGAAGGACTGATGTTGAAGCTGAAAGTCCAATACTTTGGCCACCTGATGCGAAAAGCTGACTCATTTGAAAGGACCCTGATGCTGGGAAAGATTGAAGGTGGGAGGAGAAGGGGATGACAGAGGATGAGATGGTTGGATGGCATCACTGATTCGATGGACATGAATTTGGGTGGACTCTTGGGAGTTGGTGATGGACAGGGAGGCCTGGCGTGCGGCAGTCCATGGGGTTGCAAAGAGCTGGACACAACTGAGTGACTGAACTGAACTGAGCTGAAATGGCATAAGAGGGGACAATTTTTACCCCTCTCTTCTACGATTTCAAAGTTTTATATAATAGGAGCATATTATTTTTGAAATAGCAAAAAGTGTAATTTAAAAGTCTTTAAGTCAAAGCAATTTTAAGGAAGAAATGTGAAGCTGGAGAAATCAGGCTCTGTGACTTCAGACTATACTCCAAAGCCACAGTAAACGAAATAGTATGGTGCTGGCACAAAGACAGAAATAGAAATCATTGGAACAGGATAAACATCCAGAAATAAACCCTTGCGCCTACAGTCAATTAACCTCTTACAAAGGAGGCCAGAATATACAATGGAGAAAAGACAGTCTTTTTAGTAAGTGGTGCTGAGAAAACTGGGCTCCCTAGAAAAGAATGAAATTAAACCATTGTCTAATACCAAATACAACAGCAAACTCAAAATGGATTAAGGATTTAAATGTAAGACCAGATACTATAAAACTCCTCAAAGAAAATGATAGAATGATCCTAGACAGAACACTCTATGACATAAATCACAGCAATATCTTTTTGTATCCTATCCTAGAGTAATGGAAATAAAACCAAAAATAAACAAATGGACCTTAAAAGCTTTTGCACAGCAAATGAAAAGACAACCTACAGAATGGGAGAAAATATCTGCAAACTATGTGATAAGGGATTAATTTCCCAAATATACAAACAGCTCACATAGATCAGTGTCAAAAAAACAAACAATTCAATTAAAAAACTGGGCATAAAATCTAAATAGACACCTGTGCAAAAAAGACATACAGATAGCCAACAGGCACACGAAAAATGCTCAACATCACTAATTATTAGAGACATGTAAATCAAAACTAAAATGAGGTATCACCCCACTCTAGTCGGAATCAAGTGAAGTCGCTCAATCGTGTCTGACTCTTTGCGACCCCATGGACTGTAGCCTACCACGCTCCTCCATCCATGGGATTTTCCAGGCAAGAGTACTGGAGTGGATTGCCATTTCCTTCTCCAGAGGACCTTCCCGACCCAGGGATCGAACCCGGGTCTTCTGCATTGTAGGCAGACGCTTTACCGTCTCAGCCACCAGTGGAAATGCTATGCTATGCTGTTTCCGACTCTGTGCGATCCCATAGACGGCAGCCCACCAGGCTCCCCCGTCCCTGGGATTCTCCAGGCAAGAACACTGGAGTGGGTTGCCATTTCCTTCTCCAATGCATCAAAGTGGAAAGTGAAAATGAAGTCGCTCAGTCGTGTCCGACTCTTAGCGACCCCATGGATTGCAGCCTAACAGGCTCCTCCGTCCAGTGGGAATAACCATCATCAAAAGTCTGCTACTGCTGCTGCTGCTAAGTCACTTCAGTTGTGTCCGACTCCGTGCGACCCCATAGATGGCAGCCCACCTGGCTCCCCCGTCCCTGGGATTCTCCAGGCAAGAACACTGGGGTGGGTTGCCATTTCCTTCTCCAATGCATGAAAGTGAAAAGTGAAAGTCAAGTCGCTCAGTCGTGTCCGACCCTCAGCGACCCCATGGACTGCAGCCCACCAGGCTCCTCCATCCATGGGAGTTTCCAGGCAAGAGTACTGGAGTGGGGTGCCATTGCCTTCTCCATCAAAAGTCTACTTACATTAAATGCTAGAGAGGGTGTGGAGAAAAAAGAACCCTCCCACAGTACTGATGAGACTACAAATTAGTAGAACTACTATGGAGAACAGTATGAAGGTTCCTTAGAAAACTAAACACAGAGTTATCATATGATTCAGCAGCAATCCCACTCCTGGGCATATATCTGGAGAAAAGCATAATTCCAAAAGATACATACACTCCAGCGTTCATTAGCAACACTATTTACAAATGGCCAAGACACGGAAGCAACCCAAATATCCAGGGACAAATGAATGGATAAAGATGTGGACTACCTTGGACTATTACTCAGCCATAAAAAAGAACAAAATAATGCCATCTGCAGCAACACGGATGGCCCAGAGATCATCACACTGAGAAAAGGTCCGAGAAAGACAAATGTATGATATTATTTATATATGCTATATATATATATATACACCAATGAACTTATTTACAGAACAGAAACAGACCCATAGACACAGAAAACAAATCTGTGGTTACCACAGGGGAAATGGGGGAAGGCGCAGACTAGAGCGTGGGATGAACAGACACACTACTGTACAGGAGACAGATGACCAGCACGGGCCTGCTACACACACAGCGCAGGGACCAGCGCTCCGCACTCTGTAATAACCATGTGATCCGAAAAGGAACGCGCATACACTTAACAGAGTCACTGTGCTGTACGTCTCTGAAGCTAACACAACACTGTGAATCAAAAATAATTCAAAAAAATATACATGCAGCTTGTGTTTGAAAAAAGAAGTCTGTTAGATAATATAGTAATGAAAAGCAAGTCCTCAGGTCTATAGTTTTTAATGTATTCTTTACATTGATGGGAGAAACTTTATGAAGTTTATAGATTCGTTCTTGAGCAAAATAACGACGACAGTCATAGTACTTTACCTGTTCCCTTCCGTGGGAGTTCCATATTCCACTGGGGCTTTGTGGTGGGCGTGCCATCACAGCCTGCTGAGTGCTGGGGTATCAGAGCAGATCGAGAGTTAGCTGGCCGATATTTGGAGAGCCCTAAGATGCAAAAAGAGGAAACCGGGGATTTATTTCTTTACTTCCAAAAAGAAGAAAACAGTCTACCTTAAAACCAGTTATCAGTTCAACAGTAAAACTCTAATAATAAAAAGGATATTATTTTTTAAAACTACTGAAAAATCCCACTTGATTTAATTCTTTGTCATGGTTCTAATATACTTAAGTTTGAGAAAAATAAACGTTCAAGAAAGACAGTTCACCTGAATGAACTGCTGCACACATAAACTGGAGTTTATATTCTGGAGCAGAACCATGTCATGTCACGGTTTTTATTATTTATGTGGAACTTTGCATCCAGTTAAGCATGCCTGTTCTCCCCAAAATTTATTAATAAATTCCATTATAATATTTAACTGACAGATCAAAATAATTTAGGGATTGTACAGATATTTGAAACATGGAATGTTCCAGTGGTAAGCCATGAAGAGTGCTGTCATACCAGGAGACCCAGGCTCTAAGTCCAATCATCCAGATCAGACCAACAGTCCTCTGCTTGTGTCTCACTTTCATGCGTCACACGAAAAGTCTAGGATTGGGATCTAGCACTGAGTTGGCTATTACCTGGGTATGTCATTGAGGGCAAATTATTTAATATATCTCTGGTTAAATTTACTTATCCATAAAATGGACAGAATAGAAAAATAATTGTTAAGACTGCTTATGGTTATGAAAGCCAAAGAATTCATGACCTTTCCGTTTTCAAATATAATTAGGTTCATATTCTTTTTGATGCCAATTCTCAAATTCTACTAGTTCATCCCAGATTTTACTAGATAGTAAAAAAGGTCTTACAAACAAAACTAAACAAAAAACCAAACAAAACGCAACCAAGGTGGGTAAGGGAGAGTTGTACAAATATAACATGTTTTAAAAAAAGCCATTCAAACACAAAGATCATAAAAGATAACCACATCGAGCATGAAGTATAAATAGGATTTTCCAGTAAAAAAAAACAAACAAACAGGAATAGTACCAAAAAAAGAAAAACAGTCATATTTATAAAGAAATATATCATAAACTTGAATTATAATGATAATAATTAATAATCATTTAAAATGGTAATTATAGTTAAGTATCCTTTATCACAATGACAATAAAACAGTATGTGAAGCACAGAGCATGGTGATAAATATTGATGAATTACATCTTTATGTATCAATATGGGTGAGTTTCAGCAGCATAACGTTGAGTGAAAAAAAGCTAAGTCATGTTGAGTATCACACAGTTTTCACGTAATCCAAAAACTAGGCAAAGTAAACATATAGATCATATATCTGTGTGGTACACTGTACAGAAAAGCAACAGAATGTTGAAGGAAAAACAGCTGAGATACCATTTACTTACTCGCAATGCAAAGAAGGTGAACAGAATCAGGAGAGAAGCACAGAGAGAACGGCCACAGAATGGAGAACGCCACACAGGTTAATGGGGGGTGGCGGGCTCACCAAGGCCGGCTTTATTACTTACTGTACTTCACAACTACAAGCAAGTTACACAAAGCTTTATTTCTGAAAACTTAGAAATGTTGATGACATGAACTAGGTGTAATCTCTTCAAAAAGCATTATGGCAATAACACCAAGAGCACGAAAATCTTCTAAAGACAAGCACCTTACAATAAAGCTAAAATTCATCTTTTTACCAAAAATATATTTTAAGGGATTTATCCTAAGCATAATTTGACAAAAAAAGAAACAGAAACTTCTGTATGAAGACACTCAGAGAGAATCACTTGCATAAAATTAAAGTCTGAAACAAATAGCTGCCCACAGGGAAATAACAGGTAAATTAGAACGTATCAGCTCGGTACTGCCTCAGGTAATGTTTTCCATAGAAAAGATTGTGATGTTTGAGAGATGTATGCAAAAATATAATATGACATGTTACATGGAACAAGCAGTCAAGAAAATAAAGTAGTTGTGTTACGGGCTGCATTAGTTGTAGTCAAGAAGTTTTATATATAATTACAGTCACATTATTAAAAAAAAAATTGATCTCTTATTTTATTTTGAGGTTAAGTCTAAACCTCAAAAAACAAAGAAACAAAAAACAGAAATTAAAGCTACTGGAAGGAATCTGATGAATGGATTTTTGAAAAAACAAATCTAGAAGTAAGCCAAATATTTAAAAAGAACCAAAACAAAGTAGAAAATCAAAAGAAATACTTGAAACAATCGTATCCCTTTGCCGCTATGTGTTATCTGGTACAGCCTGTATTTTATCCTGGCCGCCTCTGAACTGTGCAGCTACTCTCGACAATAAGGCAGCTGGTACAGCCTGTATTTTATACTGTATTTTAGCCTGTGTTTCATCCTGGCCGCCTCTGAGCTGTGCAGCTACTCTCGACAATAAGGCAGCACACCTCCACAGTGGTGTCACGCGGCCGCTCCACCAGCCCAGTGAGCGCAGTGCACCGTCTTACCTGGAGTTGACGGCCTTTCCAGCATGTTTAAATGATGGGAGATGAATGCCTGGCTATCATGAACAGTATCCATATCAATCTCTTCCTCGTCTTGAGAACTTGAAAACTACAACACAAACAAAACAAAGGAGGAAAGGAGCCATTGTTTCACTTTATGTCTGGATTTCTGCTCTCAGGAGAGGCAGCAGAAAAGCCGCAGGATATAGCCCCAAAACATTTAAAAGGAAAAGTGGTCTCCTTCCCAGAAAGCATTAAGAGAAAGAGAAGATGACGCAGCCCAGCCTCCACAGAAGCTGACTGGGGACGACTGGACGTGCACGAGCGGCTGAGGTCTGCCCTGCGCTGTGGCGAGAAGCAGCGAGCTGCGCAGGCTGTGCACACAGAGCTCCTCCCCCAGACAGAGAAGACGCGTGTGGCAACAGAAGTCTGACCATCGGCTGCAGTGTCTTAGATGGACACTTGAGTTCTTTTACGATTTAGGCTGTCCCACCTGTTCCTGCGAAGGGAAAACCACTGCGAGTAGTCACAAGGGTGTACAAGAAGGTGAGCGCCCTACGCTGCTCATACAGGTGTAGCCTGTATGTCTTACTCTGATTTTGAGTTTGACTTTACTGCTATCCTCATTCTTCTCCAGTATTTGACCAGGCTCTAGTGGGGACCCCAGTGGTGTGTCAGCCTTCCTCTTCACTCCCTGCTGATGAGCTGACATATTACATGAGGCTTCCTTGGCAAGGTGATCATCTTCCTGTGGCAATATTCAAGATTAAAATTAGATTCCTGAAGACAAGTAGCTCATGTTATAGCTGAAAACTAAGACCTACAGCAACCATGCAGATTAGCACACGCCCAGTGCCTGAAAGTTGTCAGCAACGGGCTAGAAACGAACCTCCCCTCCCCGTCTGCTGGTCTTTCTGGGAGGAGAAGGGAGGTATGAAAGGGAACTTTTCAACTTTCCCCAGAGCATACACATTTTGGTGTTATTTTCCCCTCTTATCTGGAAGACTCCAAGTATGAAAGTGGATCAATCAACATACATGGACAAGAATTAGAAACATTCATTTCCACTGGCTTATAGTCAGATACAAAAGAGCTCTTTAACGAGACTTTTTTTTTTTTCTATGAAAAGATTTGTGTTACTTTATATAACCTGAACTCTAGGATACATTTTAAATTTACAAAAATAAGTATGATTATATTTCAGAAAATCTAGGTGAATAACTTCTTTTAAATGACTATTACTAACTAGCATAAAGAGAAATTCACGTTTTAAAGTGTCAAAACACCAGTAGGGTATTGCCAGGCAAGTAATCTGGTCTAAATATTGGTGAAAAATGAAGCTTGAAGCACTGGGGACATTGTGTCACCAATGAGCAAGAGGCTTCTGGAAAACTTTCTTTAAATTACAGTAAAATAATTGATATGGATCCTGAAGGTCTTTCTACAATAAAGTCTCATAATTTCATAATGCATAGTTGGAAATAAAAGTTTTTGTAAAAGCAAACACATATACATATACATAAACTAAAAAAAAACATAATGCATTTCTCCTCCCCCAATCAGCAGATTACATGTTCACTGGACCATTCATATTATCTACTTATTTACTAATGATTCAATAAGCAGTCATCAGGCACTTCTCAAATGTTTAGAATGACGCTATTAATGCAAAGTAGCAAAAAAAAGAGAAAAGTCAAGGTCCTGTGTACAGACAAGTTCGGTTAATATGTAATTGGTTAAATGTTCAATTTTCTACTACTCAAAGGAGACACTTTAGGCTCCAGCACAGAAAGTCACTGTCATCACGAGCAGTGGGTGGACTGGCATCACAGCACCTGCTGCGCTGCCGTAGGCAGCTGTCAGCAGCTCTTTAGAGACTGTCAAGTGCTGAGACAGTGTCAGCCAGCACTTTTTAAAATGGTGCGAGAAGCTGTTAGTGGCTCTCAAATCCTCTAGTTCTAAAGAAACAATTCTCTTCTTTGGAGCTCTAAATAATAAAACTATTGATACTTTTTCCGTATCACATGTGATTCTTACAGGGTTCTGAAATCCAACTAGCTGTGTGTGACTACTTGGATTCACCGCAGCTTCTTGGTTGCCTGCTATGGCCTCTGGAATGATGGTTGGATTCAAGACAGCTTTTTTCTCTTTCAAATTAAGGACCAAGCCAAGTTCTGGCAAGGGTAAGCAGGAAGGTCTACTGAGGCCAAAAAGCGTGAAGTACAAGTCCACAGCGCCACACCGCAACCTCCAGTCGTGTGAAGTGCCTAGGAAACAAACAACAGCAATAACAAAAGGTCAGCGTGCACATCTATCCACACGTGTAGATGTCCAGAACCTGTACAAACGGAAGGGAACAGAGGGTTATGATGCCTAAAAGGAGCTGCCTACTGCCCTAGGCCCCAGTGGCAAGCCCTCTACTGTAAAGATGCTTCCTACCTTAATACCAGGTACCTACACAGTCACAGAAACCATAAATGTTCTAAGGAAATACTGAATTTTACAACTGAAAAAAATCTAATTCTTTCATTCTCCTACGAAATAAAAATTAGACACCTACTATATTTAAAATCTGAAAGTAATAAATTTGAGCATTAGAATTTGTTTCCAGGAGTAGCATTCATGAGGCTCTTGGTGTACCATCTTCCTAACATGCTATTAAAGATGAAAATCAGACAAGGTGAACAGGGAATGAATGAACGTGGAGCAGTTAACCAAGGAGGAGGAATTAAAAGGAAGATTTAAAGCCAGAAAAAAAAAATACTATTTTTGGAGTATTAGACTTATACTGGGCTTTTCTGGTGGCTCAGATGATAAAGAATCTGCCTGCAATTCAGGAGACCTGCGTTTGATCACTGGGTTGGGAAGATCCCCTGGAGAAGGGAATGGCAACCCACTCCAGTATTCTGGCTGGAGAATTCCATGGACAGAGGAGCCTGGTGGGCTACAGTCCACGGGGTCGCAAAGAGTCAGAACTGGTCCACATTCATTCATTCTCTGTTCACCTTGTCCGATTTTCTTCTTTAATAGCATGTTAGGAAGATGGTACACCAAGAACCTTCATGAACCCCACTGAACCCCACACTGGAAACAAATTCTAATGCTCAAATTTACTACTTTCAGATTTTAAATATGGTAAGAAACCCTACGACTATTTGAAACAACACAAGTCTAATCTCAGATTTATTGTAGAAGTGTCTGTTCAATACCTACATATTTGTGCTGTTCTACTAGGAACGTGTTAAAAAAAAACAAACAAACCAGCAAACAGCAGAGATGGCTACAGGCTGGTAACAGAGATGGTAACTTGTATTGGCCAGAGGAAAGCTGCATCTGCAGAAACTCAGTCTAAGGCGGCTGAGAGACTTCTCAGCTTCTCTGATGAGTATCCGTGTTTCCACCTCTGAAATCGGGGTTGTGGTCTCAGAGTATACCTCACCCCACAACAATGGCGGACCAGAGCCCGGGAACGCCAGAACTCCTCCCGCTCGCCTTTCAGTCCCAGTGGAGCATTCCAGGTGGGCACTGCCACCACACAGAGCTGCCAGGATGAGATTATCACCTAGGGTCAGATAATGACTATGGTTTCTAGCCAGAATTTAAAATGACCTAGAGAATTCAAAACAGCTGAGAAGAAATATTCTTCTAGACAAGAAAAATAAACCACATAAATAATTTTGGCCAAGAACGAGGGTTTCAGAAGAGTACCACAATGTTTTAAAAAAGAGGCACAAAAAGGAAAGACATTGCTACAGTAAATTCATGACAGTTAATAATTTTAAGTTTTGTGGTTTTCAACAACAAATATTAGAATAAGTAAATAAATTGCAATCAAGTAATGATTTTCATGAGATATACTCTAACAGACCCTGGGTCAGGAAGATCCTCTGGAGAAGGAAATGGCAACCCACTGCAGTATTCCTGCCAGGAAAATCCCATGGAAAGAGGAGCCTGGCGGGCTACAGTCTGTGAGATGGCAGAAGAGTCAGACCTGATTTAGCAACTGAACAGCAACCATAACACGTAAGTAACTATGACATTAACATGGGTGTGTACTTTCAATCGTCAGAGGAGTCACAATTTTACAGAGCTCATACTATATATACTCCTCTGTATTAGGCACTTTGCACATCAGGAAACAACTGTCAGTCTTACTTGAGACATCTTCGATTTTGCTACCATGTGGTAAGGTAACAGCAGATGCACAATACTGCTCAAGAGCTCTGAGAAGCATGAGAGAAACCAGAAATGGGAACAGTACAGAGAGAAGGTAAGGATTTTACACTGGAAATCCATTTCTTTCTCTGGAATATCCATACCTGGACACTTTACTGGACTGAAATTGCCCCATGTTTTGGGGGCCCTCATTACTGTCCTCCTCCATGCTTTTCACACATGGAAAGGTTCCACAGAGGACAGGGATCGGATTCCTGGACCTTCATCACAGAGGCTGGAGGAAATCAGCCCTCTGAAGAACAGAATGAAGGCTGCCGAAACAGCGAGCCCTCCGTGTCTGCCACTCGGGGTAGAGCAGGAAAAGACGCCCACCTCAGACGTTCTGTCAGTAAGGAAACCAGAACGGCTTAGGGCGCACTTACGACTGGAATAAGGCTAAAGCTTGGAGGGGAGTGTTGCCCAATTACGTCAACTGCAAATAACGATTCTGGAATCTTTATACACTGTAGACGACGTTGAAGCCAGTCATGAAACGGAGTAGGAACTCTTAAAAAGTTTTTTTTAAAGAAGCATTATCTCAGTTTTAAAAAGCAGGTGGGAAATGTATATTCTGATGAGCCGGGGCATCCTGTTCCTGAGGGTCAGCTGAGGACTGCGAGACGGCACGGGGCATGAAGGCTGCTGAGAGTCCCCAGCCCCTAGAGCAGGCACGCCGCTCCTGTGTGTTTCCGTGTGGCTTTGGGTCTGGGTCGGTAACGCTTCAGGGCCTTCAATCTGGATGGAGGAGGCAGCACTGCTCTATTCTTATGGGGGGACCTTGACTGTTTCCCCTCCTCAAAAATCTGAGTTATAAATATTACAACTTAAGGCTGATAGGATGGAGTTAAAAAATAAGCAGTGCTTCTGTTAAAATTATAAAACAGGAAAAAAATGAGAACATTGTATTTTAAAACCATGGAATAAAATCTTAAAATGGTTGTCACTTTACAGTGGCATTAAGTGGCAGAGTCAGAAAGGATGGATGGGAAGATCAGACTGACCACACGACAGTCATGCTTGTGGCGCCTAACTGTACACATTTCTAGGCTTCTGTCATCAAAATGACGAGTTTACTGCAAAATATCCTCGGGACTTCCCTGGCGGTCCAGTGTTAGGACTCTAAGCTTCCACTGCAGGGTTCATGGGCTCAATCCCTTGTCAGGGAATCAAGATTTTATAAGCACGACCAAGGAAAAGAAAAACGTCCTGAAAACGGTGCCTTGATCAGCGTTAAAAGCAATCACCTCAGAAAATGAAGGAATGATCTTTTCTAAGATCAGATTTGTGATCTGAGGGATTTGTCTTCAGATACTTTCTGATTTGAGCAGAGACCATCCACCCTGAGCACTGCCTCTCTGGCTCAGGCCAGCAGGGCGGGTCCCAAAGCATAACTGCAAATGATAATCCAAGGGCAGCTGCTACCTGAGGGAAGGATCATGGGGGAGGGATACATGAGTGTTCCTTGCCATTTAAGTGATTTGAGTTGGGAGGGGTAGATGGCAGATTAAATAACAAGTCTTCAGAATGCTGCTGCTGAGTAAAAACCAGAATTCTCTAGGCAATCAGTCTTCCCTGTCTAATGCCCAATGTTCTCCAAAAACATTAAAAAGAAAAAAACAAAAAACCTTCTCCGTTATCTGAGCCATTCCCACTGTTCATACTGTTCTGTCCCCTTTATTTACACATCTGAAGAGCAAGAGCAAAAACTGTTTATGCCGATGGCTTCACGGATCTGTTCTGTTTAGATTATTAGCACAGAGAATTCCAAACCAAAGCAGTAACTGTACTTTATTCTGAACACTAGCAAAAATAAATACTAAACATCAATCAGAGCTTGAATTTGTATAACCACCATCTTCCAATGGAGTTCAAACGTTTTAATAGAGATTGCCCCATTAACCTTAAACACACATTTATTTTGCCCATGAAACCTTCCCTAAGAAGTGACATGTGACTTCGTACTTCATTATGACTGTCTGTCAAGTTGCACTCCCTCACAATCATGGAATCATGCATTCTTGCTAAGAATATACTCAACACAGTACAGTTCATGTCACATGCTGCTGCTAAGCCGCTTCAGTCGTGCCCGACTCTGTGCAACCCCATAGACGGCAGCCCACCAAGCTCCCCCGTCCCTGGGATTCTCCAGGCAACAACATTGGACTGGGTTGCCATTTCCTTCTCCAGTGCATGAAAGTGAAAAGTGAAAGTGAAGTTGCTCAGTCGTGTCCTACTCTTCACGACCCCATGGACTGCAGCCCACCAGGCTCCTCTACCCATGGGATTTTCCAAGGAAGAGTACTGGAGGGGGTTGTCATGTCACATTTTAACTGCTGAATGATCCTGTACAAGTTCATGAAGTAGTCACTAATGAGATAGGCAAGCAAGTTATCTTCCAATACTTTAGAGAGAAGGTAAAGCAACATATTTATTAAAATAAATACCCACTGCTCCCTCACCATCTATCTGTAGCAACTTCTCTCTAAGCCAAACACTTTCAGTCTAGCTTTAGATTGAATTTTAAATCAAAGCCAATATTACAATTTCAACATATCGGAGACATAAAGCAAATTTTCTTTACATATATATTACAGTTACAATCCTACAGGAAAAGATCAGTGATTCAATTAAACAAAAATGTCAAAGAATATAAACACTTTACAAAACAGAAACTAGATAGCTCACATATATGAGAAGTACTCAACATAGTATCATTAGTATGTTAGCGTAACAACCTTTCAAGCACTTAATATGAACTAGTTACTGCATTTTACAAATAATAACTCATTTAATTTTCAGTTTGCAGAAGTACCTCTATTTTAAAATGAGAAATTCATGGGCTTAGACAAGTCACACTGAGAGCAAGTCATTCAGCTGAGGTTTAATCCTCAGCAAACTGGTTCCAGAGCTCATGCCTGGGAGCACTGACCGCCTCCTGACTGCACTCAGATAATGTAAATTAAAACTGTGACGATGAGATGCCATGGTCTCTACGGTGTAGAAAGCTAACACTGTATACCGCCCTGAAAAGGGTACGCGAGGAATTGGTTACCTCTGGGAAAGGCCACCAGGAGGACTACCGAAAAGAGAAAGAAGACTTATTTTTCCACCCTCTGTGACCTTCTGAAATAAACATAACAGTAAGACTGTGCAAGTTCATGTTTATAGATCTTTAAACATCTGAGACACTCTCACTAAATTAGTATTTCTGTTTCCTCAACTACCCTGTGGGGCAAAGTGTGTGGCTATGCCCTGAGCACATGTTACTGCAGCCACCACTGTGAAGGTAAGTACGGTAAGCAGTCTCCTTAAAAAAAATAAAATGAAAAAACTCCAATAATAAAAAGCTTTTTTAAAAGCCACTGCTCTCTTACCAGAATTCATAAGTTTC
Source organism: Bos taurus (assembly GCF_002263795.3). NCBI lineage: Eukaryota > Metazoa > Chordata > Mammalia > Artiodactyla > Bovidae > Bos > Bos taurus. The sequence goes on from NC_037341.1 coordinate 81,202,441, forward strand.
CAAAGTTGATCTACCAACGCTTCATTGCATAAGGGAGACTCCATGCTCTTAGTAAAGGGTGGGTTTTTAGTCAACATATTTAGAATTTTATGTCTGAAAGATAAAGAAAAATCAAATTTTTGCTAACTGTGAAATAAAAACATTTGAAAACTATCTCAAGTTTCTCCATCTTATTTTATCACCTCTCTTCTTAGACTAAGAACTTTCACAAACATTTAAAAATTATTCAACAGCTTGAAGTTTTTTTCTACATACAGTTGTCACTACAGAGATAAAATCACTTTTCTTTAACATATGAATTAAGTTAAACATATATATGATTAGAAGGGGAAAGTACAATACATGTAATACACATGACCACCACCTGCTTAACACACATGTGATTAACCATATACAGGTGTCATACTAAACGCTATGATGCAGTGGCAAAAGACAACAGTCTCTGTCTTTTTAAAATTTATGTTCCCATGGGGGAGACACAGGCTAAAAAATTTAAACTATAAATTAATATTTATATACATGGGTAGTGTGTATATACCGGGGTAAAGGAACAACTGTAGGATTTTATGGACAATTATTACTTGATGAACCTAACCTGGAGCAGGGACTCAAGAAAGTACCTTATAGAGATGATGTTCAACGTAGCTCTAAAGCATAAAGGGGTAATTACACGTAGTTAGTTTCTTTTCCTCCAAATTTTAAGGTTTCAGTCCCCCAATTCTGCAGAGCTTTATCTAACTCTAGTGATCTATCTAAATCAGTAATCCTGATATATACAATAACAAAGAATTTTTAATGTTAAAAGAGAGAAATTTTAAAAATCTGTACTTTTTAAAAGAATCAGTTCTTATTAAAGGCCATTTTACTATTAGGAGTTTAAAAATCAACCAAAAGCCATAAAAATAAAATGCTATATTTGAGGCAGGAGAGATGAATGTCACTGATGTTAAGAGAGACAGAAATAGCAGAAATAGAAATGTTTGCCTATCTTTAAGACTAAGAATCCCATCCCGTTAACAGCAGAACACAGCAGTTCTATATGCTGGGTACTCCGGGAGTGTAAATACTAGAACAGATCGGAGGCTGTCAGAGGCAGGGGTGGGGGTGGGTGACACAGGTGGACGGGATCAAGGGGTACAAATCCCCGCTCATCTTATACAGTAAGTCATGAGGGGATAACGTGGTGACTACAGTTAGTAACAACTGTGTTGCATATTTGAAAGATGCTAAGAGAACAGATCTTGAAAGTTCCTATAAGAAAAAATACTTGTAATTATGTATGGTAATGGATGTTAACCAAACTTATGATGGTGATCATTTTTCAAACTATACAAATAGAGAATCAATATGCTGTGTGCCTGAAACTGTCAATTATACCTCAACAGAGACAGAGAGGAAGGGAGGGAGGAAAGAGAAGGTAACGATGACAGAGAAAAGGACGAAGTTTCTATTCAAAGTATAAAAACCAGAGGGGGGAAAACCCACAAAAAATATAGCGACTGATGTCCCAAGACACCAAGTAACACACATACAATGCCATTAATGTGGTAACACTCCTATCCTGTAATCATTCACTGCTATTAAAGCTTTTTAAAGACGTGCTGACCTTTTTTAACTGTAACTATGAGCTGGATGATATGAAGTAAAGCCTAAGAGGTTCCCTATTGGTGATAGAAATAAACCGTATCAATTATGAAGTAAACATGTCAAATACAATCACGAATGTATCTTTAAATAGATTTTCAGTTCACAGTATAAATAAATGTTCTTGAAACTTGAATATCATGAGCTCCACAACATTTCAAAAGCAATCAGACTGTATAGTATCTAATTTAGAAATACAACTTCAAATATTATATAAAATGGTCTTCAAAACGCAGTTTTGAGATGTCAGAAGTATGTGCCTTAATGTTAGTTCTTGATGTGACTTGAAAACATAAATGAACACATGACAAGCTACATTTATAATTTCTGTCCTACTTGCCATCAGCAGCATCTTATAAACTTTCAAATGCATGAGCTCTACCAGAAAACAGACGAGGCTGGCTTCCTGCCGACTCTCTTTCATGTAAACATGCACTTCAGAACGGGTGATTATGAGATTTTTGTCCACATCAACCTGGTCCTTCATATATATATCAATCCAAGGACAAATTATTTATAATAAAATTCAGATCACAAATCAAGAACCATGAAATAAAAACAGCAAAACTGTACAAAGAATATTTTTTAATAACCATTGCTTAAAACACTGAAATACACAAGGTGGCTTAACCAGGAACCTGCTACAACTAACCTGAAAAACAACTGCTGCTCAAAGGTTTCCCCGTTAGGAGCTGAGATCACCTACGTGTGCCTCACAGCGCGACGCGCTCCAGTGAGGTTAAAAGGCAGAGTGGATCTGTCTGCCTTTTCAGAAGAAAATACCCGCCAAGTGATGTGCAAACTTGAGCAAGACGAGGCTTCTGGGTCTATGTTCTCGTTTCCAGTTGGAATGGCTAAAATCTAAATTATTTTCCAGCTTTCAAATTTCATTTTATGAAACTGAATTATTACAACAAATGAACACAAATTTGAGTCTATTAGGTATAAAGAAAGGAAAACAGATATAGTAAAAAGTTTTAATCCTGCTTAAATACACTATAAGCATCCTACTTTGCAAAAGCAAGCAGCAGAAATGAACAAAATGAAGAGAATACAAAAATGAAAATAGTTACTAAGTCAGGACTGGAATTTTAATTTCCCTTATTTTCTAAATTTTTAACAATGTTGTGTTACATTTTTTGATCCTAAATGCATTTATTAAAAATTAGGATTTTATATGAGCAAGAAATGGAACAAATGGGACACAACAAGACACTGTTCTTATTTACTTTCAAAATACAGTGTATCAATTGATAAAGAGGTTTTATGATTTTTTTGATACATAAGGGATTTTCCCATGTGTACTAAAAAGGGTTACATAAGCTCTTCTTTAAATTACAATAGAAATCATGTGTAAAATTCAGGGAATTAATATATCTTTTAAAGTATCTTTCCAAAGGCAAACCAAATAAAAAACGGCATGAGTACCTGAATAAGGTACTCCTGTATTTTCAAAAACTAAGACTTAACTCCATGTATAATTTTCTGAAATTACTTACTTCATGATTTATAAAAACAAAATATTATAGCACAAAAACACTAACCTTACATAGGGTACAGGGTCATTCTGAACCATGGTAAGTAGCCACTGCAATTCTTCATAACTCCTGTCCACTGAAAACAAAAACAAGGAAACGTACTTGTGGTAATTGTCACACATTAAACACGTGACAAGCAAGGAGCTCACACTTACTATGTAGGGCTCTGTCTCAGCCAGGTCTCTGATCAGAAATGAAGGATGTAGGCAATTTCTTACATTTTTAATGCAAGAGGCTACTTTGCAAGTTTTACAACTTGCATCTGTGCCATCTACAGCTGTGCCATCTATGCAGTCAAAGCATCAAAAACAGGACCAACCATGTATTTTCCACTTAGGTTCAAATCAATGGCGAATACAACATAAGACAAAAGTGTAATTTATTAGAGCCCTAAATCAGAGATGAATAACTCTAAATGGAAATGTGTTTAAATCGAAGTGTGTTTCTAGATGCTCAGATCAAATTACAGAGGTTTGCTATTCAACGGTGTCTCAGTTGAATCACACAGTGAACCGCTGCTGCCCAAGTGGTTTATTTAAGAGCAGCCTTAACTTTTCAGTACAACATAAAAAACAGCTATAAAAACCAGTACTATGATTAACTTTAACAAAATTCACTATTTCCATTTACCTTTTAAAAAAGTATTATATTTATGATTTGAAAACCTTTATTTTCAGGATTTAATTTCTAATATTTTCCATTCTTTTCCTCTCTTTGTGACCCAATGACTTGCAGCACGCCAGGCCTCCCTGTCCATCACCAACTCCCAGAGTTCACTCAAACTCACGTCCATTGAGTCAGTGATGCCATCCAACCATCTCATCCTCTGAGGTCCCCTTCTCCTCATGCCCCCAATCCCTCCTAGCATCAGAGTCTTTTCCAATGAGTCAACTCTTCGCATGAGGTGGCCAAAGTACTGGAGTTTCAGCTTTAGCATTATTCCTTCCAAAGAAATCCCAGGGCTGATCTCCTTTAGGATGGACTGGTTGGATCTCCTTGCAGTCCAAGGGACTCTCAAGAGTCTTCTCCAACACCACAGTTCAAAAGCATCAATTCTTCGGTGCTCAGCTTTCTTCACAGTCCAACTCTCACATCCATACACAACCACAGGAAAAACCACAGCCTTGACTAGACAGACCTTTGTTGGCAAAGTAATGTCTCTGCTTTTGAATATGCTATCTAGGTTGGTCATAACTTTCCTTCCAAGGAGTAAGCATCTTTTAATTTCATGGCTGCAATCACCATCTGCAGTGATTCTGGAGCCCCCCAAAATAAAGTCTGACACTGTTTCCACTGTTTCCCCATCTATTTCCCATGAAGTGATGGGACCGGATGCCATGATCTTGGTTTTCTGAATGTTGAGCTTTAAGCCAACTTTTTCACTCTCCTCTTTCACTTTCATCAAGAGGCTTTTTAGCTCCTCTTCACTTTCTGCCTTACCCTGTTATAATTTCTTTTGAGAAGCAGTATTCCTACTGAAATTTACACAAAAATATAAGGATTTGCGTATATTTTCTTCTACTTAATATGTAAAATTTAAGCAATCCTCTCTTTACACAGTTAGATAAGAAATTACCATAACTTCTTTATTCCCCACATTTTAGTATCATCTGGAACTTTAGATTTATACATTTCTTATATTTGCATATTATTTTTTAAGACTATGTTTTGAAATTTGCATTAAATTTTACATGTTAACAAGTATTTAAGCTTAGCTCTTTAGTTTATAGGAACAGATGCCTGGCATTTCACTGGGAATTTCATATCACACTTTCATCAATCTTGAGTTATTATTTTGGTTCACCTCCAGATCAGCTGAAAATTTTCTTGGGAAAAAATTTTTTCAGCACTCCATGGTATGCAGAACTTCCCCAGCCAGGGGTCAAACCTGTGCCCCCTGCACTGAAAGCATGGATGGGGACCACTGAATAAGACCAGGAATTTTGTTTTTAAAAATATTACATATAGGATATGGTCTTCTAGGTCTTCAAGGATACATGAACAACAATTTAGCAAAGCAGAGAATCTTAGATCGTAATTTCCCCTAAACATCATGTTGGCCTGTGCTGTCTTTCGAATTCTTCATACTCTGAAGAATTTATAGGCTACATTATTTTTTTACCTTGTACAATAAATGGGTTCTGACGCTTCTAGGAATAGTTAGAAATTTACAGACTTTTCCTTAATTTTAAAATTTTAAACTTCATAAGAGTCTAGCTTAGGTCAGTCTCATTTACACTCTTTCAAAGTATCCTATTATTTCTTGGATAATAGGATACATCCTATTATTTCTTCCGCCTATTATTCTTCAAGACAATTTTTTTTTTTAATATTTTATCTCAACGTACTTTCCCCTCTGTATTTCTGACAATGTTCTGAATATGTAATATTCCCTTATTCACTTTTTTCCTTCTTTTTTTTTCCAGCTTCATGAAGCCTTGTTTACCCCTCTCCTGAAGTCCCCACTCACACCTGTTCCCCCTCAGTATGTATTTATTGGCTGTGCTGGGTCCCCGCTGTGGCATGTGAGACCCAGCTTCCTGAGCAGGGATGGAAGCCAGGCTCCTGTGCTAGGAGCATGGGGTCTCAGCCTCTGGACCGTGCGGGAAGTCCCCGACTGTTAGCTCTTCTTCGACTTTTGCAGAGAAAACTTCTGACAGGTACAAAATGTTTTCTTGAATTCTTATATAATTAGAAATTTCTTCCAAGATATCTTGAAATAACATGTTCATTAAGGCTACAGAATGATGCACAGACTTTTTGGAAAGACCAAAGGTATCTATCTATAATTTTATTCTTTTCTCCCATTTACAAATTCTTATATGAATTCTATATTTACCAAAAATTCTAAATCAGTGAGTTAATTAAAAATCAAGATATCTGTATGCACATACTATGAAAATGCTAATGACTAAATAGTAAATGGTAAACAATTCTTTCTAAAATGATATAAGCATATATTTCTAAAGCATCACCTTTAGTGTAATCAACCACCGCTTCCAAAGCTGCTATCCTAATGTCCACAAAATGGCCATATTCTGCGTAAGACTTAAAAAGAGATGGATCACTGGGCACATGTCCGTTCTTCTGAAGCACTCGTATGGCTCTCAAACAACTAGGAAAATAGGATTTATAGTTAAATACTTTTGTTAAAGTATTTTGAATTAAACTTATTTCCTAGGAATTTAAAATAATCTGTAACAATAAACTGAAAAATTGATGTAATCTGAATCCTCTTTTTAATTCTTTAACACTCGGCTTTTATAATGACTCTAAAAAACTCTATTAAAAGAAAACACATTTCAAAACTTTGGAAATCTAATTTCAGGTATTATATTTATAACAGGAACACACTACAGAAAAATGTATTTAGCATAAAATATAACTTAAATAAAGTACTCTTTCTAAAAATTTTAGTGATACAAACATAGTTTATTCACTAACATATATGGAAAGCTAAGACTTTATATTGCTGAATCAGTAAATCATCAATTGTTTTTAGCAAATTCCTAATGAAACAGATAAAACCTGTTGATAGTCATGTTACAAAAAATATGAGAGAAGCAAAAAATTTTAAAAGAAGCCTAATAATAGAGGGATGTTTAAACTATATCCAATGGGATAAAAGCTTATGCAGATGCTTATGAATAATTTCCGATGACATGAGGAAGTGTTCATGACATAAGTAGAATATAAAAAATATATATATGTCAAAAATTAAAAATTGATATAGTTATCACAGGAAAAAATTTAGAAGGCTTTCTCCAAAAGAGTAATAATTTACCCATGGATGGTAGACTCATATTAGATTTTTTTTTTACTTTCTCTATTTTTTATGAAAATAAATTTCTCTAATAATTATAAAAGCAAGTAACTTTAAGAAGCAAATATGAAGAATCATTATACCTGACAGTGATGGTGTGCCTGTAACTTGGAAGAAGTTTTTCCATGTTCAAAAACCTAGTGATTTCTTCAAGAATGAGCCGCACGTCCGGATTTAAGTTATCCAAAGTTCGAACTTCATTATTCACACTGACTGCCGGCGTAACAGAGTTGGCAAGGGCATCAATCATCTCTGCACGATAATAGTTATCTGAAAACTAAGCCAAGAAACAATTATGAGACGATGATAAATTTACACTTCTTTTCAAAAGTGAATGAAATAAAATATAACTTTAAAAACATAATTTATCTGCAAAGACAAGCAAGTTTTCAGGTAAGTATTCAACACTGTCCTTTGGCGTAGAGTCACATATCGGAAAAAAGAGTGAGAGAGACTTACTTAATAGTAACACACTAGCCACTAGGGCAGGGAGCAACAGACTGCGCCCAACAGGAAGGAGAGTGTCCAGGCCGTGTGCTGTCACCCTGCTCATTTAACTTATACGCAGAGCACATCATGAGAAACACTGGGCTGGAAGAAGCACAAGCTGGAATCAAGACTGACGGGAGAAATATTAATCACCTCAGATATGCAGATGACACCACCCTTATGGCAGAAAGTGAAGAGAAGCTAAAGAGCATCTTGATGAAAGTGAAAGAGGAGCGTGAAAAAGTTGGCTTAAAGCTCAGCATTCAGAAAACTAAGATCATGGCATCCGGTCCCATCACTTCATGGGAAATAGATGGGCAAACAGTGGAAACAGTGTCAGACTTTATTTTTCTGGGCTCCAAAATCACTGCAGACGGTGACTGAAGCCAAGAAATTAAAAGACACTTGCTCTTTGGAAGAAAAGCTATGACCAACCTAGATAGCATATTGAAAAGCAGAGACATTATTTTGCCAACAAAGGTCTGTCTAGTCAAGGCTATGGTTTTTCCAGTGGTCATGTATGGATGTGAGAGTTGGACTGTGAAGAAAGCTGAGCGCTGAAGAATTGATGCTCTTTAACTGTGGTGTTGGAGAAGACTCTGAAAGTCCCTTGGACTGCAAGGAGATCCAACCAGTCCATTCTGAAGGAGATCAGTCCTGGGTGTTCACTGGAAGGACTGATGTTGAAGCTGAAACTCCAGTACTTTGGCCACCTGATGGGAAGAGTTGACTCATTGGAAAAGACTCTGATGCTGGGAGGGATTGGGGGCAGGAGGAGAAGGGGATGACAGAGGATGAGATGGCTGGATGGCATCACCGACTCGATGGACATGGGTTTGGGTGCACTCCAGGAGCTGCTGATGGACAGGGAGGCCTGGCGTGCTGTGGTTCATGGGGTCTCAAGGAGTCGGACACGACTGAGCGACTGAAGAATGGAACTGAAGACACTAGCTTGTTGACGAATGTTTACTACATGTAAGGCACGCTCATAGTGATCTAGCCAGATACGTCTAAAAGGAAGACTGCAGTTCACAAATCGTGCTGGTAATACAGAGTTTCGAATCAGCTATTTCTGTGTTCCACTCTCAACTAAGACATCTAACCAAGGGTCACCAGATATGTGCAGAAAGCATCAACATAGAGACCAGAACAAAGCGGGGAAAGCAGCTTGGAGGAAATAAGAATGTGCAAAGAAACGAAAACCAGTAGAGGGAAAAAAGTTCAAAAGTTATCATTAACATAGTCTGAGAAATAACCAATGATATGCCTTCCAACAGCATAATACATGTTTAAAAGAAAGAAATATGCAGGCAATCAGAATCAAAATTAAATTGGAATATAAAATGGAAAAAAAAAAAAACTTGAAATTTTGAGCAAAAAAGTTAAAAAATAGGAAAGAATGCACAAGGAAGCTGGAGGGCTGGTGTAGAAGAGAATAGGAGTTGTAGCAAAAGAAGCAGAGAAAATGGAGGAAACTATCCCCCGAAATGAATGAAATTTCTAAATCCATATCCCAGTCAATTCCCAGAAGACTAATTTAATCGAAAGCAATCCCAGCTGACTTGATTTAAACTCAGGAAATCAGATGTACTGGCCTAGAAATTTGAACATGGAGCAAGAAAATTAATTCTATCAGCAGGGTCATTTGTATTCAGAGATTACTTAAATAATGTTTGTAAGTTTTCTGCAAGAACATTTGCAGCTCCATTGTTCCTGTGGACAACCACCTTCTCTCCAGAAGTCTGCGCACACGCGCCTCACCAGAGCACTGTTAGTGCCCCACCGCTCCTCCATTCCTGCACTACAGCAGTAAGAGGCCTAGCTGCTGACTTGCTGGATTTTCTCATTAGGCTGAAACCTTGAGGGCCCAGAATCAGACTGTCATACATACAGCAGTTCTTCCACAGTTCTTCTGTTTGTTTCTGGCTGCTCTGTGCAGCATGTTGGTTCTTAGCTCCCCAGGCCGGCCCTGAACCCACACCCGCTGTAGTGGAACCGAGGAGTCTTAACCACTGGACCTTCAGGTAAGTCCCAAATACATGTTTACTTTAAATGAAATGTGAGATGGCAACCACCATGCCTTTCTTTTTCTATTTAACGTGGTACACTGCCTGGCACAGCATATATTCTCAAAAACACTTGCCGATTGCTAGAATGATAATGAGTAAGGTGAAATAACTTTTGAAGCATGGCATTCAACAGCTATTTACTAAACTGTGGATAAAACACACATTATGGTTAAAAAAAAGAAACGAGCCAAATTCATCAATGAACAAGTTATCCAAGAGGAACTGTTTTCTGACAGAAGAAAAAAGGAATAAGAATAAAATTGGGCTGTCAGACTTCACCAAAATCGATGTCAGGTGAGTTTCCAAAATTTGATGTGCTACTCTCTGCACCTTATAACAGGTATAAGGAACATTTAAAAATCAACTAATCTTGGTTTTCAGATATCTGGTTATTATAATAAATCATATTTGTATGTTTCTATCTCTAGAAATTTCAAGTCCCATGGACACAACAATGATTTCACAGTCTAAATATTTCTCTGAAAACAAAATACCACTGGCTAGTTTTATTAACATTAAAGTAACGTACCTTATTTTTTCTGTTGTCATTGTACTTGATTAGGTCTAAAATAAATGTTAAGACTTCTTTGGGACAAAGGTTGTGAACATCTCTCAATAAGGCCATCGCAACTGGCATAGTCTACACAAAAAAAAAACTTGTTTTCAATTTTCATCACTATAATTCAATGCAGTGCACGCTGAAAAAGGGTTGCCCTGGGGCTGACACAGTATCTGGGGGGAGTCCAGGCGCCCAGCCCCCCTGGCTCCTACTCCTCCCATGGGAACAGGCCTCAAACACTCTGGCAAGAGCACTAAGCAGGAACCCCAGGGGAGAGCTGCCGAGCTGGAGGCACTGGGCAGCCCACCTGCTGGAAGAGGGACATGTCATGCAGATCCAGCTCTGTGATTTACAGAGGAAAAGGGATGTGTGGGCTTTAGCATTAGACAGACCACTATTCAGTCTGTACTCCACTGCCATCTACAGTGGGTTATTTTAGCTAGCTGCTTGCTGAGCACCACTTTCAGGGCTCACAGATACAGTGGCTAGAGGCACAGGCGGACAGCAGAATTCAACTACTTGTCTCAAGAGACACAGACTCTCCAGTACCATCTTTCTCAGCCTAAGGAAAAACGGTAAATTACCTGAAATCCAACTTTCCCCTTTTCAAGTTTTCATAGACAACTTTTCTAAGGAGGTGGAAGCCTGACCCACAGAGGTAACCTCTACCAGAACAACAGCAGAGCAAAGCTATTCCAACTCAAGGCAGAACCACAGACAATGGACATCACAGTCCCCAGTACAGAGAGACTGGACCATACTCTCTTCTGATTAAAGTAACTATGCCCTCTAAACTGGTGGGCAAAAAGCAGCGTGGCTCCTCTGCGAGGCTGAAGGCGCAGAAGCAACAGGACGGTCAGTGTTACACTAGGTGTTACCAATGCTGGAAGAACTGGGGGAAAGATTCTGTTTCACAGAAATAGGACTTAAATTTAAGCACGAATCTTCATTCTTTTTTCTGGCACTACAAGTATTATGTGAAAGGTGAACTGGTCTGAAAGCACTGGCTTCTCCATTTTTTTTGACTGCAAACCACACTAAGAAATATGTTTACATCCCAAGTGAACACACACACACACACACACACACAGTCACATATACAAACTAAAAAATAAAACCAAAACAACTTGTACCTACCCTTATTACATGTGTTAATTCTGATACTGCCTATTGTTTTATTTAAAAACAAAAAGCTTACAAGTTGATTTCATGACTGCCTGCCTAACGGGTCACAACCCTCACTGTGCACACTGGCCCACGGCCCGTGGGAGAACGTGGGCACAGTGAGGGCCGTGCTCAACAGGCTCAGGAGGTAACTCGCTTCCAGGCCACACGCTAGTGGAGCAGCAACACACCGAGAGCCGAGCAACACGTTCAAGGACTACAAACGGCTCAGCTGCTAAAAATAACAGAATGCCTCAGACTTCTTTGATCACACCAACACTGGCTTTCCTCAAACGCAGGTCTCCTGAGTCTGCTCTGCTGACGACATGCACTATAGCTGTGTCATGACTTCCACTCCCAACGCGTGTCTCAGCGTGGCCGGGCAGTCCTTTCACATTTCCCTCCTCCACACACAAACTGCACTTGCTTAACCGCCCCCTCAACACCTACCATTTCATTTAATCTGGTTTCTACCTGCCTCAGGAAATGGAATGTTTTTATCTTTTCTAACATTAACCTTCCAACTATGTCCTGCCCACTTCTAACAACTTCAGAATTTGTCCTGTCTTGTCTTTTTCATATTTACTTGCTTCCACTTGAACATTTCATCTCTCCTCCACTGGTTCTCTTGTCTGTGCCAAACATGCCTCAAGCTTTTTCTCCCTCTACACAAAATAAAACCTAAAATGCCCTTTCTCAGCCTTGCTTTATCCTTAACATGTCTCCCTTTTCTCATACTCTTCAGCTTTAATCCTTCTAGTTCAATCTAGTTAATCTAATCTCTGCGTTCGTTATTATTAAGTTTCTCAAAATATTTTACAAGTGATTTCCAAGTTGCCCAAACACTGACCACCCCGCCAATCCCACACCGCTTCCTAAAACAGTGACTTCATCACACCACCACTTTTTAAATTACCATTTATAAACAACTTACTATGTGATAAAAATATAGTGTAAAACCCTTCACATGCTTGATATTATTTAATTCTCAAAAAGATAAACTTTACAATTGACTAAACCAGGGCTTAGAGTTGAAAGACTTCTCCTCTTGCAAACTGCTAGTGAGCAGCAGAGCCAGGGCTAACCTGGAGCTGTGTGCCACACTGTCTCTGGCCCAGAAACACTGTCCACACTCGACAGGGACAGCCATCAGAAGGACTCGCGCACCTCTCCATCCCCCAGGAACTACCCATCTCTACTGACCTCAGTACTGACGTGGACCTCGACAGGGACAGCCATCAGAAGGACTCGAGCACCTCTCCATCCCCCAGGAACTACCCATCTCTACTGACCTCAGTATTGACGTGGACCTCGACAGGGACAGCCATCAGAAGGACTCGCAAGCCTCTCCATCCCCCAGGAACTACCCATCTCTACTGACCTCAGTATTAATGTGGACAGTGAGTCACTTACACACAGTTCATAAAACCAAAGAACAAGCAAAACTTTGGAAAGTATTTCAGAAGCAAAAAGAGAAAAAAGACAAAATAATTTGTAAGAAAGTAAATAATATTTGGAGAGTCCCCAAGGTAAACGAATATATACTGATATTGGCATAAAATAATTATAAAAAAACCTGAAGGGAAGCTGTACCTTCTGTAGAAAGTAACTTTGAAAGCTCATAAAGTTGTTTGTTTTCACAATGTTTGGACAAGTTTTACAACAAAACATCCTAGTAAAGAGCGACTTCATAGCTGGTGGTCCTGTCCACGTGCTCACCATTGAATTTGCAATCTGCAAATAATTAGAAAATGGAATAATTTCCGTCACCACGGCAAATGTATTTTTAAATAAATAAAACAGCTTTCTGAAAGTTATCAATATACTGGATTCATTCCCAAGGATTTCAATTCTTAAAACTTTAACATATTTCAGTGTCTCAGTATCATTGCCAAGAAAATATATAAACTCCCCCCTCCTAAAATTCTATGTACGCGTTTAACTATTTTCTACTAATTAATCTCTAAATTGGAGCATTCTTTTTATGTTTTAAGAAATCTTCTTTGCAAAGACTTCTAAGTTTATCCATTTAGGCAGATGAGTTCTAATATTTTAAATTTATCAGGTAGAAACATCACCATGGACTTTAAATAAGGCTTTTAACTCTACCCTAACTGAAAAATAAGGCAAATACAGTCCTACCACTTAAGTCTGTAAGAACACATTACAAAGAAAATACATTCTGTTATTGATACTTTGAAAATGAAAGTTGCTCAGCTGTGTCTGACTCTTTGTGACCCCATGGACTGCAGCCCACCAGGCTCCTCTGTCCATGGAATTCTCCAGGCCAGAATACTGGAGTGGGTAGCCTTACCCTTCTCCAGGGCATCACCCCAACCCAGGGACTGAACCTAGGTCTCCTGCATTACAGGCGGATTCTTTACCATCTGAGCCACCAAGAAACCTAATTTAAGTCTGTATAAAAACCATAGCTGAAAAGAATGAAATTACAATTAACTTTAAATAACACAGGCTGTAATTTTACGGATTTGCTAAGGATTTACGGAGAAGGCAATGGCACCCCACTCCAGTACTCTTGCCTAGAAAATCCCATGGATGGAGAAGCCTGGTAGGCTGCAGTCCATGGGGTCGCTAGGAGTCGGACACGACTCAGCGACTTCACTTTCACTTTTCGCTTTCATGCATTGAAGAAGGAAATGGCAACCCACTCCAGTGTTCTTGCCTGGAGAATCCCAGGGACGGGGGAGCCTGGTGGGCTGCCGTCTATGGGGTCACACAGAGTCGGACACGACTGAAGCGACTTAGCAGCAGCAGCTAAGGATTTAGCCTGAGAGAATCACAAGAACTTTACAGAAGCAATAAAATTACACCCTCAGCAGGTGATTATCAAAGAAAAGCACATTTCCCTTACATATCTGAGTAGATAAAGGAGTCTAACTACTCACTATTTACCATTAAAGGTGAAACAAATATAAATCATTATAATCTGCTGAAATACTGGACAAGTAGATATAGCAGTGAGGAAAGCAAGACAGTCAATACATGGGAATGAACTTATCATCAAGATGTTTTTAAAGACCTGGAACCTAGTAAGTATTTCTGGTCGAATATCTGTTAGTGCTTTTTGATTTTCATTTGTTCTATAGTTACATGTTTCTTTTTTTTTTGTATCTAAAGAAAAATATTTACTTTTCTTAATAAATTAACTTTTGTAGAATGTTAAATGATAGAATCTATCATTTTAAACTCTATATCCCTATTCTGAATACTAAGCTCTAACCAACAAGAAATCGCCACCACAGTGGGATAAATTAATGAATGAATGAATGCCATGTACCATAAGGTAAAATATCCTTCAAACCAAGGAACTGCTTACATTCTTTGCTTTAACAATGTGCATGGCAATTCAATAAAATGGGGAAAATTCTCTTTGGTTTTAAAACCTGACTTTCAGTTTGACAGGCACAAGACTTGAACACACGATTTATTTTCAGGTCAAAACATGTTTCTTTCAAATCAGTCTTGCTAAAAGAATGTGGCAAAGAAGACCAACCCACCAAGTAAAGGAGCGGCTGCAGAGCAGTCTCAGTGCTCTTCAGGGTTGTTTCTTTACTGCACTGCCGTTTTCCTCCCGCTCTACTGCGAATAATCTCACCTAGTGCTCTTCAGGGTTGTTTCTTTACTGCACTGCCGTTTTCCTCCCGCTCTACTGCGAATAATCTCACCTTTGCGAGGCAGAAGCAGGCGGCCATCCGCACTCGGTAGAAGCACTGCTCCTGCTCCAGGACGTCCGTGAGGGCGAGCCGGGATGCTGGGGTGGGGAACCTCTCCAGGGCCGAGATGGCCTCCTGCTGCGCGACCACGTCCCGCTCGTAGCGGAGCTGGTACTGCCACATGAAGTCCGCCTGCTCAGAGTCCACCTTCCGCAGCACCGCCATGTCCGGGTCGATCCGGATCCACAGCAGAGGGGAGTCGGCACTGAAAGCAGAGAGCAGGCGCGTTTCCCTCTTTCCCACTTCAAATATTTATAAAACAAACACACAGCATTTATTAACCAGATTTCCTTCTCCATGCAGTATTCAAAACTGCCTGGAGTTTTACTGTATTTGTTTTTTTTTTTTAAATAAATCACACTGACAACTTTCCCATTATATTTAATATGTCTAACTTATATCAGTCTTGTTGAAACAAAAAACTCCACCTGAAAATAATAATTTGGGGACTTTATTAGTGATTACACAGTGTGCAAAGGGAAAATGGGACCAAATTTTTTCATTTTATTTCCTAAAGCTTAACACTTGACAATGGTTACAAATGCCACTCTTTATTAGAAATCAATCTATGACTAAAGTTACTTCTTATTAATTTACTAAATTAACTTGTTCCACTGACTTTCAATATTTTTTAAAAACGCTAGTCTCATGATGATCATTATCAAATAGAAAGTCCTGAAATCATAGTTCAGAGGCACAGCACAAATTTATTCTCAGGTAGTTCTCAAAGTCTCAAACACAGTTTTTAAAAAACTAGTCTCTTTTAACAAAAGAATAACACTTGAAATATTAATACAATTCAACAAATACTACTGGATACTTAATACAGGTGAGACACTTGATATGAAAAGATTATATAAGCTGTGTAATAAATAGCAGTGATATTTGGTACCCAAGTTAGTAAACAATTACAGATATTTTCTATTTTTATAAATATTTACATTTTTATAAATACATAGGCATTAAAAAATACACAGGCACAATATGGACAGGCAAAATAAAGTTTGAGCTACATTATATTTAAAAATAAAATGCTGTCAATCAGTAAGTATCACCACAAAAAATGTAGAATGAGATTTAAATTGCTTTTTGCAAACACAGGAGGCCTCAAAGTGCCCTGAGGCTCTGTCCAAAGACAAAGAGAACTAGTATCATCCGAGAGTTCACTGGAAACGCAAGCCGTCAGCACTCAATTGGAATGCTGGGTCAGAAACTAAATTCTAAGGAGATCCCCAAGTATTGCACACGCACTTCAACTTGAGAAGCACTGCTCTAGAGACCACCGGGGAAGCAAGGCTATTTCCTCTGAATTTTATCCAGGCCAGGCTAGATTTACTTTTCTCTGTTTGATTAATTATAATTTTATGTTCAATCTGTTATCAACATAAAGTTTCTTTTGCCTTTTGAAAGTTTTAGAAGCACCAATTTCAGGACATTTACATACTTTTAGATGTATGCTACACAACAAATGAGAATGCAGAAAATACTGTATCTTTGAATTTAAGTAACTTACTCCATTGCAGAAAGATCCATGTCAACTTCTTCACCATTCATCAGTGGAATTTTTTTCTTCTTATTCCTACATTTAATGAAAAGTAAGTTCGAAAATTCTGACATTTCCAATTTTGACAAGAGATAAAGAGCAGCTGAAGTTCAAATTAAGAATCGCATGTAGTGTTGAAAGATATGCTAAGGAGGAAGAGAGGGACAATATAATGGAATTTAAACACAACAAAACCTGTCTACTTTGAAACTTAAGAGAATGAAGTAAATGATATTAAAAGGTCTTCCTGATCAATGTTTAACAAAAGTCAGAAATATCTAATTAAATGTCAACTTAAAACATATACATATTTCCAAGAACTGGTACCTGGAAATTTTATACAAGAAGATAAGAGATCTACCAATAAAGAAATGCTTTATTAAAAACAACAACATAGGCCTGAAATGAGAAACGAATAATTCTGAACATGTGCTATACATGCAAGGTGCTGTCCTATACGAAATGAAGAAGTTAACTACAAAACATCCTCACAGTATGGATTAACATGCATAATTAATTAATATGCATAAGATTATGATGAGCCGAAACAAAAGCAACTGCCTCCATGCAAATTACTCCTGAATAATTAAGTCTTCTGGACACTACACTAAATGCATGGTCACGCGAGGACAAATACAAACAGGAAGAGAGCACCGTCTTCTTGTGCTCCTCACGCCAGATAATAAGCAGATGGCACACTGGTACTCCTGAGAAAACAAAGCCAAGGAAACGTGATGGAAAGGGGAGCAATCAGACGCTCCCAATGTCAAAGGTGGACAGAGCAAAAAGAAGAAGGATCTCCTTTGAACTAAGAATTTTCACAGAGAATGATTACAGGGAGACTTTAGAACCAAGCTCTCTAAAGGACTCAAAATCAACCGAGATACTTGTTTGAGATGACCTAAGTGCAGTCATGAGTAAAAAACTTTTGTTCCTCAAATTCTGACATTGCTACACACTCCTCCAGCAAAGAACAAAAACGTTCTCGTTTTTCATTAGTCAGAGTATGTGCCAATGGCTGTTAAAAAAGAGTGGTAAAGAAAAAGCATAGTAAATAGAAGATGAACCAGGGCTGGCAATGTGCCTTAGAAAGGCATCTCCAGTGTTCTTAAGGCCACGGTGACACGGAGAACACGCGGGGTAAAGCAGACACAGGAAGAGAAGGCAGGGGCCTTTTCATGACGTATGTACTAAGCTCCTTTCTTTAGAGTCAATGTTCATTTCCTCCAAATTTTCTATACCTATTAATCCAATGAGATAAGTAAGTACAACCCTAAGCAATCTGTCCTGAATTTTTCCTGGCTCCCAAAACTCAAACTTCCATTCCACCTCCCCTTGTTCCTACAAAGTAAGGATTCTCATACTTAAATTTTAAAATTAATTGTTTCATTCTAAGGATAAAAGTGTTGTCAAGAACAGAAAGTAGATAAGGAATCTGGTAATACTAACTTGAAGTAAAATGGGAAAAAAAGATGCTAGATAACATGTCCTCTATCTAAAAGTTAGGTGCACACCAGGGCTTCACTGTGGGCCGCGCCTACCTTCTGCTTTTGGAATGGCAAGGTATGTCATGTTTCAGGCTGTTCTCCTCAATCTGCAGTGTATGGTTGAAGGACCCGTCTAATTCCTGTACTGTCACTTTAAGTGGCCCCTTTAAAAAGAAACATGCCGTTCAAAGATAGTGCCAGGAGAAGAAAAACAAATCACATGTATTCTTACACGTAAGGAATATTCACCACGATGTTAAACAACACTGTATAAGACTTGCATGTGGAGACACAGAAGGGCAGCCGGTGCAGGAGGAGGTGGAACTGGGAGACTGCTTCCCCAAGGCCTCTAAAAGCAGGCCCTCCTTCCCGCCACCCACAGGCCCTTCCTTTATTTAAACTGGGCAGAAAGTGGTGCAAAAAGGCCATTTTGGGGAAAAAAAAACTTACCACGTATTTCTGGGTTCCAGGAGATGTATAATCTTGTTTTATTTCCAGTTCCAAGACATTTCGCTTTCTATTAAAGGCAAAACTTCCGTAAAATTTTACCACTCCACTCTGGTCTCTGCAGAACTGTGAAGGAATCTGCATACTGGGACAAACACGCACTAAACAGAACACAGTACTCATCAGGGTGTGAGATTCTCAAACACATTCCCGCCAGTGCAGAGCTCGAGAGCATACCCCACTGTACACCAGGTGGCAAAGCACTCAAAATTCCTGCGAAAAATGTTTTCCCAGATTAAAAAAAAAGATCCTGAAACATGAAGGAATTAGTTTTTTTGAAAGAAGCAAAACCACTCTACAGGGTTATTAATATAGAAAGTGCTTTGAAATGAAAAAATGTAACAACCGAAAAGTTCCCAGATACCATGCAGGCTGCGCCAACCCCAGCCACGTGGGAAGTCATGAGACCACTGCATCTTACAAGTGGCCCCACAGGCCTGTCTGGCGCGTATTTACCTCCCTGATCATCAAGCCTACTGCTGCACTCACACACTAAGAGGCACTTTAAAGGAAGCGAAACTTCACGAATACAGATGTGTATGGACGTGTGCGCCTCAGTGACTGGTTGGCACCTCAGAGGAAATGATTTACAGTTCCTGGCAACATCTACCATTAATTGCCTCCTTTTATCCCCCAAAGCTCTTCCTTCTTCCCCTTATACAAACAGTCTTCCCTCCTTTGCTCAACTACTACAGAAAAGGATACACCCACTGCTTTATTAAAGGCTGGATGTCTTTGCCAGAGACGTTCGAGATGGATTTCAAAAATCCAGATGTGGAAACCAACATTTGACTCCACATATGTGACTGGAACTTCTGAGATGAAGCAGTACTAGCCAAACTTAGCAGTTTATTGAAAACCTGTAAGAAAGTATCATTTAGTATATCTGTGTAACACAATTATACATCGCTTTCAATCCTGTCCTATTCCCACTTTGCAATGTAAGTTTCTTATAGACAATCATAGAAGACAACAACTTCACATCTTACTTCAAAGACTGTTTTTAGTTAAAAACTATGAGCAGTAAAGCATGAGAATATTTAAACAGCCAGACTACAAAACTATTCTTCTAAACATAACTGAATTTTAATGATGTCCTGGCCAGACAGTGACACTGTGTTTTTAGGAACTATATTAATATACATTTATAATGTACTGTGCCGTGAGCTGTAAGAAGTTGAGAACGCTGGTGTGGATTTACGCCACTCTAAGAGTGGACTGGCTCTTTACAGACCACCTCTCACTTGATATTTTTGTTCTTCAAAGGCAAGGTGAAGGATAGAGGATTCAAGAAACTTAATTTTGAGGCAAATTTAAAATGTTTTTTCAAAAAGATTACTAAAAAGTTATTTTTCATTTACCTCTAAGAATATTACCAATGGAAAAAAAATGGCTAAGCATTTATAATACAAGTGGTTTCTATTACCTCAACTAGAACATCTCAGCAAGTTCCACTAAAACTTGCTTAAACATAAGGGAGAACTTAGCAACAGAAAAAATAAACATCTTTTAGATAAATTTGCTTTTTCCTGCTGAAAATATCTCTAAATGGGGCACTTCATCTTTAACATTCTAAATAATGCCAAACAAAATCCTAGCATAAAAGTTTTACTTTTAACCTCACACTTTAATTTTATCTTCATAAGAATCCTGCATTGTGTGGGTCAAGTATTGATGCCCACTCTGTATCTGGGGAAACACAAACAAAAAGAACAGGAAAACTGGCACAAAAACAGAAATACAGACCAATGCAACAACACAGAAAGCCCAGAAATAAACCGCTGCACCTATGCTACCGCCAAGTTGCTTCAATCGTGTCCGACTCTGTGCGACCCCAGACACGGCAGCCCACCAGGCTCCCCCATCCCTGGGATTCTCTAGGCAAGAACACTGGAGTAGGTTGCCATTTCCTTCTCCAATCCATGAGAGTGAAAAGTGAAAGTGAAGTCGCTCAGTTGTGTCCGACTCTTAGCAACCCCATGGACTGCAGCCTAGCAGGCTCCTGCGTCCATGGGATTTCCCAGGCAGAGTACTGGAGTGGGGTGCCATTGCCTTCTCCATACACCTATGGGTACCTTATTTTTGACAAAGGAGGTAAGAATATACAATGGCACAAAGACAGCGGCTTCAATAAATGGTGCTGGGAAAACTGGACAGTTACATGTAAAAGAATGAAACTATAACACTTCCTAACACCATACACAAAGATAAACTCAAAATGGATTAAAGACCTAAATATAAGACCAGAAACTCTAAAAGTCTTAGAGGAAAACAGGCAGAACACTCCATGACATAAATCAAAGCAAGATCCTCTATGACCCACCTCCTAGAGTAACAGAAATAAAAACAAAAGTAAACAAGTTGGACCTGATTAAACTTAAAAGCTTTTGCACAGCAAAGGAAACGGTAAGCAAGGAGAAAAGACAACCCTCAGAAGGAGAGAAAATAATAGCAAATGAAACAACTGACAAAGGATTAATGTCCAAAATATACAAGCAGCTCACACAACTCAATATCAGAAAACAAAAAACCCAATCAAAAAGTGGGGAAAAGACCTAAACAGACATTTCTCCAAAGACGACATAGAGATGGCTGACCAACACATGAAGAGGTGCTCAACATCACTCATTATTAGAGAAATGCAAGTCAAAACTGCAGTGAGGTATCATCTCACACCTGTTAGAAAGGTCCTTATCAAAAAGTCTACAAACAATACATGCTGGAAAGGGTGTGGAGGAAAGGGAACACCCTTGCACTGTTGGTGGGAATGTAAACTGATACAGCCACTGTGGAAGACGGTCTGGGGATTCCTTAAAAACTAGGAATAAAACCACCACATGACCCGGCAATCCCACTCCTAGGCATGTACCCTGAGGAAACCAAAACTGAAAGAGACACATGTATCCCATCGTTCACTGCAGCACTATTTACAACAACTAGAACATGGAATCAACCTAGATGTCCATCAACAGATGAATGGATAAAGAAGTTGTGGTACATATACACAACGGAATATTACTCAGCCATAAAAAAGAACACATTTGAGCCAGTTCTAATGAGGCGGATGAACCTAGAACCTACTATACAGAGTGAAGTGAGTCAGAAAGAGAAAGATAAATATTGTATTCTAACACATATATACAGAATCTTGGAATATAGTATTGAAGAATTTATTTACAGGGCAGCAGTGAAGAAATAGACATAGAGAACAGACTTATGGACATGAGAGAGGGGAGGACAGGCTGAGATGTACGGAGAGAGCACATGGAAACTTCCATTGCCATATGTAAAATAGACGGGCAACAGGAATTTGCTGTATGGCTCAGGAAACTCAAACAGGGGCTCTGCATCACCTAGAGGGGTGGGATGGGGCGGGAGAAGAGAGAGAGGTTCAAGAGGGAGGGGAGGTATGTGTACCTATGGCTGATTCATGTGTAGGTTTGACAGAAAACAACAAAATTCTGTAAAGCAATTATCCTTCAATAAATAAATTTTTTTAAAAAAAGAACAGTTTACTTACTGGACAAATAGCTAATAGTAACAACTCCACCTATAAAGCCAGATGCCCTGATTCCTATTCTACAGAATAGTATTCAGATTATATGCATATAGAAAAGACCTTTCTTTACAATTATCAAGTTTTTACTACTTACTTGTAACATAAATTCCATACTGATCCTATTTTCAATCAGTCTCATCACGAGGTGAGCTTTGCACTGGAACATAGTGTAGTACTCCCAGGACAGCGTGTGCGGGTGCTTTATGGAGAAGTGTGGGTGGGGCGCTGGGCTGAGGAGACAGGTTTTGTAACAAATCTGAATGAAATAAATAATACATTTCATGGCTACATCAAGACACTAAGTCAAAAACTTCATGGGAATACCTGAGAAATTTACTTAGTATGAGACCAATGAAGACTAGGAAACATCTAAAAATAAACTTAACTATAAATAAATTAGAAAGTTTTATGAAAGGACATAAATGAAAATTTGAATAAATGGAAACATCCTAGTGTAAATAATTCAATGCTCTCCAAATTCATTCCTACAGTCAATGCAAATCCAATCAATATCCCCAGGTTAAAGCATACACAAAGAACCACTCAAGATGGGCCACATATCTAAAACAAAAACAATGATAAAAGTACTAAAAAAAATTAAGGAAAAATTTTTCTTTTCATAATCTTGCGATGGGGAAAATCTTCATAAGGAAAAATATAAAATCCAGAGGACTTAAAGACCAGATTGACCATGTAAAAATGAAAAATTCTAACATGATGAAAGAGATTATCAGTAAACGAAAGGCACAGTCAGCAGAAAGACTTATGACATACATGAAAATCTGAAGTGTTTACACTTTTTTACTATTTCAAATACTGCTACAGTGACTAACTTTTAATACATATGGAAGTACTTCTCTATGGCAAATATCTAGAAGAATAATTTCTATATGATAACAGAAATTGAACCCATTTTAGAATTTCGATTGGTACCAACAAATTACCCTTCAAAATTAGTGTTACCAAGTTATTGTCTCACAATCAATATGTAAGAATAGTCATTTAAAGTGAAAGAAGTGAAGTGAAGTCGCTCAGTCGTGTCCGACTCTTTGCAACCCCATGGACTGTAGCCCACTAGGCTCTTCCGTCCATGGGATTCTCCAGGCAAGAACACTGGAGGGGTTGCCATTTCCTTCTCCAGAGGATCTTCCCAACCCAGGGATCAAACCCGGGTCTCCCTCGTTGCAGGTAGATGCTTTATCATCTGAGCCACCAGGGAGTCATTACACTTCCTTAAAAAATACAGCATTTTGAAATTTAAAATATTTGTTAAATTGATATTTGAAAAATTACCTTTAAACTTATTACTTCTGAGCTTATGCATAGCAATATGAAAAGGGTTACATAAACTCCAAGGTATAATGGAATAGTACATACAGCATGCAAACAGAACAAAGTAAATTCATGTATGGCTTCCCAGGTGGCTCAGTGGTAGAAAATCCACCTGCCAATGCAGGAAAAGTGGGTTCAATCCCTGGTCCAGAAGATCCACTGGAGAAGGAAATGGCAACCCACTCCAGGATTCTTGCCTTGGAGAACCCCATGGAGCCTGGTGTGTAGCACACAGGATCGCAACGAGTCGGACACAACTACCCCACTGAGCAACAACAACAAAGCTCGTGTACAGCTGCGGACTGCTCGCCAGGATACAGACACAACTGACTTCTTAAAAAGAGGAGCGTACAGTAACACGCATACTTAAAGTGTATTTTGTGACTGCCATATACACACAAAAGCCAAAAAAAAAAAGAGGTCTGGAAGACAATATACCAAATTTATAATCATGGTTATCTCCAAGGAGAGGAAGTGGTAGGAGTGAGACGTGGTAAAAGAGGGCTAAACAAAATCTTTTCCTTTTTATTCCACAAGCTTCTAAATTGTACTGTTTTGCATCTCCTCAAAGAACATGCATTCATCTGCTATTTTTACACATAAATTTTGAAAATCAAACATACAGACAGAACTAAATAAACAGGCAAAACAACGTAAAAACATTCAGTGTAAATAATACTTGCACACAATGGGAAGGCTCTAATTACAGCCAGGAAACTGCCAGATAGCAGGCGGTCAAGAGAACAAAGTGAAAGGAACTAATATTTGGATGAGTGCATACTATGTTTAAAGCTTTATCTCAAGTAACCCTTATGATTAAGGCAGATCATCACTGTTTGACACATTAAAATACACACACACTTAGAAAGGCTATATAATTTTTTTAGCTCACAAAAATCAGTAACTATAAAAATCCAAGTTTGTCTAACTCCAAACTCCTATGCCTTCCCACTGACTTAATCTTATCTCCGTGACCATGCTTCAACAAAAGAAAAGACTCCTGGAGAACAAATTCCAGTCGCTTAGCCTTTGTTGTACTTTTAGACACTTGGGTAGCCTCATCAATCCTACAGACCACAAGAGAAAAACTGCTTGTAAACGCACAGAAAATATACAAGTTTACAAAGGAAACCAACTATAATGAGAAACAGCTATCAAAATATTTTTTAAAACTATGACATCACCAATATATGTGCTAGTTTACTAACGCATCAAATAGCAAGATCTAGGAAGTGACTTAGCAGCAGCAGTGGCCTACTGTTGCAATTTTAACGTATTGAGAGTAAAACATATCTCAAGATATCTGCTAACACTTAAAATGTGATAGGATGACATTCATGATTTCTACATTGGCAAAGTCACAGCACTGTTATCTACATTTATAATTAAAGGAAACATAAAATTCCAGTTAATAGTAAAAATACAGAAAAAATTTCCCATCCAATTCAGTTCATATTCTGTTAGTGAACTCATGGATCCTAGGACAAAGAAGAATTCCTGCTAGCACCATTATGTCGCAATAATGGCTATTTCCTTTACAGTGACTTAAGAGACAGAAACAAGAGAAGGAAATAAAAGGGAAGAGCAAATAAACGTCTAGATAGTTGGCCATTTAGATAAACAGGTACAGGCAGGCTGTGTTGATGATGAAACCACCTACTTAGACTTAAAAAATTAATCAGTGATACATAAGCAAAATGCTTGTTCCAATATTTTTAAATTTCTATGAGAACAGTATGATATATTAATATTAGCATTAGGAAATTAACATGAAAAAAAAAGCACTGTCTTTTTAAAATTCTTTTTTTAATGTAAAGGTTTTTTTAAATGTTTAAATCCATCTACAGCCACCTCATGCAACAGTAATGAAAGGAGTAATGAGAATATTACTGGTATCTGTGGTCTCAGGATAGACTACTTCTGTGGCCTGTATGGGCCTCATTATGCACAAAAGTGATTCTAAGACTAATCTCATAAAGCAAGGTTTGTAATATCATCTCTGAACAATAAACATACTTATCCTTCTCTTTTCCTCCACCAAATATAGGATGTAATAAAACTCCACCAGTTTTTAGTTCATACGCCACTATTTTGTCCAGCTCCTAAGGATGTAAAAACAGAGGCCAATGAAAATTATTTTCCATATTAAACTTTAGACCTAAACTGTGATTTCTAATTTCCTGGAATCAGAACATAAATTTCCGAAAGTAAATGAAATGTATCTGGAGAGTAGTTGTGTTCTCATAAACGAAGCAGACTGCACAGCTGGCTGAGATGGAGCCACATAGCCATGTCTCCTGTGGGACCGCAGGGCGGCCGGCAGCCCAGTCACATTTCCTAGTGGCTCTTCCCAACCTCTCTGACCCATTCTCCAAGTTTCTCTCTTCCTTCTCTGTATTTTGCTTCTGGTGGAGGATTTAAGCAAGTAAAAACGGATAAGGATAAAATTATATCAGGAATCTATGATTTTAAAACTCTATTTTTCTCTAATATGACACAGGTCAAAATGAAAAAAAAAAAGTTTCAGTGGAAAAGAAAGACACCATAACTGTGCTGAAAATCCACGACTGGTTCAGAGAGCACACAAGCAGGACAGAGAAGTGGCAAAAACCAGTGAAGCAGTGAAAGGCCAGGTCTGGAGCCTGGATCTACTGCTCGCTAGCTATGCAACCTTAGCCAAGCAAGTCCGCTGGGCCTCAGTTTCCTTCTCTGTAAAATGCAAATAATGACAGAGTAGTTAGGAGTTTAAGATGGTTATTACTTATAAAATGTTTGTAACAGTACCTGGAATACCATAAATGCTGTATGTCACATTTCCCCCTTGATTAACAGTTTCTGAACTCAAAAATGGACTTGTCCAGTTGTAGATACATGGATTGTTTCTTAATTCTCAGTGTTTGAGTTTTGACAATTACTTTTTCACTTACTGGAGTTCAGGTTTAGATGACCAAGGTACATAAAATGAGAAAAGAGGGAGAATAAAAAGGGCCCATCTAATGAGGGTATTAAAGGCTAAACTTTTTCCAACTGAGAAGGGAGAAGATAAGCAGGATAATTAAACACATATGAACAGAATGGGCTGGGCAAAATACAATGGATTTTTTGGTTTGGCCAAAATCTTTAAATAATGGGAAAAGATGCAGAAACAACAGAGAACTTGAATGCCCTGCAGGACTAGGCAGCGTACGGGGCGTACTCCTCCGACCCGGGTGCTGCAGGCCCTGCCCGCAGTGTGGGCGCTGCCACTGCTTACTCTCCTGATACAAGAGGCTTGGAGAGATTAGCCCCAATCATAAAGCTTGGGAGTGAATAAAAGTGAAAGCAAACTGGCTCCAGAATCTGGGTTCTAAGTCTAAACAAATTTAGAAAGTACGGCTCCTCTGTCCAAGGAATTTTCCAGGCAAGGATACTGGACTGGGCTGCCATTCTCTACTTCAGGGGATCTTCCTGACGACCCAGGGATTGAACCTGCATCGCTTGTGTCTCCTGCACTGGCAAGAGGATTCTTTACCTCTGGCACCACCTAGGAAGCCCTTAGAAATTACATTAATGCCACAGAACTACATTAAAAATAATTACTGTGAGGAGCAGGAATATATCTAATAGCTGAATTGATGTTTAAGGAGCTTACTTATTCTCATTCTTAGCAAAAGTCTTTGGAGGCCAACAACAGCAACAGAAACTAGATAAAATAGATAAGTCTCTATAAAACGATTCTCATTTTTTTCAGAAAAAATCAGGGGCTTTCAATTAACAGTAAGTATTTTATAGTTACTAAAAATAAAGGAAAATCTGGAGAACACGAACATGTCTTATTGACTTCTATGTAGATAAATGGATCCAGCTGCTTTTACCTCTTTAATCCAGTGGCGGTATTCATTAACACCAAAAGTTTTTTTCATCCAAAGACCATAAATATAACCAGAAATTCCTTTCAATACCCATTCATCAGACCTAAGCAAAAAGCCAAATAACAATATATTATTTATTTTAATATAAATAAAATATAATAAATTTTATTATTTTAATAATAAGAATTCTTCCGATAAGGCCAAAGAGGGTAACAGAGCAAGCATAGCAAGTACTTCTCTGCCTGTTTAAAGAAGATGAAAGTCCTGAAACTGTTTGGTCCCCCACTCCCTCTGGCTGCCCCCCGCGTGTCTCGGGGCTCCTGCTCTGGGCTCCCTCTGGCAGAACTCCTCCCCCAGGCCCACCCACACCGCCCACTTCTGGGCAACCACAGGCACACAGCCAGGACCACACGGCTCAGCTCTGCAACGCCCACACTCCAGCACTGCCAGCCCCGCGCATAATTATAGTGGCACCCTAAGACCTGAAGTTTAATCACTTATTTCTTAGTTTCTTAAGAGGAAAGACAATGACACTGTTCATTCAGGTATATATTCATGTTTATCTATTCATTCATTCAAATATTCTGCCTACATGTTTCAGAGACTATTCTTTAGCGAAACTATGTGTCTTAGGAAATAATAAATTAAGAGGCCTTACCCTCTGTCCTTCACCCTCCAGAAAGAAAAAACAAAAAGAAATCAAGACTTATATACTATCAATATATGTTATAATCGTAGGTTATAATCTTAAGGGAATTTGTCTGTTTCTTCAAATTTACCTCAGGTTAATCAGAAAGAAAACAAAAAGTATTTTATTTCTCACATTTTTCAAGTAAATTAGTTCAAAACCAGGCACTCACAGGAACCCCTACAGCACTGTCAGCACTGTGGAGGGTCACTGCTTCACCGTAGGAACAGCTAGGGCACTGAGGCCGGCATCAGACCCTAACCGCTGTTCTCTGCACACTCAAGTCCTCGTATCCACAGTATGTATTCAATTCTTTAAGGAACTGCTACTATCAAAATTCTTACCTTATTGAAAATTACAGAACTGATTATACTGACATATTGAGGAAATGGCCAAAAATTTAGGATAAAATTTATACTCATTTTTTTCCTTTAAACATATACAGAATAGTGTCTGTTAATTATCTGCAGTTAGAACAAAGTTCAACTTATGCTGCAGGAAAAGAAAATAAAAATAAACTTTTCTGATTATTCTCAGGAGTTGTGAACTTTGAAATTACTCACCAAGACATTCTGGATATGAAACATCCAAAAAACTGCTGGGCCAAAGACTGGGCTAAACACCTTCTGGTCAAAGGTGTCTCATCTATAATCATAGCACTGTGCAGCAGATTCGTGCTGGAATTTCAAAGAGCAGACAGCTAATTATAACCAAGAAATAAATAACTCTTCAATCAAAATAAAATAATCACACTTTTAAAATGATGGAATTCAACTAAGACATAACAGAGAAAAAACAGAATACTCTCCCCAAGAGCTTTCACATCTTTTCAAATTTTAGCTGAAATCCATATTTTAGTAACTTTTGTTTGAAGTACGGGCTGTAATGTTCCCCACCAATTTCCATGAAAAATATGAATATTCTTTTTGGGGGCTAGGCAGTTGCAGCAGCAATCAGAAATTGATATGTTCATCAGAGACTAGTAATTTTACAAGGGGGGTCTTCTAATTTCAAAAATCTTTTCCTAATAATACTATTAACTTTTGTCCTATAATATTTACTTTCAAATACCCTGACCCATCAGATCTTCTAACCACTCTGAAGAATGCAGGAACACTACTACTATGTCCATTTTACAGAAGAGAAAATAGATGCAGAAAAAAAAAATACCGATCCTGAGACATAAAACTTCCAAACTGTGAACTTTTCAAGGAATAAAAGAAGGGAGGGAGATAAAGTGGGTAAGAGAAAAAAGAAAATAAAGTTTTTTCCTCATTTTTTTATATACAAATTTCTGATGATATTAGGAAATTTTTATATGGTGCTAGGACAAAAACTCCACTAAATATCCATATAGTACTTTGTATATTTGTTTAAGTGCATAAGCAGAAAAGAGACTAAAACAAATACATAAAGTATTAGTAGCAGATAATTCTGGATAAAGATAATATATTGACTCTCTTGGGCTATTTTGAAATTTTCTTTATGCTTTTCTACATTTAAACATTTTGAAAACACAGAATTTCTACAAAGCCATTCATAGCTAAACTGAAGGGAAAAAGTTCAAAATGCATCTTAAAAATGATCACAATAACCTTCACATCATGAACCTAATTTAGTCATTTCAAATTTGGATACAGACCTAAAAATGCTCATGGAAGCATACGCAGCCACTTCAACATAAGCTTCATCAATGAATACAGTCTTAAAACAGGAATATGGGTATCGACATGTAAGAATTTCTTCATAAAATTCAAAAACTTCATGAAGATATGATGTGGTATGTTTAAGCAATGGAAGAAGTTGAGGTAAACAAAAATGAGTAACCTAAAAACAAAAAGCAGGGAAGATCATTAAATAAAGAGTTAACTTATATCTTAAATTTCCTAAATATCTCAATTACAAATGAAGCCGCATTTAAGTCCCTCCCCTCCCCTCATTTTTACAACAAATCCATGGCACTGAGATAAAACACTGGTATGAAATTAGTGACTACTATTATTATGTTTATGAAATATTCAATGCATCAGAATATTCATGATAGATTTTATGTCTATGAAATGCTTAGGTTAGATCCAATGAAAATATAACTTTGGTTACAAATTAAAAGTTTCTCCTACATATGCATACAAAACAAAAATAATCTAAACTTCTAAGACTTACTATAAACTTGCCTTTTACTCATAAACCTAACCTAGTGAATATTGCACATCACAGTACTATCTTACATAATTAAAAGCTGACCATCTTCAGCACATACAAAGAACAATATGAAGGCTGCAGGGAAGGCTTATTGGTAGTGAGGAGATAAGAAATGCCAGCAATAGAAATAATAATTCAGACTTTCTTCCACTACATCCCACTTTGGACACAAACACTCATATATCACCTACTGCTTCACTGCCCCTTGTTATGACTTTGTGCCGTAAGAGTAACGTCAAAGGCGACATCATCACTCTGACCAGCAGGCTTCCCAGGTGGCGCGGGGGTAAAGAAGGCCTGCCAGCGCAGGAGACGGGGGTTTGCTCCCTGGATCAGAAAGACCCCCTGGAGGAGGGCACGGCAACCCACTCCAGGATTCTCGCCAAGGGACTCCCATGGACAGAGGAGCCTGGTGGGCTACAGACCATGGGGTCGCAAACAACTGGACAAGACTGAGCAACTGAGCATGTAGGCACTCTGACCAAAATGCTCCAGAAAGGCTTTATGAAGAAGACTAGATCTCAGCTAATCTTTTTGAACTGGACAAAAGTTTGACAGGTATGGACAGAAAAAGAGGACATTGCAAATGGAGTCAAAGACAGGACAAAATATGGTTTGGTTGAAAAAAATATAAGTAAACTATGTTGAACAAACATAAATAGAAAAGAAATGAGGAAAAAGCTAGAAAGGACTATTAGGGTCAAATTCTAGATGCTCTTGAAAGCCATGCTAAAGAGATCTGATGACTGCAGGATGTGGAGGCAAGGAAAGCTTCTAACATACAATAAAAAACTACTCTTCTAGCAACATTATGAAAGAACAGACTAGAGACGACCGTAAGTGAAGGACGAGCGTGTGTGGATTACTAGTGTCAGGGCCCAAACTGCACTGTGACGAGCACTCTTATTGGTGCACAGACAAAAGAGAAAACACTATTCATCAAAAAAGACTCGCTTTTAAACAAAGCTACAGGATAGCAAATCTACTAATACAAGAGAAACTTTATTTAAGAGGGAAAGACTAAGTCACCGACTTTAAGTATTCAAGAAAAATATTTCTTGACTGACATTTATGTTTTTCCCATCCAGTGGTTCAGTGGGAAATGAAAAATTCTTCCAAAATATGAACCAGGTACTAATCAAATTTTGATTTTAAAGTTGATCATTTACCAAAAATGGTAAAATTCACTGCATCTTAGCAGTGAATACTTTTAAGAGTCATTGTTAAGACACCAAAAGCAAACCATTCATAAAATATCTTGAATATTTTCCATAAGTGATTTTATAAACCTTGTGAATTAAGGGATTTATTCAAATGTTACTTTAAACCTACACGGAGACTACGAGGGTCAATAACCAACGAATCACTTTATACCCAACAGAAACGTGATGTTTAAGGAGGCCTAACAGCACGACAGGGCTTATCAACTGGTCCCTGATTTAGGATCAGACATGTGGAGGGAACTGCAGGAAACCTCAGTGAGCTCACTGACCCAGGCTCCAATCCTGCCTGCCTTAACCTTTCTCTTCCCTCTACATTTGCTGAAGTTAGAATAAATCTTGCTTTTTAATTCTGAAACTGCAATATTTCAGGTTCTGGAGAGGGAACTAGAACATTCATAAACTCAAAGAAGTTCCACAAAAAATCAGTTATAGAAATAAACCAATATTAACCAAGTAACTAACCAAGTTACTTGAAGCTCTTTTGGAACACTAAGCCCTCTGATGAAAAAAATACGAAAATTTATGAAGAGTTTATTGTCATTACACATTTCAGATTAAAAAACCTTTCTCTCTAGTGAGAGCTGTCGTAGCTGAAAAAAGAATTAAGAAAAACTTGGTATTTTGTTCATGTTCCCCTGATCAGGCTTGAAAGAGTAGGAGAGAAGGGAGCAAGAAGCCCCAGTTTACCTCATGCATATATGGATCTACGAGGATTTCAAAAGGTCCAATGGCCAAGGAGATGTTTGATGCAGATGTTGGAATGGTAAGCATGTAATGGAAGGTCTTTTTCCTCATGTCATGGGTATACACAGTCTCCACCAAATCTCCATTGGAAACCGCCACCATGGCGGCATCCACTGTAAACTCTAACTTCCATGTACATAATTCAGAGTATGAATCAACACATGGGAACCAAAATCTAGAACAAAGATCAACAGTACAGAAAATGTTGAAAATGTAACCTACATTGTTCCTCCCACATAGAAGTTATTTTAACATTTACAGAATGCATACAAAAATTTTTTTTTAGATCTCTGCACACTAATGCTTTCTACTGAGCAACCTAAAAGAATGTGATTTAAGATACAGCCCTGTCTCCAAACATTACTTGGCAATATTAATAAAATACATCATGTGGTACCTCCAGTTTAAACCCCAAAAAGAAGTAACTAAGTCTGAGTTTCTGATTTTTTAATTAAAAATAATTTTACTTATATATTCAGTTTTTATGTAGCATTCATTTTTGGGAACGAAAAATGCTTACAATCAAGTTTTAAAAAATACAATATTCAGAATCCATTCCATACATCAGGAAACTGCTTCTCTGGAATATGTGATGCACTGTATAAATTTAAACAGCACTGATAAAGCCAGACATTAAATTTCTAGTCAATGTTCTACTCAGATCAGGTTTTACTGTGTACCAGGGTCTGAACTTGTTACTGAAATAAAAAGGATAAGACAATATCCCTGGCTTGGAGGAGTTAACAGTCTGAGGAAAAAACAGAGTATTTCAATAGCGTGGTTAACTACCGAGCTCCGAGAATGCACTACAGTTGGGTGGAACAATGCAGGCGCATCTCACTCCACAGTTGCACAAGAAAGGCGGGTATGCAGAGCACATACGTGTGCTTCCACTACTGAAGTTCAAAACCAGGTGCAACTAGTCTACGGCATTTTGGAGCTCAGGATGGAGGTTATTTCTCAGGCCATCAGGAGAAGCAGTGAGTGGAAGTGGGTAGGCGTGGGGACTGCAGTGCTAATAACGCTACCGTTCTTCTTCTCGGTGTGAGTGTGAATTACAGGAATCTGTTCAGTCTGAAAAGGTACCAAGCTTTCTATTTACAATTCATTAATTTTCTGTATGTTGTTTTACTTCAATACAAAAGTTTAAAGAATAAAAGAACTGAGATGACTTTAGAAGAGCAGACTTGAAGAGGAGCGGAGGGAGGACAGGGCTGAGGAAGAGCCATCAAAGGGGCAAGATCCAGCAGGGGAAAGCGGCTGCGGCCCGGGTTCACAATTCTCATCCGACATGGAATACCTGTACTGCATACACACACGTACAGAGAAAAATACAACTGAAAACATGCAATCAACTGTGATACATAAGAATGGGTAATCTACCTTGTGGAATTTTGATACCCACAAGAGAACACATGAGCACCTCTCTCTGCCATGCTTCCCTCTACACTGGGTACCACAAAATGCAGACCTCCTTTTGGCTGATCCAAAGAAAAATTGATGTGTATCTTTAGGACCTTTAACTCTGCAACAAATAAATACATACACAGACATATAAATATATATTAGGTAACAGCAGTCGACATAATAAGGGTAAAGACTTACACTGAACAGAAAGTGGGAATCGAAGCTTGAGTTTTACCTAAAAACACCACACTGTCTAACCCCATGCAGGCTGCTACCATCTCTGCCTGCAGGAGCTCAGCAACCTGCTTCTCCTGGTGTCCTTAGAGCAAGCGTGAAGTCGCTCAGGCCTGTCCGACTCTGTGCAGCCCCAGGGACTACAGTCCACAGAATTCTCCAGGCCAGAATCCTGGAGTGAGTAGCCATTCCCTTCTCCAGGGGATCTTCCCAACCCAGGGACTGAACCCAGGTCTCCCGCATTGCAGGCGGGTTCTTCACCAGCTGAGCCCCTAGGGATTGGTGTCCTTATCTCCACTCAATTCTACTCACTGCTAGCTGTGGGCTCTCAAAACACAGATCATACCATATTCTCCTCTCAACATTTCTGGCAGTGCTATACTGCCAAAAAAAAAAAAGTTCAAAACGACCACCTAGGACACTGACGGCCTTCCAGACCCCATTCAAAACTTACTTTTCAAGTCTGTTCACTTACTAGGCTCCCACATATCCTGCTAATCCTGCTTGTGACTTTTGAGGAGTGGGAGCAGGGAGTGGGGTAGGTGGGAAGGATCACCCAAGAACTGACATTATGCAGCATTATTCATTATGCTTTATTTCTAAGCAATAAATATGCACTGCATTCCCAAGGCTGCTTCCTAGGTGGCTTAGTGGTAAAGAATCCGCCTGCCAGTGCAGGAGAC
Source organism: Bos taurus (assembly GCF_002263795.3). Lineage (NCBI taxonomy): Eukaryota > Metazoa > Chordata > Mammalia > Artiodactyla > Bovidae > Bos > Bos taurus. The sequence goes on from NC_037341.1 coordinate 81,236,921, forward strand.
ACAGAAGACTCGGGTTCAGTCCTTGGGTCGGGAAGATCCCCTGGAGGAGGAAACAGGCAACTCACTCCAGTACTCTTGTCTGGAAAATCCCAGACAGAGGAGCCTGGTGGGCTTCCGTCCATGGGTTGTAAAGAGTCGGACACGACTGAACACACACACACACACATATCCATCATTCACAAGATTAAAAAAAAATGTTTCTTTTCATTTCCCCCAACATGACAATATGGACTTTTTCCAACCCCTGAATATACAATGATGACCTTCCATGCCTTTCCCCTAAATTAGGCAATATCTCTAAAAAATAAACTCCTCCCCCAACTACACACACACAAACTATCCCAAAAAGGCAAAAACAAAGTACTTTACTTCCTTATTTTAATTTTATACAGCAAAATAAAGGTAGGCAGAGATGTATAATAATTAAAATAGCTGTAACTTTATACAGGAAAAGAAAGAATTAGAAATAATAAAAGTGTGCAGAGTGGGTGTTAGAAACCCCAGGTTCTAGCCTTGGCTCCTCTCCTCATCAGTCACATTCAGCAGGTCACTTACTGTCTTTAGACTTCAGATTGCTTTTCTGCGAAAGGAAGAAACTGAATAAGATGATTTTCTAGGATCCTTCCTTTTACAAAACTCTGTAATTCTAAACTGACTTAGTATCATATGAGTTCTGAAATCTTGACAAAGTATTCCATCCATTTGTTTTTTAAAATAACTTTCACTTTAAAAACTACATTGAAATGAGCTGCTTTTTGTTGATTGCTGTTTTCCTATTAGCCAGTTATCTTTAAGGAAAAAACCTTCAACTCCTGTGAATCTCAGCTGATTATAATTTCAATACCATAAACTTTCATGAAAAGCTTTTAGTTACTGAAACCAACATAATTTAACTGTACAGTCAATATGTTCTTGATATTTTACCATCGACGTGTTTCCACAACTCTGACGGAACCTTAATGCACAGCTCCCCATTCCCTGCGTCAGGATCCACAGCACTAACCGCAGCCGCATAAGCATTGGAAAAGTAATTGAGATTTCTCCTGGGGAGAGGGGAAAGAAGAGAGAAAGCCAGGCTTAACAATAAGACACGTATTTCACCAAATGTTTTCTTAAATACTTGGCACCACTTGTTTATAAGCATTATATCATCTTACATAAATCACAGGAATGCTTTTTAGCCAAGTTAACTGTAGATTTATTGCCCAAGACAAAAACTTGTCTAAGAAGGCCAAACCAGTCAAACCTAAAGGAATTCAACCCTGAATATTCACTGAAAGGACTGATGCTAACGCTCCAACACTTTGGCCACCTGATGCAAAGAGCTGACTCACTGGAAAAGACTCTGGTGCTGAGAAAGACTGAGGAGGAGAAGGGGATGAGAGAGGAAGAGATGGTTGGATGGCATCACTGACTCGATGGTCATGAGTGTGAGTAAGCTCCGGGAGTTGGTGATGGACAGGGAGGCCTGGATGCTGCTGTCCATGGGGTCGCAAAGAGTCGGACACGACGGAGTGAACAACAAGCGCAGTGGCGTATGTGTCTATTAACAGTCTGTTCACCAATGCTGTGTGCTTATTATGACTATCACATCCTTCATCAATTTTAGAATGCCAAAGCCACTACAATTCCCTGATACAAGTGTGAAGAATACAGTAGGACTGAAAAATAAGTATTATCTATCTGGCAAAAGTTTGAATGGATTCAACAAGCTTTATAATCTGACAGAAATTCAAGATGTTTAAAACGAGTCAAGATTAATTCCTCAAAATATAACACTGCTCCTCCTCACTCCAGAGTACATGACAACATAAGCTCAATGAAGGAGGGGAGCATTTGTGTGGTTCACCGTTACATCCTCTAAATGCCAGGGGACTTTCAATAGGTAGGCTTAGTAGCTCAGCCGTGTCCCACTCTCTGTGGGGACAGCCCACCAGGCTCCTCTGTCCATGGGGATTCTCCAGACTGGAATAGCTCGAGGAGGCTGCCATGCCCTCCTCCAGGGGATTCTCCAGACTGGAATACCTCGAGAGGCTGCCATGCCCTCCTCCATGGGGATTCTCCAGGCTGGAATAGCTCGGGGGGCTGCCATGCCCTCCTCCAGGGGGTTCTCCAGGCTGGAATAGCTTGGGGAGCTGCCATGCCCTCCTCCAGGGGATTCTCCAGGCTGGAATAGCTCGGGGGGCTGCCATGCCCTCCTCCAGGGGGTCTTCCCGGCCCAGGGGTCACGCCCACACCTCCTGCACTGCAGGGTCTTTCCTGCTGAGCACCTGTTCAGTGGGCACTTGGCCTTATCTCCCACTGGATGAAAGCCATAAACAGAAGACTTATGGAAGTATGAAAACACTGTTCTCATCTGATTTTCTATCTTTTCCATAAAGTAACTCATATACATATACATTCATACACACACAGATCACATTTCCTCACTGCAACCAGCGAAAGTAACACAGAAGAAATGGAACAAAGAAAGAGGGCAAGGAACGGCGAGAGCAAGAAAGGAAGATCAGACGCGATTCTGTGAGACACGCTGCTGTGACCTGCACGCCAGTCGTCATGCCCTGAGATGAAGCCACCAAGGACAGTCGGTGACATCTCACCAACTGAACACATCTTTAACCTGTGAGAAGACAAGTTTCATGTCCTCTACAGAATGACTGTAGGGAAAATAAACCAGGACGAGCCATTAAAGAAAACATTACACCCCCGCAACATGACAGAGGCCATTCGTCCCCCACCTGCAGCTCTACACTAACCAGGAAGGACGTAACACCAACCACGGCTCTAAAAACTACAAAATACAAGGTTCTGAAAGCAGTTAAGCCAATTTCTTGGTACTTTTAACACTGCCTTTCTGTTAGATAAATGTGTGAAATAAATGGCATAAAAACTCCAGGACCACAATAAAAAAGAAATATATGTTTTTTGACATACCGTCTTTCTCTTTTAATTATCACGCAGTAAAAGTAACTTTCTCCCTTTGGTATGTAGCGCTGTGAATGTCAGTGTGTGTAGCCGCTACCACGAGTGGGATACGGGACAGCTCCGCCATCCCCGAGCCCCTTGTGCCAAACACATGGAATCATAAGGATGCATTTTTGAGGCTGGCTTTTATCTCACTATGTCTTTGAAATTCATCTAAGGTGTACATGTACCGGCAGTCTGTCCCTTATTATAATGAACAGTATTCCACCGTACAGACTGTACCACAGATTGTTTATTGTTTGTTTACTCCTCCACTGAAAGACAGCTGGGTTCTTTCCAGTTTTTGGCTATTAGGAATAAAGCTGCTACAAACAACCGTGTATCAGTTTTTATGTGAATTTAATTTTCATTTCTGCAGTACCAACAGCCAAGTGTGGGACTGCTGAGTCATATGGCAACTATAAGCTCAGCTTTATAAGAGTCTGCTAAGCTGTTTTCCTGTGAGTATGGTTTCAGTGTGTCTGCCCCCTGATGCCCTCTTGCAACACCTACCGTCTTACTTGGGTTTCTCTTACCTTGGGCGTGGGTCAATCTAATCACACTAGGACCACAGCCTTGTCTAACTCAATGAAACTAAGCCATGCCCGTGGGGCAACCCGAGATGGGCGGGTCATGGTGGAGAAATCTGACAGAATGTGGTCCACTGGAGAAGGGAATGGCAAACCACTTCCGTACTCTTGCCTTGAGAACCCCATGAACAGTATGAAAAGGCAAAATGACAGGATACTGAAAGAGGAACTCCCCAGGTCAGTAGGTACCCAATATGCTACTGGAGATCAGTGGAGAAATAACTCCAGAAAGAATGAAGCGATGGAGCCAAAGCAAAAAGAATATCCAGCTGTGGATGTGACTGGTGATAGAAGCAAGGTCCGATGCTGTAAAGAGCAATATTGCATAGGAACCTCGAATGACAGGTCCATGAATCAAGGCAAATTGGAAGTGGTCAAACAAGAGATGGCAAGAGTGAATGTCGACATTCTAGGAATCAGCGAACTCAAATGGACTGGAATGGGTGAATTTAACTCAGATGACCATTATATCTACTACTGTGGGCAGGAATCCCTTAGAAGAAATGGAGTAGCCATCATGGTCAACAAAAGAGTCCGAAATGCAGTACTTGGATGCAATCTCAAAAACGACAGAATGATCTCTGTTCGTTTCCAAGGCAAACCATTCAATATCACAGTAATCCAAGTCTATGCCCCAACCAGTAACGCTGAAGAAGCTGAAGTTGAACGGTTCTATGAAGACCTACAAGACCTTTTAGAACTAACACCCAAAAAAGATGTCCTTTTCATTATAGGGGACTGGAATGCAAAAGTAGGAAGTCAAGAAACACCTGGAGTAACAGGCAAATTTGGCCTTGGAATACGGAATGAAGCAGGCAAAGACTAATAGAGTTTTGCCAAGAAAATGCGCTGGTCATAGCAAACACCCTCTTCCAACAACACAAGAGAAGACTCTATACATGGACATCACCAGATGGTCAACACCAAAATCAGATTGATTATATTCTTTGCAGCCAAAGATGGAAAAGCTCTATACAGTCAGCAAAAACAAGACCAGGCGCTGACTGTGGCTCAGACCATGAACTCCTTATTGCCAAATTCAGACTTAAATTGAAGAAAGTAGGGAAAACCACTAGACCATTCAGGTATGACCTAAATCAAATCCCTTATGATTATACAGTGGAAGTGAGAAATAGATACAAGGGCCTAGATCTGATAGATAGAGAGCCTGATGAGCTATGGAATGAGGTTCATGACATTGTATAGGAGACAGGGATCAAGACCATCCCCATGGAAAAGAAATGCAAAAAAGCAAAATGGCTGTCTGGGGAGGCCTTACAAATAGCTGAGAAAAGAAGAGAAGTGAAAAGCAAAGGAGAAAAGGAAAGATATAAACATCTGAATGCAGAGCTCCAAAGAATAGCAAGAAGAGATAAGAAAGCCTTCTTCAGCGATCAATGCAAAGAAATAGAGGAAAACAACAGAATGGGAAAGACTAGGGATCTTTTCAAGAAAATCAGAGACACCAAAGGAACATTTCATGCAAAGATGGGCTCAATAAAGGACAGAAATGGTATGGACCTAAAAGAACAGAAGATATTAAGATGAGGTGGCAAGAATACACAGAAGAACTGTACAAAAAACATCTTCACGACCCAGATAATCACGATGGTGTGATCACTGACCTAGAGCCAGACATCCTGGAATGTGAAGTCAAGTGGGCCTTAGAAAGCATCACTACGAACAAAGCTAGTGGAGGTGACAGAATTCCAGTTGAGCTATTCCGAATCCTGAAAGATGATGCTGTGAAAGTGCTGCACTCAATATGCCAGCAAATTTGGAAAACTCAGCAGTGGCCCCAGGACAAGAAAAGGTCAGTTTTCATTCTAATCCCAAAGAAAGGCAATGCTAAAGAATGCTCAAACTACCGCACAATTGCACTCATCTCACACGCTATTAAAGTGTTGCTTAAAATTCTCCAAGCCAGGCTTCAGCAATATGTGAACCGTGAACTTCCTGATGTTCAAGCTGGTTTTAGAAAAGGCAGAGGAACCAGAGATCAAACTGCCAACATCCGCTGGATCGTGGAAAAAGCAAGAGAGTTCCAGAAAAACATCTATTTCTGCTTTATTGACTATGCCAAAGCTTTTGACTGTGTGGATCACAATAAACTGTGGAAAACTCTGAAAGAGATGGGAATACCAGACCACCTGACCTGCCTCTTGAGAAACCTATATGCAGGTCAGGAAGCAACAGTTAGAACTGGACATGGAACAACAGACTGGTTCCAAATAGGAAAAGGAGTACGTCAAGGCTGTATATTGTCACCCTGTTTATTTAACTTCTATGCAGAGTACATCATGAGAAACGCTGGACTGGAAGAAACACAAGCTGGAATCAAGATTGCCGGGAGAAATATCAATAACCTCAGATATGCAGATGACACCACCCTTATGGCAGAAAGTGAAGAGGAACTCAAAAGCCTCTTGATGAAAGTGAAAGTGGAGAGTGAAAAAGTTGGCTTAAAGCTCAACATTCAGAAAACGAAGATCATGGCATCTGGTCCCATCACTTCATGGGAAATAAATGGGGAAACAGTGGAAACAGTGTCAGACTTTATTTTTCTGGGCTCCAAAATCACTACAGATGGTGAATGCAGCCATGAAATTAAAAGACACTTACTCCTTGGAAGGAAAGTTATGACCAACCTAGATAGCATATTCAAAAGCAGAGACATTACTTTGCCAACAAAGGTTCGTCTAGTCAAGGCTATGGTTTTTCCAGTGGTCATGTATGGATGTGAGAGTTGGACTGTGAAGAAAGCTGAGCACCGAAGAATTGATGCTTTTGAACTGTGGTGTTGGAGAAGACTCTTGAGAGTCCCTTGGACTGCAAGGAGATCCAACCAGTCCATTCTAAAGGAGATCAGCCCTGGGTGTTCTTTGGAAGGAATGATGCTAAAGCTGAAACTCCAGTACTTTGGCCACCTCATGCGAAGAGTTGACTCATTGGAAAAGACTCTGATGCTGGGAGGGATTGGGGGCAGGAGGAGAAGGGGACGACAGAGGATGAGATGGCTGGATGGCCATCACTGACTCGATGGACGTGAGTCTGAGTGAACTCCGGGAGTTGGTGATGGACAGGGAGGCCTGGCGTGCTGCGATTCATGGGGTCGCAAAGAGTCGGACACGGCTGAGCGACTGATCTGATCTGATCTGAAGCTGTTTTCCAGAACAGCTGTACCATTCTGCATCCCCATCAGCAATACCTTACCAGTACTTAGTCAACATGCTCTACTAGTTAAAGACTACTTCGGACATCTACAGGTTGTAACTTCTCTTCAATAAAATTTCAAAAACACAAAATCTGAAAGCCATTTATTTGTTAAATTTAAAAATAAAAAAAAATCATTGTTACAAAAAAGCTAAATTTAAACATTATATATTAAAGCACTCTGTTTTTTTTTTAAATGGAAAATTATTCTCACTTAATCTCATTTCCTGAGAAGAGGTAAAGTGGTCCAAATAAAATGGTGAGTCATTATAAGTGGAATCTGTTGGAAAACCAGTTTTGAGGAACAATCTTCTCATGGCTTGGATTTTACTGTTTCCTTTCATAATACAAATCAAACATGTTTCCTTTCATAATAACCTAATAAAAGCCAAAAATTACAAGGCAAGATTATAGTAAGTGTTTTCAATTTCCAGAATGATAATAACTATAAATACTAACATACCCCTGGCCTACAACCACCACAGTGCCAATACCCAGGCTTCCTTAGGGAAACAAAGCTTAAAGAGGAGTAATGCTACAGAGGATATTGAAAAACAAGTACATTAGTGTAAAATCAAACGAATTTTCTCCAAGAACCATTTATAAATATCTACATTAAATTAAAATAATTTGTTCTTTCTCAAGAACATGTACTTTTAAAACTGAATGTGCAGATTCTGCAAAACTTAAGATTCAACTGTTTATAAACTTTATCTCCATTAAAAAAAAAATTCATGAAAGCAAAATATATTACATCAGCAAAGTGTATATGCTCTAAGTATTCAGCTCCATGAATTTTCACAAAACCAACGGAAGCAGCAATGCAGAGCAAGGGCCGAGCCTTTCACCAGCCCCAGAGCCCTCCCGTCCTCCCTATCCGGGCTCTGCTTCTCACCAGCGGGGAGCCCAGTGTTCTGACGACAGTGGGGCAGGCCAACAACTCAACACACCCTCCTCCGTGTGCGACTTGTTCTATCCGACATTAAATTTGTGAAATCCATCCACATCTTTGCACTTAACTGTTGCTCATTCACTCTCATTATTTTTAGAGTTCCAATAGTGAATCTATCATTCTAATGCTGACAGGTTTTCAGGTTATTTGCAGCTCTGATGATTACGGACGCTGTTGAGAACACTGCTGTGTTTTTCTCGTGGTGGACATGTTGGGTATACGCGTGTGAGTGAGACTCTTCAGTCACAGAGCACAACCACATCTGATCTCAGTTTACATTTCTATTAACTGTGTCTGAAAATCAATTACGCTATATTCTTGTCAGCATTCAATTTTCTCCTCTGTCCTTAGTTTTGACAGTTCACAGACAAAATAAAACAAATAAAAGACTGACAGAAAAATTCATTTTCCAGAAACAGAACCAATATCAAAATTAATAAAACTGAGGGACGTTCCGGGTGGTCCGGTGGTTAAGACTTCACGCTACCCATGCAGGGGGCACAGGTCTGACCCCTGGTCAGGACACTAAGATCCTGAACGTGGCATGGCACAACCAAAAAATAAAATTAAAATGCCTTCTTAAAAATAATCAAAAAAACATTTGACATGATGCCATGAAATAAGGCTGTTCAGAGAAAACTCTACTGTAACAAGGTATTCTATGAAAAGGCCTACGGGATTCCACTGATAACAAGTTTAAACCTGAGTGAATTTAAAGTGGCTATACAAAAAATGTCCTAAATCATGATGGTGTGGTCACTAACCTAAAACCAGACATCCTGGAGTGTGAAGTCAAATGGGCCTTAGGAAGCATTACTATGAACAAAGATAGTGGAGGTGATAGAATTCCAGCTGTTATTTCAAACCCTAAAAGATAATGTTGTTAAAGTGTTGCACTCGATACGTCAGCAAATTTGGAAAACTCCGCAGTGGCCACAGAACTAGAGAAGACCAGTTTCCACTTTATTCCCCAAAAAGGCAATGTCCAAGCGTGTTCAAACTACTGTACAGCCGCGCTTGCTTCATATGCCAGCAAGGTGATGCTCAAAACCCTCCAAGTCAGGCTTCAGCAGGACATGAACCAAGAACTTCCAGATGTATAAGTTGGGTTTCCAACAGGCAGAAGAACCAAAGATCAAATCACCTACACTGGATGGATCATAGAAAAAGCAAGAGAATTCCAGAAAACACTGACTTCTGCTTCATTGATTATTCGAAAGCCTTTGCCAAATTATGGAAAATTCTTAAAGAGACAGGAATATCAGACTATCACACCTATCTCCTGAGAAACCTGTATGCAGGTCAAGAACCAACAATTAGAACCAGATATGGAACAGCAGACTGGTTCAAAACTGGGAAAGGAGTATGACAAGGCTGTATATGGTCACCCTGCTTATTTAACTTATACGCAGAGTACATCATGAGAAATGTTGGACTGGATGAAGCACAAACTGGAATCAAGATTGCTGGGGAAAATATCAACAACCTCAGATTTGCAGATGATGCCACTCTAATGGCAGAAAGCAAAGAGCCTCTCGATGATGGTGAAAGAGAAGAGTGAAAAAACTGGCTTGAAACTCAACATTCGGAAAACTAAGATCATGGCATCCAGTCCCATCACTTCATGGCAAGCAGAAGGGGAAAAAGTGGAAGCAGTGACAAATTTTTACTTTCTTTGGCTCTAAAATCACTGAAGCCATGAAATTAAAAGATGCTTGCTCCTTGGAAGGAAAGCTATGGCAAACCTAGACAGCATATTAAAAAGCAGAGACATCACTTAGCTGACAAAGGTATGTAAAGTCAAAGCTATGGCTTTTCCAGTAGTCATGTACAGATGTGAGACTGGTCCATAAAAAGGGATGCATGCCGAAGAATTGATGCTTTCGAACTGGGGTGCGGAAGAAGACTCTTGATTCCCTTGGACTGCAAGGAGATAAAATCAATCGCTCCTAAAGGAAATTAACCCTGAATATTCATTGGAAGGACTCTTGCTGAAGCTAAAGTTCCAATACTTTGGCCACCTGATGTGAAGAAATGACTCACTGGAAAATATCCTGATGCTGGGGCAGACTAAAGGCAAAAGGAGGAGGAGGTGGCAGAGAATAAGACGGTCAGATGCGTCACCAATTCAATGGACAAGAATCTGAGCAAACTCCGTAAACAGTAGAGGATGGAGGAGCCTGGTGTCCCCGAGGTCGCAAAGAGCTGGACACAACTTAGCAACCGAACAACAATTTGAGAAGCCTAATGAATTTCAAGTCACTAGAAACACTGAGTACAGGTAAGAACGAAACGGTTCTACTGCTATGCATGTGTGGTTACAGGAAGTCCAGATGAGAAGAGCCCTGTTTAGTCACAGGGTCACCACATGTAAGAAAACACGAGGCCAAACGAGAGCATTCATGAACGGCAGAGGGAATGGTTCACAAATTTGCCTTTTTCCATGAGGAATGACTGAGAGTACTGACATGCGACAGACTGGAAAAGAGAAAACTCACAGGAAAACAGTTCTTAATTAGGATAAGTTTCTGAACATTGTAGAAAAACAGACGAACTCAATGTAATAAATAACTTTCTAACATTCAGAAATAATGAAAGGGGTGCTTTAAAAAACAGTGAGCTCAACAGAAGGTGGAACAGTATAGGGGAAAATTCCTCTTGAAGTTTTGACTAAACAAACCCCAAAGTTCTCTCCACTATGACAACTTAATTACAAGCAATACTCTTACAACAACTGCCAGTCAGGCACTGTGGATGAGTTAAAATATAAAACTATCCATATTACCTAACCATAAACAATCAATAAAGGAATCAACCACTTCTACCATATGATATCAGCAAAACAGGAACATTTAAAATCTCTCTACACAGATGTCTATATAAAAATACAGGACTGAAAAAATATATACAGGACTTAGAAAATCTAGAAAACGGAATTAAAAAATCAATTCTCATCAGTTTAAAAAAGGCTTCAGTCGCTCACTCATCACTTCTATCTTCAGTCAGCTTTATTTCTACTGTCACTCCTCAGTGGAAACGAAGACAGGAGACAGGAACTAAACTGATTCCTGAAACTCAGCAAAGTGGAGACCTTTTGAGTAAAATAAACAAACTCTTCTCAAGGTAGCAAAGCCTACCTATGGAAGGGGAAAAACCAGGAGGGGACATGTCAGCCACTGCAGGCCACACACGCACAGAAACAGTCTCTGGCAAAAACAAAAAACAAAGAAAAAGCCACCAAAGAGACACAGCATCCATGGAAGCAAACTACATCTACAATATAAGTTCAAATAGAAAATATATTTGGAGAAACTTCAAGTGCTTATTTTCCTGGCAGACAATAAGCCAGAGAGAGACAGAAGGGGAGAAGTCTTACACGTTACATAACCAACAGGGTTTCTAATTGCTAGGACAGGTAATTTAACGTGTCAGCTAATGCTGACTTGGATAACATAGGAAGAAATGCCTTTTAATCTCTTATCTAAATGCTTCCCTCCCTCACATTCCCCCTGCAGTTCAAAGGCGCTACATCTCAACCAAGGTAAGCACACTCTTGCCATTAAAAATAGAAGGGTTTGGCACCTTAACTGTAAAACAAATAGGAAGAAAATGTGATGAAGTAGCATATTATTTCTTTGAACGTTAGGACATTCTGGTATGTACTCAAGAGCAAGTTTAACCACTGAGTTTTAAGTTTAATTTTCAATTTCAAATCTACTCTATTCAGTTTCTGCTTCAGCTTTAGTAGAAATTTTATTGCTTCATTCAACAATGAGAGTTACTCTGTAAACAAGAAAGGTGTTGTAAGTATCTAGGGACATGCTAAAGATCTTAACCACCTGTCCTTCCCACAGTCTTCTTTAAAAATAAATAACATCATCACAAGAGATCATTTTCACACCTTAACTACCTGTGAACAAAGTCTTCTTTAAAAATAAATATCATCATTACAAGAGATCATTTTCACATCTTAACTGCTAAGCTGTATTTCTTCTGAACCACTGGTATGCTTCTGTCTTGTTTTAGGAATCTTACAAACAATAGCATTTCCCTCTTTCATATGGTAACCAGAAATCTCAAAACCAAACCTACAGGTCTCCTCTAGTAACTTGAGTGTGGTACACACCATCCTGTACTTTTTCACTCTTCATGATTGTTTCATTAGCTACTTTAAAAAACTACTGTCGAATAAAATTCTAAAACCAATCTCAAACCCTCTTTTGAACAAGTCAGAGAATAAACAAACACCAACAAAAACTGGCATCTCTCTTACAAAGTAAACAGGGCTCTAGAGCCAGGCAGGAAAGCAGGGTTCCCTGAGTATTTCAGTGACCATGGCTAAGAGTGGTGGAGCCATTGAAAAGACAAATTTATTCTATCCTTTCCACTCTCCCAACTTAACCTTCGAAAATACTCTCCTTTATGACTCCCTTTTCTTTCTTTATCACACTAAAAGTGATGAGGCATCTTCCCTATTACTGGACAAAAGTTTTAGGGGATATCGTCACCTCAAAAAAACAAGTTTAATATATTCTATCCTTTTCAATCTCCCAAATGAACCTTTGAAAATACTCTCCTTTATGACTCCCTTTTCTTTATCATACTAAAAGTGATGAGGCATCTTCTCTATCACTGGAGAAAAGTTTAAGGGGATATCATCACCTCAAAATTAACCAAGTAGAGCTTGCTTCCTTAACAGATCTGGAGCCCACCGTTCCCATCACTGCACTGTCAGACTTTCTTCTTTGAAACCTGAGCAGCAACAACTGGGAAAGCAGCTGTGCAAACACTGTGTTTGTGAGTAGCAGATGGAGAAGCTCTTACGCTGTCCTCAAGTGCAGAGACCTAAACTCTCCTCAGTACTCTGTAACAGCCTACATGGGGAAAGAAACTGAGAGAGATGATCCCTGGGTAACGGGTTCACTCTGCTGTACCCCTGAACCACAACCCTGTACATCAACTACAGGAGCCCGCTCTGCCCGTGGAAACCGTGCAGAGAGCATCTCGGGGGCAGCCTGCTTCAGCGGCCTCCGATGCTCTCCGAGTCCTACCGTTCTTTAAGAACCCTGGTTGGGTGGGAGGACACGAGGCCTGGGATCTTGGTCTGCGGCCCTGGGGCGATTCATTCATCCATTCACTCTACAGATCTCTGCTGAATGCCAGGTGGTGCGCCAGCCTCTGAGGAGACAGCAAGGCACAGGCAGGTCTGCAGTCTGACCCTTGCTCTCGGGGAGCTCACTGGAAGCAGCGCATTCAGACAACGCAACTCGCAACCGGCAGAGAGCGTGACTGACGTTATGGCGGGGAAAGCACAGGATGAAGCGCAGCTCCTGGCTGGTCAGTCAGATGGGATATGAGGCCTTCCTGCTTCACACGGGGGGATGAGCACCACACGGGACGGTGGGTTTGGGGAAGCTGTGCGACACTGTACAAGGCGTGAAGAGAGCTAGCACGCAGATGCTCTCCACCCCTAGACTGGTTAAAATAGCACCGAGACCGAAAGGGGCTTATAATTTACTAAAAAACAAGAGTTTATAGTTTAGGGCACTCTACCCCCAAATACTGAGAATCAAATGATAAAATGCAATGCTATCGATGCATGCTATCAAAACTCTGAAAAAACAACTGCCTTCAAATGTACTTGACAGTATTTAAATCAGCATAAATCTTACTGGCGCACAATCAAGTCAAATGTTAAAAAGAGCCATAAGAATAATAAGCTATCCTATTTTCCTAGGGAAATAATTCAAAATAAAAGAAAAAAAAATTTAGAAAATAATCAGACAATCCACAGTATACTGAGTAAATGGAATATTGCCTGACCATAAAAATAACAAAGTATTTAAATGAAAAATGTAGAACATACAGCTGATCACTAAAAATGTGTGTTTAATGATAAAATCAGAGGCAGCCTAGACAGATGCAGTATTTAAAGTGAAGGAATTAGGTATTTCAGACTTTTTATATTTTATAAAGCTGTCAAATATTTCGTAGAATAAAGTAGTTTCTCCTCTATAGATTACAGTATCCTCTAATTCATTAAAGATTATATTAACATCCGCGAAACAAAATTTTTTTAAAAAACAAAAGTAGAAAACTGGCTAAGAAAAGTTATTTACAGCTCTCCGATAAAGGAAAGTTGGTACCTCACTATGCTGAGCAGAGCCGTGAAGTGTCCTGGATCAAACGGGCAAAGCGGCAGAAGCAACGGAAGCTCCGTGATCACAGACACTGAACCGGGAGCAGAGCCTAATGGTAACCTGAGAGAGTGGTGATCTAATAACCTAAGAGAGTGGTGATCTAATAACCTAAGAGAGTGGTGATCTAATAACCTAAGAGAGTGGTGATCTAATAACCTAAGAGAGTGAGGATCTAATAACCTAGGAAAGTGAGGAGGGGAGTACTGATCCCTTAAGAAACACCAACGTCCACAAGCGTGAGACTCACTGTTTCGATTCACTGTGACAAACTTCCAAGGTTGGATCATTATAAATGAAGGCAGCTTCTAAGTCATTGATTCTCACTCGGTATATTCTACACTGCTTGCTGTTCAACTTGATTCTATTTAAGTTTGCAACTGTGGGAAATATAGTCAGTTCCACAAATCCCTGTAAAGAGAAGGAATGATAATTTCATTACAATTAATACTGGTATACTTTAGAACACATTTCTTTGATTTCTACTACTTAAACACACACTACACTCCAGAGACAGAATCTCAAATAGGTATACACATCCAAGTGCTCTAACTTCACCTCAAGTACGGTTGTCTGAGTGACTAAATGGGTGTGAATTTACCATCCTGGTGTTTCACATTCACTATCAGTGAAAATTAAACCAGATGCTAGAAAAAAAGTAAAATGACTCAAATGTAAGAATTTTATATATAATACAAAATTATCAAATATAAGAATTTATAGATAGACTGGAACCCAACGGGGAGTAAGGGGAAAAAAATCCAAGAGCAAAAAGAGACCCAAAACCAGTTCAGGGAGTGAAAGGAAACTGCCTCTGGCGACCTCCCAGGTGGTCCAGAGGTTAACAATCCACCTCCCACTGCAGGGGACTCAGGCTCAATCACCGGCCGGGGAACTAAGACCCCACACGCCACAGGACAGCAAGGTCTGAGAGCTCCAACTACTGAGTGCATACACTTTGGAGCCCCCGGATCCCAGCAAGGAGCCCCGGCACCACAATCCTGTGTGCCCCATCAAACACCAGACGCGGACAAAAATTCATGAATATTTTTTATAAAAAAGAAAGAAAACAGCCTCTCAAAACAGGGTAAAAACTACACCACCAAAGCTAACACGTATGCATCTCTGCTCACGGGAGGTAAATCAGGACACGTGATATAACAAGAGTTACAAGAAACACTCAGGCAAGGAGGAAAAAATCCACTGCAGCCTCCAAGAGCAGCAGACACTTCAAAGTGCTGGATGATTTTCTACCAAGCACTCCCAAAGGCCACACAGTTCTACCACCTCAGCCTGGTGCTGAGCAACGATCTGAAGCACGTACAAGACACAAGAGGCAGTGACATCCACTGTCCACTACCCTCCTGCGCTGAATCAAATGCGAAAGACAGACCAGTGGAACATGGAATCTTATGTCCAGTGAGTTTAATATTCTGGGTTGAAAACACAAAATATGGGAGGGCAGGAAACAGTAACATTTCAAGGGCTGAAAATCCCAGGAATATCTAAAGTACAACTGAGGGAATAACCATAGCGAACAAGATTACAACACTTAATTATAAGGGCTGTTATTAAGCACTACTATGTATTACACTGGAATTCCATCCCCTCCACCTGCTTTGTTCGTGGTGATGCTTTCTAAGGCCCCCTTGACTTCACGTTCCAGGATGTCTGGCTCTAGGTCAGTGATCACACCATTTTGATTATCTTGGTCATGAAGATCTTTTTTGTACAGTTCTTCTGTGTATTCTTGCCACCTCTTCTTAATATCTTCTGCCTCTGTTAGGTCCATACCATTTCTGTCCTTTATCGAGCCCATCTTTGCATGAAATGTTCCCCTGGTATCTCTAATTTTCTTGAAGGGATCTCTAGTCTTTCCCATTCTGTTGTTTTCCTCTATGTCTTTGCACTGATCACTGAGGAAGGCTTTTTTCTCTCTCCTTGCTATTCTTTGGAACTTGGCATTCAGATGCAGTTGAGCTATTTCAAATCCTGAAAGGTGATGCTGTGAAAGTGCTGCACTCAATATGCCAGCAAATTTGGAAAACTCAGCAGTGACCACAGGACTGGAAAAGGTCAGTTTTCATTCTAATCCCAAAGAAAGGCAATGCCAAAGAATGCTCAAACCACCGCACAGTTGCACTCATCTCACATGCTAGTAAAATAATGCCCAAAATTCTCCAAGCCAGGCTTCAGCAGTACGTGAACCGTGAACTTCCAGATGTTCAAGCTGGTTTTAGAAAAGGCAGAGGAACCAGAGATCAAATTGCCAACATCCGCTGGATCATGGAAAAAGCAAGAGAGTTCCAGAAAAACATCTATTTCTGCTTTATTGGCTATGCCAAAGCCTTTGACTGTGTGGATCACAATAAACTGTGGAAAATTCTGAAAGAGATGGGAATACCAGACCACCTGACCTGCCTCCTGAGAAACCTATATGCAGGTCAGGAAGCAACAGTTAGAACTGGACACCCAACAACAGACTGGTTCCAAATAGGAAAAGGAGTACGTCAAGGCTGTATATTGTCACCCTGTTCATTTAACTTCTATGCAGAGTACATCATGAGAAACACTGGGCTGGAAGAAGCACAAGCTGGAATCAAGATTGCCGGGAGAAATATCAATAACCTCAGACATGCAGATGGCACCATTCTTATGTCAGAAAGTGAAGAGGAACTGAAAAGCCTCTTGATGAAAGTAAAAGAAGAGAGTGAAAAACTAAGATCATGGCACCTGGTCCCATCACTTCATGGGAAATAGATGGGGGAACAGTGGAAACAGTGTCAGACTTTGTTTTTTTGGGCTCCAAAATCACTGCAGATGGTGATTACAGCCATGAAATTAAAAGATGCTTACTTCTTGGAAGGAAATAGCATATTAAAAAGCAGAGACATCACTTTGCCAACAAAGGTCCGTCTAGTCAAGGCTATGGTTTTTCCAGTGGTCATGTATGGATGTGAAAATTGGACTGTGAAGAAAGCTGAGTGCCGAAGAACTGATGCTTTTGAACTGTGGTGTTGGAGAAGACTCTTGAGAGTCCCTCGGACTGCAGGGAGAGCCAACCAGTCCATTCTAAAGGAGATCACTCCTGGGTGTTCACTGGAAGGACTGATCCTCAAACTCCAACTCCAATTCTTTGGCCACCTCATGGGAAGAGTTGACTCATTGGAAAAGACTCTGATGCTGGGAGGGATTGGGGACAGGAGGAGAAGGGGAGGACAGAGGATGAGATGGCTGGATGGCATCACTGACTCGATGGACGTGAGTCTGAGTGAACTCCGGGAGTTGGTGATGGACAGGGAGGCCTGGCGTGCTGCGATTCATGGGGTCGCAAAGAGTGGGACACGACTGAACTGAACTGATATGTCACGCATTACACCAGATACTTTTGTATATTTTAATCCCATTAACAACTTCAAGAGATAAATATTAGTTTATACAGATTAAGGATTAAGAAAATTAAATCATTACGTGGAGAACTGAGATTCAAACCCACATCTACATGATCGCAACTGGTCCCCACTATGCCACAATGTCTTCAGTGCAACGCTTTTCAATAACATGCAAGAATTATTTTTTAGATAAAATTTAGCCCAGCCACTCAAAAGCCCATGTAGAGCCCCCTTTCCCCCAACTGACAAATAACAGTCATACATCTTTAAATTAGACCATCTGAATAGATCTACTTGCCTGGAAGCAGATAAGAACAAAAAAAGCAGAAGCAGTAACATTGATGAAGTCTCTGAGTTGAAAGGTGTTAAACTGTGAGCAACTGTAGAAAGACCTAAATTCCCTTCATCAGCAATCATGACCAATTGACATGAATGATCCTGGATTAGCTGAAAGACTGTAAGCAAAACTGAGATAACATCAAAAGTGAACCAGAAAAGATTATGGGAACTGCTGTCAAGAAGTAGTGACATGAGACAGAAGAATAAGCTTTGGGTTTCTAAACTAAGGTTAACAGTAATAAAACAGTGAATGGTATACTTCGTCATGATAGGGAAAGCCCAGCCTCCTTGAGTTATCAGGTCTCTGACACCACCTAGAACCCTGATCTGCACCTGGCCTGCAACCCTGCAGCCGCAGCTCCGGCAGGGCAGCCCCAGCTGGAGCAGGATGCAGCCTCCAGGGCTCCTAAATGCTCCCTCTTCCTGCTCCCACTCCCGCCCCAGCAGCCAACCCCAACGCCCTCCTAGAGTCCCTCCTCCTCAAGTCCAGGTTCATCTGTCCATGGAATTTTCCAGGCAAGAATACTGCAGTGGGTTGCCATGTCCTACTACACGGGAGCTTCCTGACCCAGGGATTAAACCTGCGTCTCTTGTTGTCTCCTGCACTGACAGGAGGATTCTATACTACTGAGCTACCTGAGAAGCCCGTACCTCAGTTTCCTCATCTGCAAAACAAGAATAGCAATACTACCTACCTTTTGGTGTTATTGTAACTGAGCAATTTAAAGCAAGGAAAGCACTTAAAATCACAGCTGGCATCCAGTGAAAGCTTTTGTTATTCTTCTTAGATTCTGCTGCTTCTCCTATGCGTTCACGCCGCACTGAACACCATCCTCTGTTCATTAATATCACCCCAATTCCCCAATATGCACTGAAAGTTCCTACGTTCCCTTATTAACCCATCTCAGCCGTCACGCTGGGCCATGGATGTAGACACAGCTGATTCCGGCAGGAACACTGCTTCTCGTTCCTGCATTTCAGCTCCTACCTTCACAGCCCTTCCGGGACAGCAGTCAAGACCACACACTGGGAGGCCCCCCATCACCGCTCAGCATGGCCCCGGCGCGGACACTTTAAGCCTGAGTGTCCGCAATGCCTGTCGCTCCCGCCAGCCCTCCTGCTGACCCCATGGCCCACTTCACTCCTTGGCCTCCTCCAGTCTCTCTCTAAAACCCTCCCTGGTGTTTTCAGGGCTGCTATCTTCCTTGGCCGTCTAAGATCCTTACCTTGAACCACTCTTGTGTCAACTATGGTCTCTCGCCCTTTGGCTACACGCGCCTATCTCCTCCTCCTGTTTTGAAGAGTTCCTTCCACTCCTCTGCTAGAGGCCACACTCTGTAGTGCTCTCAGAAGCCATGCTCTATTAATCACCTTCTCCTATAACTATAATCTCTCCTCTCACAGGACTTTCCCCCACACCTACAAACATGTTCAACTCTCTCCTATCTTTCTTTTAAATCTTAACTTCTATGTCACCTCAAATAAATAATTTTTTGCCCTTTCCTGGAGTTAACTATATTTTGGTTCAGAACTGACAGTAATCCCTGGAGTCCCATTACATTACAACAGTTCACTAGGCAGACTGGAAGTCAGGGTGTGTGTGTGTGTGAGAGAGTGAGTGTTGGGGGGAGGGTATGGAGGGGGGTTGTTTTTGCCAGGCAGTGCAGCTTATGGTATCTTAGTTCCCTGACCAGGGATTGAACCTGGGCCCTTGGCAGCGACAAGGCAGAGTCCTAACCACTGAACTGCTAGGGAATTCCCCAGACTGGCGACCTCTGGAGGTCAAGTAATAAAGGGGTTTAAGGGGTTCCCACATCTCTCTCAGGGTAGGCCTGGTGTTTATTACGCAGTCCAAACATACAGGATACATTTGAGTAACTGGCAAACCTCACAGTCATTCTTTGACCTCCCTCTGAGTGAGGTCTACGGTGGAAGGACTGAGTGGACACCAACGGGCCACCTGTCCCCCTTCAGCACAACCTTCAACACAACCTGACACCTCTGAGAACGGCAGAGATCAGCGCCCGCAGAGACGCGGACGACGCCTAATCCACCTTCATTTAACTCAGCTATTTGGCCAGTGCAAAAGCCAAGTGGGTCTTGCAGAATGATCGTGAACTATCACAAACTTGCCAACCACAACCACGTTTGCAGAAGTGATACTCTGACTGCAGCAAATCAGCACAGCTCCTGGTAGCAAATATTGCCATGAATTATCAAGCAATTTTTTCCCTCCCCCTCAAATCCCATCAGGAAAAAAAAAACAGAAGCAGGCTGTCTTCTAGACATGAGAACCCCATCACTATCATCTAGTAACTCTCTCAACTCTCTGCTCAGTCAAAACAAAGTTCAAAAGTGTCCTGACTGCAGGGTAGCCCAAAGTGAATCACACTGGTATGTTATACTGACAACATTACAATACCTGGACCTGGTGAGAAAGGAAGAACAAGTTCTCGATCTGCCTTACTAGAAAACACACAGATGGCAAAGGCTGAGAGTTAAATCTCATGGATGTTCGGGGGACTGTCACATCAACAGAGCTTCTAAGGTTCCAGTGGTCTGAGGCACACAAAAATAAACCTACAGTGAAAGTTACTGCACTTTGCACTTCCCACCAAGAGGGGGAAAAAAAGAAGGCAGGAAAACTGGGAGGCTTCTTTGCATTCAGAAAGCAATCTATACATTCAGGCATATCGCTTACTAGGCAATCATTAAGACTGTCATCTTCTGGAAGAGGTCCAGAACAACAAAGAGCTCTGCAGTGGGTCCAGGCTGTGGTCCAAGCTGCCCGCCTCAGGCCGTATGACTCAGCGGAGCCACCAGCACTGGGCTGTGCCCAGCAGACAGGGATGCTGCACTGACTCTGGCTTTCTCCCGCAGGATGACACTGCACTGCCATTCCGCGGTTTCAGAGGAAACCCGGGGCCTCTTCTGCCAGCAACTATTTTCTATGTGCAAAGCAACTACTGCTTTGCTACTAGACCCTGCAGTAGAGACCGAACACATAACCATGGGACTCCAAACATTTCAGGGAGTTTTTGTTAACCTGAAATGGCTATCATGAACTGAGTGCGTGCAGCAGCTTGCCACCTTTTAATGGAAACACCACCTCCGGACCAGGCCCAGGAAGGCTCCTAAGGCACAAAAAGCAAACAGCGTGCGCCACTGACTCAGAACCCAAAGAGACTTGCTCCCATCGAATCTCCACTTCCTCTCAATCCACACCCATGACCTCATGGAGAGTTCCCTATGTTTAATAACGAGACAAAACACAAGCCTGAATTATGAATAAGTCTGTACAGCAGGCTAGCACAGTTGAAAATGGATGGTAACTCTCACTGAAGCGTAGTCATGAAACAGTGCAAGAAAACCCTGCTGTGGGCAGGACACCAGCAAACGCAACAGGTGGCACAGTGTTTGCGGAAGCAGAAATGACCCACGTACACTTCTACAGGGAGTGGGGCAGTGCTAGGTTGGCCAGCTGGTTAGGAATGTGTAAAGAACAAGACTAAAGGACTGAAAATAAGAGGGTGATGGGAAAAGTAAGTGTACACATGAATCTCTCAGAGTAGGTATAATATGAAAATGTTATCACATAAATGACCAACAGAGGCATCCTCAGGGACTGTGGAGGGGGCCCTCAAAAATCAACTGGCAAAATTATCTATCCAGCAGATGTCCACAGACTCTTTCCCTAGCCACCCTAATACACAAAGTTGTCACGGTGGCAAGAACAGAGGCCACACAGGAACCCAACAACATGCTCTGCCCTCAACAAAGCCTGATCTGGTCACCATCAGTGCTGAGTGCCCGCCTCCCCACAGCAGAGGATCAAAATCAGCTTCTAACAAGGGATCTTCCCAGGAAGGATCAGTTAGTCAGTCACTCAGCAGTAAAATGACTACATTAGACAGCTGGTATTGTAGAGGGGAGACAGTAATTTATCCTTATAAAAACACATACTCTAGATTTTCCTTCCCTATTAATACAATTTACCTACAAAAAGCCATCCGTGTCAACATACTATCCCATACACACTTCCATGTGTATAGAAAAGTGTGGCAGAATTTACACATAAATTTTACATGCAAAGTTAATTTTTTCCTCTCATCCAGAAGTGGCCAACATGATCAACTGCTGAAGGCTCAGCTACAGCACCAACCGAGAGCTCTGACAGGAGGCCATCCTAAACCAGTGGCCGCTGTTGTAACATTAGGTCATCTCTGCACAGCCAAGCAGACCTGGGAGCCAAGGGGCAAAAGCAGGAGTGACTATGCTCACTACTGCTTCAAAAAGCCACTGAAAGGATTTTGCTTCCTGTCTTGAAGACTTCAGGTTCCGGGCGTTCAGAAGCCTAGTGGTCAAAGAGGAACGCATCCACCAGGGCACAGAGCCACGGCTTTATTAAAGTGGAAGCTGAGACTAAACCACTTCGGGCTCCTCATGCCATTGAACGAACAGGCACAGAAAGGGGTCACTGTCCTGGCTGAAAGACTAGCAGCAACTGCGATTCTGTTACACAACAGAAGCAAGAATTCCATTTGCAATTCAGGGGGTTCAATGGAAGGCCTCTGAGGTCCTCTTGACGAACAGCCCTAATCAATGGCAAACTGCAACAAACCAAATGAAGTCAAAACCAGCAAGGATGCAAAATGAAGGTCTATGACAGACCAAAAGAAATGCTGTCAAAAGGAAAGAGAAAACTGGAATAGGTGGAAGAAAGCTGTGTACATCAACTTTGACCTTGATATCAACTGAAGAAAGCAAGGGCTATAATAACTAATATTCACATTCTTTTACCCACCTTTCTTCCATTACAGGCGATAGCTAATATTTCAGGTGGGAAAAGTGCTGAAATCGCCATTTCTTCACACAAGTGGATTACTTCAGGGATCAGCTAACTTTTTCTTAAAGGGCCAGAGACTAAATAGATATTACAGGCCTCACAGTTTCACAGCTATTCCACTTTGCCATTGTAGCTTCAAAGCAGCCTTAGACAGTTTATAAATAAATGGGTGTAGCTGTGTTCAAATAAAACTTTACTTACAAAAACAGGTAGTTAGCTAATGCCACAACATAGCTAATGCTACAATAGCTGATGGGACTTCCTTAAGCTGGGAACACTGTCATCTAAACAGAAGCGTTGAGAGGATGATCTGGGGGCAAAAGGGGTTAGACTGCTGTAGATACCTTCCTTTTGCCCTTCCTAATCTGCCCTCTAACCCTACTCTGTATCCAAGAAGATGCATTAACTGGGCACTAGCCTTCCGGCTGCTGGTCAGGGTGGTCAAACAAGAGGCACAAAGAGGAAACGGAAAATAGAAGAGGAGGGAGCTCCACAGATTCATAACCCTGGGTCTTAGGCTATCAACGGCGTTCCTAGAACAAATATATCAATCCACACGGATATTTGGATATATATCATATATGGATATATATATGCAGATTTATCAATCCATATGGATATAACAATCCCTACATCTAAATTGGCGGGGGGGGGGGGGGGGGGGGTGTGCAATTACTAGGTTTCAAACACCTTTATCCAGAACTTTACTACAAAGCAATGCCAGGGAAACAAGGTCACGCAAAAATCAGAAAAACAATAGCAGC
Organism: Bos taurus; assembly: GCF_002263795.3. Lineage (NCBI taxonomy): Eukaryota > Metazoa > Chordata > Mammalia > Artiodactyla > Bovidae > Bos > Bos taurus. The sequence goes on from NC_037341.1 coordinate 81,260,178, forward strand.
CTCTGAACAGTCAATTTAAATAAGTCAGTTTGTCTATCAACCTTAATTTTTTCACAGAAAAAAATCTCACTGTGGACTTATTGTTTCATACGCAAATCTAAAATGTTTGGTAATGTAGACTTTCATATTCCACAACATACTAAGAGAAATAAATTTTTATCAGAAAACAGGAAAAAAGGAAAGGGAGAGCTGAGGTGTTGGCCAGTATAGTAGTAAGGCCATGGCTCTTGAAGTCATACAAGTTTGAATTCTAATTCGTATCTATTCTCAAAACCCATGACCCGGAGCGGAAAGTTTCTGAGTACTGCAAAGCATGCTGTTGTTCTCTCTTATAACTGCTGAGAACATACTTACCACAACAGATTTTCTCTGGAAGTTTATGTTGTTGATGCAGACGACCTGATGGGTTGTACATTAAAGAATAAAGAAAATATTTCAATTATTAAATAATGCATATTTCGATCCCAGTGTAAACAAGAACTGTGTTCCAAGCAGCTCAAAATCATACTTATCTTTCATGCTAAAACCCTAGAAATTAGCGTAACTTGTTCATTTAAAATTCAGCAACAGCCACGAAAATAAAATTTTTTGGACAAAAATGCAATTTAAGAAAAAGGTACATTAATCTGTAAAGGGCAGTAAATCTGCTGAAATTACATTGTCATTCAAGACATTTTCGCCCTACAAAACTGTGGGCGGCTTCCAGTTTCCCACTAGGCTTTCCAGGCCCACTAAGTCAGCTTCAAGCGATCACTGAAACTGATTAATCATAACTAACGAAAACCAAACCTAGAAGTGTTAGTCGCTCAGCCGTGTGCATTCGGTGACCCCATGGACGGTAGCCCGCCAGGCTCCTCGGTCCATGGGATGCTCCAGGCAAGAATACTGTAGTGGGTAGCCTTTCCCTCCCCCAGGGCATCTTCCCGATCCAGGGATCGAACCTGGGTCTCCTGCACTGCAGGCGGATTCTTAACCGTCTGAGCCACCCGGGAAGCCCCAGAAGAAAGGGAGATAAAGAAAAAAAAATACTTATAATTTATACGGCCTTGGGCTTTCAAAGCCCTTGTCTCCTTTCTTCCTGTTCATTCTGGCGGGGTCAGAGCCAGTCGGCGGCATAAAGGGGCCCCGCGGAGCTCGGCTTCCCGGCCTCCCGGGCGGCGGCGGGGCATCACCGGCCTTGGGCACCCGACGCTCCCCGTTCCCGCACGCTCCCAAAAGTCACGGCCCGCGGCGGGAGCGCCCTGGGCACCACGCCCAGCCCTGCCCGATCCGCCGCGGCCGCCCTTCACACTCGCTCTGGGGACTCGGCTCGTCCGTCGTCTCCGTCGAGCGCCTGTCACGGAAACACTCCCCACAGAAGCGCCCAACGGCGCCGGCTAGCCGACATCTTTCTCGGAACCTCTGACTCCTGACGTCAGCGGAAGTAGGGCGGCTCTGAGGCGGCAGCCGGAAGTCTTGTTGTCCGTGGGCGGGGCTTGGCGAGCACCGGGCTTTGCGTTTGCCATTTAAAGTGCAGACGGCGGCTGAAAACCGTTGAAGCTGTGGAAACTTGACAGTTATTTTGTGGATGACGCGAACACAGCAGGACGGAAAGGCGAAACATTAAATTTTAGAGAAATAAAGATGTAGCGCAAACACTGAAAAGCATGGGGACGAGGTTTTCAAAGCGCCAAGGGCCGAGACCTAGGAAACCAGGAGGCGTCCCTCCGGGCGCTGTGTAAAAAGAACCCTCAACTCACCGGAGCTGTGACTTAGGCTGGAAAAGACGAGATTACACCTTAAGGAGTCTAACTCGAAATCAGGTCCTCACTAGGCATCGCTGCCTCGGTATTTATTGAAAAATTAATTAATTAAATAAGTGGATTATACAGATGCAGAATTACTGAAACACCGGACTATTTTGAAATCATCTGCATTTCATGAGGGAGAAGGCAATGGCACCCCACTCCAGTACTCTTGCCTGGAAAATCCCATGGATGGAGGAGCCTGGTGGGCTACAGTCCATGGGGTCCCTAAGAGTCAGACACGACTGAGTGACTTCACTTTCACTTTCCACTTTCATGCATCGGAGAAGGAAATGGCAACCCACTCCAGCGTTCTTGCCTGGAGAATCCCAGGGACCGGGGAGCCTGGTGGGCTGCAGTCCGTGGGGTCGCACAGAGTCGGACACGACTGCAGCGACTTGGCAGCGGCGGCGGCATTTCATGTGCATGGGAATAAAACGGTTGTAAATTCCAGTGACAGTTGAATCTTGGTTAATTGTGGATTATCCATTAACTTTTTTTTTTTTAACTTTGGACCAGGTTTAACTCTTCCAACTGTCCTGATGACAAGTTCATTAGCTAAAATTAATTTGAACTTTGGTCTAAAGGAAAACATACTAGAAAAATAAAGATGTAAAGTAACTTTATCAAGCATTCCAAAACCAGAAATTACTTGTAGTTTTTGAGTATTACCTGTGTCAGTATCCTTCATTATAGGATTATAAACTATTGTTAGTATTCTTCACAGGGGATTAGTATTGAAAAGGGTCTTCTTGAATTACAAACTTTTTAATACCATTTTGCATGGAAGATGGAGAATATTTAGCATGATAGATGCAATTGGGTTAAAAAGATGTCACTGGGTTAAAGAAAGAATGGGAAGCAAATTTCATCCCAAAGTGCATATCTGAGGTAGGAGATAGAGGGGCCCCTGGGCTGGGCAGCTGGTATCTGTCAAGTGGAGAAAAACTGAAGCTTTGTTTTCCCCACACTCCAAGGACAAAGCTAGTTGCAGAAGCTGAGCTCTGCTGGAATAGAGATAAGATGACCATTCCTGAGGTCAAGGAAACTTCCTGACCACACAGGTGCAAAAAGGCTCCTTGGAGGTAAAAAAGGGAGGCAGGGCACCAATACCCCAGTAGTCTCTGTGGTGGAATCCATCTTTAGCAAAAAGTTGCGCATGGACCTTAGGGAGTATCCTGGAACAGATCAGATGTGGGGAAAGAAGAAGATGGGCCAAAGGAAAACAAAGACCAGTAAGAACTGTCCTATAGAAGTGATTTAAGTCATCTTTACTGTGCTCCTACTCATTAGGGAGGACGGCCACACCCTTTCTTTCCTAGTGTGTATTTCTGCCTTATTCTGTCTTAAACTGTTTCTCTCCATGCTCCCCCACTTGTTATGCTGTATCTCTGAAAATAAACTTTGTACCTGTTTTTACAGTTTTTGCCTCCTCAAAACATTTTTGTTTTCAAAGGAGGCAAGAGCCAGGGGAACTTTACTTCTTGGTCTAGCTCCTGGTGCTTCCCTCATGGCTCAGACAGTAGAGAATCTACTTGCAATGCCAGAGACCTGGGTTCAATCCCTGGGTTGGGAAGATCTCCTGGAGAAGGGAGTGGCAACCGACTCCAGTGTTCTCATCCGGAGAATCCCATGGACTGAGGAGCCTGGAGGGGCTACAGTCCATGGGTTCGAAGAGTTGGATTCGACTAAACGACTAACACTTTCAGTTTCACTTTCTAGCCCCTGGTGGTGGACTAGCAGCTAGGATTCTCGGTTTTTTATCCAGGCCACCCAGATTTGATTCCTGGGCAGGGAACTAAGATCTCTCTTCAGGACCACTCACTGTTGTCTTTCTGAAATCATATCTACAGGAGCCAGGTGAACAGGAGCCATTATCAAGCCCATTTCATCAATACAAACAACTACTTTAAATAGTTGATAGCATCACGTGATTTGCTATTTTGGTGGAAGGTCAAAAGTAGAGGGGAACTCACTTGGGAAATGATATTTAAGTAAATAAATAATTCTCTTCTACGACACTATTACTATTTAGTTCTCTGAAAACTTTCAAATTTATTAATGACTAGAGTGCCAAATCCTAATTAAATAAATGCAATTTGCAATATAAAAAAACCAAACCTGTTACTGTATACATGAACTCATATAGACTACCAAAATATACTAAATATAGAAAATAACACTTTTGTCCTTGTTTACACTGTGTACATGAAACAACATATCCTGAAAGACATAAAATATCCTATCACCTTTAAGAAAAAAGAGCAGTAGTTTTAAAATACTGAAGATGAGGAGAAAAGGCCCCAAAGCACTGGGTTTTTCAAAGTCTGAAATACAAATACATAAAAAAACATTTTCTTATATCCAGCAACTTTAGTCCCAAAGAAAAAACTGTTGTTCTTTTTAAGAAATGGGTCTTCTTGAGTTATAAACTTTAACACCATTTTGCATTGAAGATCGAGCATATTTTGTGAGCAGTGCACCAATGGTTTGCTTCTCTCCACACAAATCTCTGTGGGAACGATAAAAAAATTAATGAACAAAATTAAAAAAATGAACATCAAAAATAGTCTAGGGAACATAACACGATATTCACAGCACTCGTTCTTTATATCTCTCCCCTAAGTCCACCTTTCCAACAAACAGAGGGGTATGCATTCTGGGGAGAGAGATGAGTAAAGACAGGCTACTAAGCCATAACTGAACTAGATACATTACATGGATGTATTATCTCCAACCTTCATGGTGAGAGTATGAGTCATGTATTATTTAACCCCACGTGAGATATGAGAAAACTGAGGCTGGGTAAAGAGAAGAGAGAGGCCCCAAGAGGCATGGGACACAAGGAGGAAGTGATGGGGTTTGTTAGTGGATTTTGGGAGAAGGAAATGGCAACCCACTGCAGTGTTCTTGCCTGGAGAATACTGTGGACAGAGGAGCCTGGTGGGCTGCTGTCCATGGGGTCGCACAGAGTCGGACACGACTGAAGCGACTTAGCATGCATGCATGCATTGGAGAAGGAACTGGCAACCCACTCCAGTGTTCTTGCCTGGAGAATCCCAGGGACGGGGGAGCCTGGCGGGCTGCTGTCCATGGGGCTGCACAGAGTCAGACACGACTGAAGCGACTTAGCAGCAGCAGTGCATTTTGGGTCAGTCTTGCAAGTAGTGACTTTAGGGTGAACTTGTTCTTAGGAATTCTGACTTCTCCCCAAATGTTAAGGCAGCGGGAAGAAAAGAAGGTGGCCATCAGAGGGGGTGGTTGCCTTACAGTCACAGGAGGGTACACAGCAGACCGTTCCTCTAAGAGTTGCAGTTTGCAAGAAGAGCAGAGAAGTGATTCTAGACACAGGAGAAAGGCAGAGAGATGACACATCCCCCACCATCCAGATCAGTACTTATGGAGAATGGTAAGAGGAGAGCCAGCCAGGACTTGAGAGCGCTGGGAAGGAAGCAGAGCCATCAGGGAAGACTCAAAACAACACAAAACGGAAACCCTCTGCTACCTGCTACAAAAGAGCAATCCTCAAAATCCATCTGTAATCAATCACTTACTGAATATATGGAGCAATATCTTCTTCTGTCCACTTCTCTCTCAGAGAGAACAGACTATTGAAACGTTCCTGATCCCCCTCAGGTAAGTCTTCTGCTTTCAACAGAAATATGATTTCTGGTCTTGACTGTCTGTCTACCAAGGCCAAACCCTGTAAGAAATGAGAAAAAGGAGAGCTCAAGTAATAGTTTAATGTTTAAAAAAAAAAAAAAAAAAAAGTGACTCATTCTTTTACCTTATGTTGAGCTCAGCCCGAGGTATGTAAAACCTCAGCATCATGAAGCTGAGAAGCTTACAATAGGCTTTTCATAAAGAGAGCACCTCTGAGCAGTCACTTCCCTTCCCTTCTAGAATCTGGCTCTTACCGCCACCAGTTTAGTGAAAAGGCTCTCGTTCTAAAGCTCACTGTGAGCTGTCGTTACCAAGCCCATGGGCCCTTTATTGGACTCGTCTCACTAGCCCCCTTTACTTCATTAGTATCAATCACCTCTTCCTCTTTAAGCCTGCATCACGATTTCATGCCTTTTCTCCTGACCTGATGTAATTCCCTGGGCCCCAGACCACCCCTCTAACTGTTTCACTGTCACTGTCCTGGGTAACCTCCTCTAAACCTGTGATTCCATCCACCACTACTTGCTAATGACTGTACTATTTGGACTTCACCTCAAATCCCTTGTCTAAGCACCAGACCTCTTTAGCTGAACTTATATATGAACTCATTGTGTCTGCTGCCCAAACCTGCTCTAAGTCCCACTATCTCAGGAAACCTAGGAGGTGAAAGTCTCAGTCGTGTCCGACTCTGCGACGCCATGGGATTCTCCAGGCCGGAATCCTGGAGTGTGTAGCCTTTCCCTTCTCCAGGGGATCTTCCCGACCCAGGGATGGAACCCAGGTCTCCCGCATTGCAGGCGGGTTCTTTACCAGCTGAGCCACCAGGGAAGCCCAAGGGAAACCTAGGCGTCAACCCGACTGTAAATGGGCCCAAGCGATCGTACTGAGGTGACACATGTGCTGAACCTAGACTGCGGTGGCTGGAAACTCATTACATTTGCTACAAATCCTTTACAAACAGGCAGACTGTGAAATGTGAAGTATACTTCAATTAAGTGGGCTTTGTGGGCTTTTGTTTTGTTTTTTTAAAGGGTTTTTGTGATGGATTGAATGTAGAGTGCACCCCTAAGGTAGGAAAATAAATTCAGTTCCAGTTCAGTTCCAAATTCAGTTCCAATACAGGCTTCATTCCGCCTCATAACCTGCTGAGTTATGGAGGTAATCACGTCGCCACCTTACCTTAAGCTGATCAAGCCTAGTTGTCATTCCTTCGGGAACACTCTGTTGCCATACTTCCTGAAACTCAGCGAGGTTGAACTTCACTGCGTTCTGAAGTAGCATCTGTGCTGTCGCTCTGCATATCTTATCTGCACTCAGTTCAAAATAAACTGCGCCTAAGGAAAGGGCAGCAGATGGTGGCACACTATCTTCTGAATTATACACCGTCCCCCTTCCCTCAGTGCAAACTCACAGAAGGACACTCACAACTCATCTCCCATCCCCTCATGGAGATCTCGGTTTTAACAAGAAGACACCTCAAAAGGCATGCCAAGTTTAACACACCAAGAGTTAAACACTTGTTAAAACATTCTCCCAATCTTACCTTCCTCTGTGTATTTCTTTCCGTAACATTTAAGACAGTGTTCAATCATTTCCCTGAAAAATTTTAAACACTTATTTGAAAAGTTTTCACAATTTTATGCATTAACTTTCAAACACTATTGCTAACTATAAATTAAGATATAAATTTGAAATACTGGGACTTCCCTGGTCACAGGTTTGATTCCTGGTCAGGGAACTAAGATCCCATAGGCTATGTGGTATAGCCAAGAAACTTTAAAAAATAAAAACTAAAATATACTGGAAAGCTACAATATGTCAGGCCCCATGTTAAATATTTTTATACACATCATGTGAGCATACATTTATTATAAAATAACATATATAATTATTTCTTTATATTTTTAATGGCAGGAAAAAAAAGTGACATTTATTCTTCCCAGTGACCAAAATTCCCAAGTCCTTTTTAGTTGTATATTTTTCAGATTTCTATATGATATTAAAATATAAACAGTCTATGCCCTGAGTTTAGTCCTACCCTGGATAATAATTTTCTTTCCCTTAAAATCTGGAAGGACGCGGAATAAATACTTACTCTGGCTCCAATGGTCCAAGTTCCTGGAGGCATGTATTCAAAGGAACTTTGCTAAAAGACCAAGATTCAGAATCCACAAGCTGAGTTATATGATTCAGAAGTTTCATCTCATAATCAAATTCGAGAATCCTCCAATAACCTATAAATTCCAAAGTTACATTTACTGAAGAACATTCATTTTAAACGAATTTAATGTAAACAAATGAATTGACTGATAAGACTCATATAGTAGCAATATACTCTTGCCCACTGCAAAAAAGAGACATGTCTTAGCTTTCTTTATAAACAATGCTTCTGTTCCAGCTTTTCTCCCAATCGTTGCAAACTGTGTCGGGGGGGTCAGGTGGTTTTTAAAGAGTACTTTGCACATGACCAACATTTTGACTTTTTTTTCCAAGTGCTTTAATCCTCAATTATCTCATAATAATCTTGTTGCTCTAAATGGAAATGGAGAAACCGGTAGCTGGTCCGGTCATTTTCTTAGAGGGTCACACAAAGGAGCTGAGGTCGCGGACTGGATACTCCACACGGTGACCTCTGCAGCAGGGCACTGTCGTGGTTAATGCCCTCCCGCCAGCCACCTTGGAGAGCCATTCCCGTGCTCACAAAGAAGTCTACTCAAGGACTATCCTGGTGGTCCAGTTGTCAGGAATATGCTGTGCAATCAGGGGATGTGGGCTGGATCACCAGTCGGGGAACTAAGATCCCGCACGCCGAGAAGCAACTAAGCCTGCACGCCACAGCGAGAGAGCCCGTGGGCGCCGACTGCTGAGGCCCGAGCAGCACAGCTGGAAAATCAGTGCACCACAGTGAAGGATCCCGAGGATGCAGTGAAGACCCACACGCCGCAAGCAACTAAGACGCCAGGCAGCCAAATGGAAGAATAAATATGCTTTTAAAAAAGAAGTCTAGTTCATTCACGAGATAACAGACTCAGGTACGATGCGGACCAGCAGCGAAACAAAGGCTGGGTGTCTAGATATATTTCCCAATCCCTGTGAAAGATGATGAAACGCCATCTTATAGCCAAAGGCACTGCCACCATCCCTGGAGAAACAAGTCAAGTGCACAGCCATCATTTCCATGGGAGAATGTTCCTATTCTTATTCTGAATAAAAGCAATGTTAAAACATGGAATGTGTGATGCAAAACTGAAAAAGAATAGTAGGGAAAACACCTATGCATCCCACCCCACCACACACACACCAAAATAAACAAAACATGCAATACACAAAAAATGCAGAGGGCTGCATTAAATCCATTTTTCTATTCTTAACCTTAATACTCATGGTATCCCTATACCATAGTAATTAGAAGCAGGCCTCCACAATTAAAAACTCAAGGAACCACAACAAAGAACCAAGTGCTTCCAGTTAGTTCTAAAGTCATGTGCAGCTGCTTTGCTCAGCAGAATTGACCACAGAAGCTCATCTTGCTTGGAAGACTGTGAGTAAATTGAAAAGTGCATCCACCACACCATGCCAATTTCCTCCTTCCTAACACGTGGGTGCAGAATTAAGCTGCTTCTCTGGGCAAGTTTGAGAGGGCTGAGCAATGCACACAAACATCTACTCAAGTGTTAATGTAGGCCCAGAGGTGGCGTGTGGGGAGGGTAGGGGTTGGGGGGAAGCTCCCACTCCCCCACTCCGGACCAGAAGAAAGTCAAAAAACACTGAAGACGGTTCTGCTGGGCTACTGCTGCTACTGCTTTTACACAGGTTTATTATATAAACTACTTCACACTTACTCAAAAGCATGCTGAGTGATCACAAGAATAAATAGATCTTCCAAGCAGTTTGGAAATTCAGTGAGTTAATTCTGAGCCAGGAGTTCAAGTCCCTGGTTTGATGCCTCACCCTGTCACTGTCTCGACATGGGGCCCTGGACCAGTCTGTCCCCCTTCCCAGGCCTTGGCTTCCTCACCTATTAAAGACAATGAAGGGAAAAGATTCCTGATATCTGAGACCTTTCCTGATCAAACGTGGTTCCTCTATTACCATGTACTCCAAAGGAAAAGGCCTGTAAGGAGTGAATCAAGTCACTGGTCAGAGACTGACATCCTTGTTAGAGGTGATCACATGGAGTCTCTACCCCACTCCCCAAAACACAAATATCGTCATCTCTAACACCAGAAGAGGACTCAAAAAACAGCATGCAGCGGCAATAAACAGAGGGAGATGTACAAAAACCTCTCTCTCTCAAACGATGCCCAATCCCACCACTATTGATAACAGTAAGTAATGCTACCTCCAATCTCACAGGCATTGAGAACTTGTAACTGGGTCATTATTTCTTCCTCACTTGCCTGAATTTGATCAAGCAAATCTTCAGTGGTATACTGAAACAAAAACAAACAAAAAAACGCGTTTTAGGACAAAGAATTTTTTTCAGACTTACTGAATTTTGAGGGGATAAAACATAGGGACAGATAAGGCAATATTTATAGCTGAATTTCTTTAGTTTATGTGTAACGATGACTAGACAAAGTCAGAGAACATCTTAGAAGAAAACAGAGCGAATCTTTGTGATGTTGAATGTGGCAATCGTTTTAGATACGATGCTGAAAACACAAGCACTAAAATGCAAACACATCATGTGCACTTCATCAAAACGAAAACTTCTGTACTTTCACTTGCCACAGTTTTTTTTAAAAAAGTCAAGAAAGTGAAACGATAACTCATAAAATAGAAGAAAATATTTGCAAATTCTCTCTGTCAAAGAGCTTGTGTTTAGATTACATAAAAAACTCTCCAACAATAATAAAGTAACCCAATTGAAAATTGGCAAAGGGGTTTCTGTATAAACATTCTATATAAAGCCCATATAGAGTGACCACAGGACCCATCAATTTCACTCGTGTGTGTGTGTATCTCCAAGAAAAATTAAAGCACAGGTTCACTAGACACTTGAACATGAGTGTTCACAGCACTGTTATTCACAATAAGCACGTAATTGACAACAATCAAAAAGTAGCAACTACACAAATGTTCATCAGCTGATGAATGGACGCATAAAATATGGCACACATAAGACAGGGCATCATTCAGCAACGAAAAGGAACCGATGGGCCCTGAAAACTGCACGCTAGGCCAAAGACGCCTGCCAGAAAAAGCCACTTATCTGATTCTATTCACACAAAATGCCCAGAGGCAGCCTCGGGCTGAGGTGGGAGAGAGGAGAGAAAGGCGGGATTGAGAGGGAACAGCTAAGGGGTACAGAGTTTCCTTGGAGGGGTGATAAAAATATTCTAAACTTCATCAAGTTGATGATCGCACAACTCTGTGAATGCACTGAAAACTGCTGAATTACATCCTTTAAAATAAGCACATTGCTTGGTATATGAATCAGATCTCAATAAAGCCGTGACAAAGCAAAAAGGTCAATTAGTTGAACTTCTAATACAAATATGATGGGAGGCGGTAGGGGGACAGAAGAAATGAGATTGACAAAATATTGATAAATGGCCAACAGAGTGAACATGAGTCTTTCTGCTTTGGGGTATGTTTGAAATTTTCATAATATGAACTTTAAAAAGAATGTTACCATTGAAGAATGTCATTATAGCTCTATTTTTAAAATTCCAATTAAAAAATGAAAATAATAGTCTTACTTTTGAGTGACTGGAATCCTTTTCTTTTTCACTGTCAGGTCCTTCATAGGTATTTTCCATCAAAAGTTTCTTTAACTTCTTTAGTTTAGGTCTGCATCTTCTTAATTCCCAGTAATTGTTAGAAAAACCAAAGATCTAGGGATTAAAATACATCATAATCTTTTAGGGGCCATTCTAAAAGAAAAGTTTACATAAAATTTCATCCAACACATCCGTCCTCCATTAGAAGCAAGAAAGGGAGCCAAGGCATTCTGCTTTCTGCTGAGAAAGTGCTCATCCAGCCATCTGCTTGAGATGGCTACCCATCTGCAGGTTACATCTGTTTAAATCTCAGTCAAGAAGACACTGCCAACATAATGAGAATGGATAATTAAGCTTCTGTTGTCATTGTTGTTCAGTGGCTAAGTCACATCCGACTCTCTGCAACCTCACGGACTGCAGCGCACCAGGCTTCCCTGTCCTTCATTATCTCCCGAAGTTTGCTCAGATTCATGTCCATTGAGTTGGTGATGCCATCCAACCATCTGTTCTTGTCGCCCCCTCCTCCTGCCTTCCACATCTCAAGTGCATTCTGGAAACTTAAAGAGTGTGCCCAGAAGAGAATGACTAGCAAGGTGACAATTCTGCAAACCACGTAGAAACCACAGAGAAAGAAGACATTTAGGCGGAAAAACAGAAAGTAAAGAAGAGCATTATCCTAGTCTTCAAATTATGCATAGATGTTACAGTGAAGAGGCAGCACTCTTGCTCTGTGTTGCTCATGATGCTAAAACTAAGCAGATGTGAAAAAAGAAAGACTTCTATTCAATGCAAGAGCTTCCACTAGGTAGAAGAGCAACTAATTCCTTACTGGACTTGAGAAGTAGAGGCCTGTCACTCAAATCAGGTGATAGTGGCTAAATGACGGGTAAACCGCTGTTATCCTTCTCTTCAGTCTCCAGGATTTGCCCAATCAACACCAGCACTTAGTAGGCACTCAGTAACTGTTTCACATGAAAGAACTGGAAAAAGGCGGAAATGGATCCTCTCTGGGATACACTGCAGCCCTAAGACGGACGGTCAGAGGCGCATCCACTCTCAAACCAGAAGAAGCCGTGATGGACGAGGCAAGGTCCAGAGCCTACTGGAGGTGCCGCGGAGTCTCAGCAAAGCTTAAGGACCAAAACAGAATGACTGCTGAGCTCAGGCACAGCTCACAAAGGGGCTGGACCCAACACACAGACGCTGGTGTGTGCTTTTGTGTTAAGGGGGAAAACGAAGCTCAGTATGGACTTTTAATTCGTTGTCAACATTGAAACATAAGGAGATTTTGCCCCCTAAAAACTAGATTTTAAGCTTCACTTGGACAAAAGAAATCAGAAGGTCTGGCAATGATGGGCTGCTTTCCCACAAGGCCAAGAAGTGCCTACCTACCTGCCTGAGGCCTGTGCACCCCAATCTGTCACAGACCCCCATTCCCTATCACCCCCGAGCCTGGGCACCCACTGCCATTTATCAATGCCAGCCTGCTCTGCTCAGGTGCGTTCCTGACCGAGCCTTTTTAAGCATCTGAAGTGCAACCCAAAGATTCTGAAACTCTGGCTAGCAGATCTCTGTTAAGTTTTACTTGGTCCCAGAACACAGAACTCCGGTAAGAAGAGCTCAAAGGTACTCACAGATGTTTATATCCTCTCCAAAACAACCACAAGACAGGTCATGATGAAAAAAATAACATCTTTTCCAAAAGGATGAAAGTCAAAATCTCTAGCTCATCACAATCAAAGACGTAACTCTACAAAAGTCAAAGTATCATCTTTACTGGCAGTTCCTCTGTTCTAGCAACATATGAACCACTCAGGTGTCCCAGTATTTTCCCTTATTTCTATTTCAATTCTGTTTTTAGGAAGTAGTTGGTTTGAAGTTAATCTAATAGAATTAAGGTGCTTTGACTGTATGTGTGTAACTATCGAGCCAGGATAGAAACATGTTTGGTATCTGCCGTCAGTAGTCTCCAAAGTAATTAAGAATTTGTTATACATGGCCACGGATAGTAATGAACTAAACCAACTTCAAAGGTGAGGAACACACTTCCCTCAAAAACATATTTTTTCATTTCCCTACGTCACCTAATGCACTAGTTATAGTTTGAGGGAATCACCTTTCAAAAGCTATCCACAGCAGAACTCCCTGAAAGTAGGCAAAACTTTTAGAATGAGTCGCCTCATAGTAAATTTTCTTTATTACAGAAAATGGTCAGCTTATCTAGGACTTAAACATCACACGGGGAAAATAAGAGACAACTTTACATGACTCCAAACAAATGAAAATAATGCTGAGAAATTTCCAGTCTCATCAGAGAAAATTTCAGATTCTCTGTGATTATACATTTCACACCTCCAGTTTTTTGGGTTTTTTTTTTTTGCCTCAAGCATGGGAGATCTTAGTTCTCCAACCAGGAACCGAACCCACGCCACCTGCGCTGGAGCACAGTCTTAACCACTGGGCCACCAGGGAAGGGCCACACCCTGAGTTTCCAATTGAAGGCATGCTGTCTTTTTCACCTAAGTCGGGAAACAGAAGACAGTACCTCAGTGTGAATAATGTTACCGTGTGTTTCTTCCATCTTCAGCTGCTCCGGAATTTTACAGCCAGGAATAAAAAGCAACATATTGGAAGTGTCTGCTACTTTCAGATCGTATGTTTTGTCTTCACTGCACAGAACCGCCTGCTCATCCTTATCACCACGAATCACTAGACTGCAGGAAAACAAGAAAATACTTGGTTTACTGAGACACCAATGCCCAGCCTCATTACACACAGTTCCAAAACCCTCTAGGTTTCTAGAATTTACAATGAAGTCTTGAGGCTATGTCTGGCCCCTCCTCTCACAGGCACCCCACCTCCCCACAACGATGGGCTCCACAGGGGAAGGACTGCGCCAACTGACTCACTAAGGAAAAATAACTCCACACGGGCCAAAAAAAAACCAGAGGCCGAATGTTACCACATGGCATCTTTGTGTAAACCGCTGGGAAGAGGATCCGTAGCCTGCAGTCAAGATGTCACAACTTTCTAAAATCGCTAAAGCAATACTTTTCAAACTTATGAGTGTGCGTGTTAGGGAACCCTGTTAAAAAGCAGGTCAGGATGCAATTCGTCTGGGATGGGACATAGGATTCTGCATTACTAATTAGCTCCCTGACGAGGACTATGCTGCTGGCCATGGTACCCACCCAAGTGGTCCTTCCTGTTTTGGCCTGAGCAACCCCTCACCATCAAATGAACACATCCTGGCCTAATCATCACCCACGCGAAAGAAACTGGGACCTTGAGAAAAGAAGGCCTCAGTGCTGAAAGGAAAATGTGCAATGGCTATGTTTACAAACTAAACGATGTCTCTGACAAAGGGTCACAGGTAGAAAAAAGAAAGAAGAAGAGGGGAAGGTCAAAAGCGAGAAGGGGGAAGAAGAAAAATAAATGATGAAGATAATGGAGATGACAAAAACGGAGTTGATTCTAGCAGTCCTCCTTGCCTATGTTTAATCCTCTGGTACCCAATTCACTTCTTTAAAATAAGTAATAAAAAACCCGAACTGAAAGACTGAAATTTTTTTTAGAAAAACTAATCCTACATTTAAGTGAAAATATAGGTTTGTGTTTTTTTTTAAGCTTTCTGGTGCTAACAACATCCAATAGTCCTAAGTACCTTCTCTTAACATATACATCCACATTGTACCATCTCTGCTTTCAAATATTTTAAAACAACAACCCCTTCCTTCACAAAAAAAAAAAAAAAAATTAACACACCTTTTCATTCTGGTTTTTGCCAGCTAGATTAACTATAACTGGAAAAAGCAGGTGCTCACACCTGAAGTCTTTTCTCAAAGTCCTGCCAACTCAGCTGAGATGAAATGAAAACCCACAGTGATGCTTCTCCCTCAGTTCCCTGAGAGATCCTTCACTGCTAGCATCTGAAAACTAGCCTATGACTATAATAATGTTCGATGAGTAAAATAAGAGAAGTGAAAGTCTAAAGGCAGCATAATTTAAAAACAAGTGTATTTATTTAGCTGCACCAGTTCTTAGCCTCAGCATGCAGGATCTAGCTCCCTGATCAGGGATTGAACCCCGGCCCCCTGCCTTGGAAGCACAGTCTTAGCCACTGGACCACCAGGGAAGTCGCCCAATTTTTAAAAGCCTACAAGATAACAAAGGTGAAAGCCACTCTAGCTGTGTCCGACCCTTCTAGGCTCCATGGTCTGGAGCCCACCAGGCTTCTCTGTCCATGGGATTCTCCAGGCAAGAGTGCTGGAATGGGTTGCCATGCCCTCCTCCAGGAGATCTTCCCGACCCGGGTCTCCTGCATTGCAGGCCGACTCTTTACCACCTGAGCCACAGCTATACAATAACTACAGGTGTCAGAGAGCAACAGTGCAGAGGAGAGTTAAACAAGAACGCCTAACTCCTCGTCTTCCGGGACTGCACAAAGTTGAGACAGAGAATGGACTTCCGTATGTTTTTCACATGGTCCTGCAGCAAATGTGTGGCGGGCCTAGCATTAGAAAACAGCTTCAGATTCTCAGTACTTGACCCCAAGCGAGTTTTTTTGTTTTTGTTTTTTTGAGGGCCTTCCACAATAACCTAATCTGTTAAAAAAAAAAAAAAAAGTTTTAAACTTCCCCCAAAGTCCTGGCTACACCTTGGGTAAAATAAACCTAAGAAGGCGAAGAGAGGAACTCCGTAAATCTTGACACTCCCACCGGGCGTCACGGTGACACGCGGGCGCTCCGCGCTCGGCCGGGCGCGCGGTTCGGGAACACCCCCCGACTTCCGCGGAGCCGCTTCCGGCCTCGCGCCCGCCCGCGGGGCTGCGAGGTCAGCGCGGCGGGGCCGCCAGCTGGGTGGGCTGGCCGCCCCGCTGGTCCCGGGCGAGGGGGCGAGGGGGCGAGGGGGCGAGGGGGCGCGCGGGCTCCTCTCCGGACTCCCCGCCCGCAGTCGCCGGCGCAGCGCGGGCTCCTCTCTGCGCGCCCCCTGTCCCCGGCTCCTCTCTGCACCCCCTGGCGTCCCCCGACCTGCGCCCTCCGCCCCCGGGTCCTCTCTGCACCCTCCCCCGTGGCCCCCCACCTGCGCCCGGCCTGCAGCCGCCCGCACAGCGCGGGCTCCAGCTCCAGCAGGCACACGTCGCCGGCGGCCGCGGGCCCGAAGCGCAGGCAGTGCGCGGCGGGCAGCAGCTCGGCCGCGTCCAGCTTGGCGGTCTGCAGTGTCGCGTCCACCTCGGCGCGGGTCCTCTCCATGGCCGCCGGGGGCCGGGGGGCGACAGAGACGAGCCCCCGACGCGGGAAACGGCGCGGGAAAAGCGCGCCGGGAGAAGCGCGGCCTCGGCGGGCGGGCGGGGCGGGCCAGGGACGGGCGGGGCGGCGGCACAGGCGCGCCCGAGACCCCGGGGGCGGGGGGAGACTGGGCGGTCCGGCCCCGCCCCTCCGCTGCGCCCCGCGCCCCGTTTCCCGCGGGGACCCCGCTCTCCTGGCCGTCGGCTCTGCGGCGGGCGGGCCTTGACATACGCGTTTTGCCCGCATCGTTGCATGAATCTTTCAATACGTGAAGGGCTTCCCTGGTGGTTCAGCTGGTAAAGAATCCGCGTGCATTGCTAGAGATCTGGGTTCGATCCCTGGATGGGGAAGATCCCCTGGAGAAGGGAAAGGCTGCTCACTCCAGTATTCTGGCCTGGAGAATTCCGTGGACTGTATAGTCCAAGGGATCGCAGAGTCGGACGCGCCTGAGCGACTCTCGCCGACCTAACCTTCCCCGCGTGCGCGCTGCCGCTCAGCCGGGCGGGACTCTGAGTGACCCGTGGACGGGCCCCAGGCCCCTCAGCCCACACTGCTCAGCTCTGGCCTCAGGTGGGCTCCCGATGCGCCTCTTGAGGACAGCAGACGCGGCCTTCTCCGGGGTGAAGAACGCGAACATCTTCCATTGCTTGGGCGTTTCGGTTCTGTAAAAGAGCCCAGAGATTCGGTGATCCCTTGCGGCGGAACCGGGACTCTGCCCCAGGGCTGCGCTGTTGCTTCTTGGCTGTTCTCTCGTCTCCATCCGCTCCCATCCCCAGTCAGCACCTGTTGGAAAGGCCTCCCTGCCCAGGAGCTCCACAGGGTCCTGCTCCATTTCGCCTTCCTTCACCACGGCCTGGTGCCACTGGATTGGCTTTTCTACACGTCAGGCGAGCAGTTCGGTTTGATAACAAGATCACCCAGCGAGAGTGGGATGTGCACCTGAAAATTCGACTGAAGATGCCGCTGCTGCTGCTAAGTCGTGTCCAACTCTGTGCGACCCCATAGACGGCAGCCCACCAGGCTCCTCCGTCCCTGGGATTCTCCAGGCAAGAACACTGGAGTGGGTTGCCGTTTCCTTCTCCCGACTGAAGATGAAACCTGGCCACATATTGGAGGCTGAAGCCTTTCCAGATATGCCTCCCTGGAGGAAAGAGTTGCACGTGGTACGAGAAACAGAGTAAAGCAATGTCTCGCAAAGCACTTTAGCTTGTATTTACTTAAAAATCACTCAGATAAGGAAGTTATTATTCATAGAAGATTTATTTCATTCTGTGGGAGCTACAGTAGCTTAGGTGTTTAACCTCACATCTTTTATTAATTAAACTTTTTAGGTAGGCAGTTAAAAATTTCCCCACTAGATAGAGGTACTGTTTCACGTCACACAGTGCAGTCTGATTTGCCATTTTCTTCTCCTTTGCTTTAGAAAAGAGAATAAATATTTATTAAATATTTACTGAGTCAAGCACTCAGCTGTGTATCTCATATACATTATCTTCTACTATCCTGGAGGAGGGAAAGGCTACGCACGCCAGTATTCTGGCCTGGAGAATTTCATGGACTGTATAGCCCATGGCATCGCAGAGTCGGACACGACTGAGCAACTTTCACTTTACTTCACCAACTTCGTCCTTGCAATAATCTGATCAATAATGGCTTCTGATCTCTTTCAGAATGTCTTTTCATTGTTGTTCAGTGCTAATTCATATCCGACTCTTTGGGACCCCGTAGGCTACAGCATGCCAGGCTCCCCTGTCCTTCACTGTCTCCAGGAGTTTGCTCAAATTCATGTCCATTGAGTCGGTGATGCTATCTAAATAAAATTAAAGTAAATAATAAAAAAAAATAATAAATTCTGGTATTTTAAAAATACACAGTGTGGAGTTGTGAATTTTAGTTTCATCAGGGTCTTTATGAAGACTAGGGCCTGGGAGTTAATCACTCAACATAAAGGAGGTAGGGGAGAAGCCAGTTTGTATCTGGTTTTTGGCTAGGAAATACGTGCATTCAGGCATAGTTAATGTTAGCGTTAGTTGCTCAGTCGTGTCTGACTCTTTGTGACCTTGTGGACCATAGCTGCCGAGCTCCTCTGTCCATGGAATTCTCCAGGAAAGAATAGTTGAGTGGGTAAGCCATTCTCTTCTCCAGGGAGTCTTCCCAGCCCAGGAATCGAACCCACGTCTGCACTGGCAGGCAGATTCTGAGCCATTAAGGAAGTCTACAGTTTTGCATACGTCTTGTTAGAAGCCTTCTCCTGATCACAGAGAACACAAAGGAGTATCAGGTTAATGATCTTAGTGCTTTTCTATGTCTGCGAAGACGCAAAAGTCTAGGGTCACTGAAATTCTTCTGAGATATGCATCTGACTATCTAAGGGCCTGCTCATCCAAAGCGTAGATTGCCTCCTTGAGTTTTTTATCCTGAATTCCTTTCAGGTTGCCCTGGCCATCGTCAACCACAGTGGGTTATGATTTAACCCATACAGAACAGGGTGGTAAGTAATGCTTTTGTCTTCGCGATC
Source organism: Bos taurus (assembly GCF_002263795.3). Classification (NCBI taxonomy): domain Eukaryota; kingdom Metazoa; phylum Chordata; class Mammalia; order Artiodactyla; family Bovidae; genus Bos; species Bos taurus. The sequence continues at coordinate 81,279,157 of NC_037341.1, forward strand.
TTAACTTATGTCCACAGCCTAAAGTCCTTCTCAAGGCTCATAAGACCCTATGCAATCTCCACACCACCCCCCTCACCCAGGTGCCCTGCTGTTTCCTAAATTTAGAGGACGCACCCTGCCTCAGGCCTTTTTTGTTTTTAGATCAACTTTCTGTTAGTCGCTCAGTCGAGCCGACTCTTTGCGACCCCATGGACTGCAGCCCACCAGGCTCCTCGGCCCATGGGATTTTCCAGGCAAGGATACTGGGGTGGTTTGCCATTGCCTTCTCCAGGGAAATTCACTTTATTGATATATAATTTAAGTAAAATAAATTGCATCCATTTAAAGTGTATAAATTAACGATTTGACAAATTTACACACCGGTGAAACCACCACCACAATAAAAATGCACAGAACATTCTTAGTACCCCCCAAAGTTTCCTTATGCCCACTGGAAAAAGGACAAGAAATATTTATTTAGTATTAACTTCTAATTACTTGGGGTTTGCTTTACTCTTCTTTTTCTATTTTCTTATCATTGATTTTAGGACTCCTTTACTAATATACACACTTAAAACTATAAATTGTTCTCAAAGCTCTGCTTTAGCTTCAGTATTGTACACATTTTGAAAAGTTAACTTTCATTATCACACAGTTCAAAATATTTTCTGATTTTCTTTGTGATTACTTCTTTGATCCAAGAATTATTTAGGAGTGCATTGTATTCCCCACTGTATTTGTATATGTGATTTTCCAGGTATTTATTCATTTTTAATGTTGTATGGTATGGCTTATACATGGAGAACATACTCAATGTGATTTCAGTCATTTTAATTTTATGGAGACGTAGTTTATGGGCCAGCTGTGATCACCATGTTCCACCTCTTTTAACTCTTTCCTTCCTTTTCTGTCCTGTGGATTTCTTGAAATCTTTAAAAACGAATTTAGTTATAATTTATCCGCGGATATTTTAGCCCTTTCTCCTTGCATTTCTAAAGTAATTGTCATAGGGATTAAAATACGCACCCTTGAAAAGGAAACCTCCTGTGTTGCTGGTGGGAATGTAAATTGGTGCAGCCCCTATGGAAAACAATATGGAGTTTCCTTAAAGAATTAAAAGTAGAATTTCCCTAATGGTGAGGTGTTGTCTCAAGAAAATGGGAATACTTAGCTTCCCTAGTCCATGCTCACCAAAAGCCAAGAACATGCCCAATAAGGAGACAAACCACCGCCACCCCCCACCTCCACCCAAGTTTCCCAAAGGCTTTCTTGAGTGGCCCTTTTCCTGCAGAGACCCAGTATCATTTCACTACAGTTCAGTTCAGTCAGTCAGTCTTGTCTGACTCTCTGCGACCCCATGGACTGCAGTACACCAGGCCTCCCTGTCCATCACCAACCTCCAGGGCTTACTCAAACTCATGTCCACTGAGTCGGTGATGCCGTCCAACCATCTCATCCTCTGTCGTTCCCTTCTCCTCCTGACTTCAATCTTTCCCAACATCAGGGTTTTTTCCGATGAGTCAGTTCTTCGCATCAGCTGGCCAAACTATTGTAGTTTCAGCTTCAGTACCAGTCCTTCTGTTGCAGAAACCAGTGCTCAAGAAACCAAGCACCACACTCGGAGAGTTGGAGAACTCAGGTTTATTACACCGGTGGGCCCAGAGGAGTTAACACTCTAAGCTCTGAGCCCTGAACAAAGGGATTACAGAGTTTTTATAGACAGACTGTAGTGGGCAACACTAGCTGTTAATAGGCTGGTTTAAACTGAGAGGTTTTGTGTGCCTGGGAACAGTGGTCAAGGTGGGGAGGGGAATGCCTGGCCTGGACAGGCACGATTAAGCAGGTTTGCAGGGGCTGGGTGATTGCAAAGAGCAGGACAAGGGTGAGTGAGAGAAACTCCAGTTTCTAGTATTGCAAGTCCCCACTTTCTGAGACTACATGACCTACGTGATCCAGACTTTGCAAGGGGAAGGTGAGTTATAGAGGCAGAAGGAGGTAAAATTTTAACTTTTCTTCTTCACTTCCAATGAATATGCAGGACTGATCTCCTTCAGAATGGACTGGTTGGATCTCCTTGCAGCCCAAGGGACTCTCAAGAGTCTTCTCCAACACCACAGTTCAGAAGCATCAATTTTTCAATGCTCAGCTTTCTTTATAGTCCAACTCTCACATCCATACATGACTACTGGAAAAACCATAGCTTTTTGCCAACAAACGATGGACGTTTGTTGGCAAAGTAATGTCTCTGCTTTTTAATATGCTGTCTAGGTTGGTCATAGCTTTTCTTCCAAGGAGTAAGAGTCTTTTAATTTCATGCCTGCAATCACCATCTGCAATGATTTTGGAGCCCAGAAAAATAGTCATCTACTGTTTCCATTGTTTCCCCATCTATTTGCCATGAAGTGATGGGACCCGATGCCATGATCTTAGTTCTCTGAATGTTGAGTTTTAAGCCAACTTTTTATTCTCCTCTTTCACTTTCATCAAGAGGCTCTTTAGTTCTTCTTCACTTTCTGCCATAAGGGTGGCGTCATCTGCATATCTGAGGTTATTATTGATATTTCTCCTGGCAATCTTGATTCCAGCTAGAGCTTCATCCAGCCTAGTGTTTCTCATGATGCAATCTGCATATAAGTTAAACAAGCAGGGTGACAATATACAGCCTTGAAGTACTCCTTTTCCTATTTGGAACCAGTCTGTTGTTCCATGTCCAATTCTAAATGTTGCTTCTTGAGCTGCATATAGGTTTCTCAGGAGGTAGGTCAGGTGGTCTGGTATTCCCATCTCTTTAAGAATTTTCCAGTTTGTTGTAATCCACACAGTCAAAGGTTTTGGCATAGTCAATAAAGCAAAAGTAGATGTTTTTCTGGAACTCTCTCTCTTTTTTGATAATCTGGTGGATGTTGGCAATTTGATCTCTGGTTCCTCTGAATCCAGCTTGAACATTTGGAAGTTCATGGTTCATGTACTGTTGAAGGCTGGCTTGGAGAATTTTGAGCATCAGTTTACTAGCATGTAAGATGAGTGCAATTGTGCAGTAGTTTGAGCATCTTTGGCATTGCCTTTCTTTGGGATTGGAATGAAAACTGACCTTTTCTTGTCCTGGGGCCACTGCTGAGTTTTCCAAATTTGCTGGCATATTGGGTGCAGCACTTTCACAGCATCATCTTTTAGGATTTGAAATAGCTCAGCTGGAATTCCATCACCTCCATTAGCTTTGTTCATAGTGATGCTTCCTAAGGCCCACTTGACTTCACACTCCAGGATGTCTGGCTCTAGGTGAGTGATTACACCATCATGATTATCTGTGTCATGAAGATCTTTTTTGTACAGTTCTTCTGTGTATTCTTGCCACCTTTTCTTAATATCTTCTGATTCTGTTAGGTCTATACCATTTCTGTCCTTTATCGAGCTCATCTTTGCATGAAATGTTCCCTTGGTATCTCTGATTTTCTTGAAGAGATCTCTAGTCTTTCCCATTCTGTTGTTTTCCTCTATTTCTTTGCACTGATCACTGAGGAAGGCTTTCTTGTCTCTCCCTGCTATTCTTTGGAACTCTGAATTCAGATGGGTATATCTTTCCTTTTCTCCTTTGCCTTTTCTCAGCTGTTTGTAAGGCCTCCTCAGACAACCGTTTTGCCTTTTTGCGTTTCTTTTTATTGGGGATGGTCTTGGTCCCTGCCTCCTGTACAGTGTCACGAACCTCCGTGCCTAGTTCATCAGGCACTCTGTCTATCAGGTGTAGTCTCCCTTGAATCTAGTTGTCACTTCCAGTGTGTAATCCTGAGGGATTTGATTAGGTCAGTGGTCTGGTGTCCTTTAGTGTAGTTTCAAAGGAAAACCACGCGGTGGCAGCATATCCCAAGGTTGAGTCTTTCTGACACAAGGTCAAGAACTCGGGGATGAGCTGGGCTGAGACAGGAGGACCTCAAATTTATTGGTAATGTTTTATTTCTATCAGTAGAAAAAAGTGGCAAAAATATTGAAACTAGTGTGAATGATGAACACATCAAAATTTATTTTTCTTCTATTTTTACATTTAATTTTTAAAAACAAGTTCCCTTCTTTAAAGGATCAACAGAAAGATCTGGACAGGATATTGTTAAGCCATCAATCTACTTCCATTCCCAGAAAGAGAATAAAAATTGTGGCAGCTGGAGGCTCTAGACTTGTATTAATGGTTAATAGTAATGTACATCTTCGTATACCATGAGAATGTGTAGACAGAAACAACAAGCCACCTGGGGGAGTGCAGGAACATGGCACCAAGAAGGTGGGATTTCAGTTCATCTTTAAGATCAAGAGGCAATAATACAGTTGTATACGAAGAGGCAATAGCAGTAATGGTGTGTGTGTATGTGTGTGTGTGTGTGTGTGTGTTAGTCGCTCCATCCTGTCCGACTCTTTTGCAACCCCATGGACTGTAGCCTGCCAGGCTCCTCTGTCCTTGGAATTCTCCAGGCAAGAATACTGGGGTGGGTTGCCATTTCCTTCTCCAAACAGTAATGGTAGCTAACATGTTATTAAGTTTATAGTCGACAGTATTTTTTCACAGACTTTATTCATCTTCTCACACTGCTGTTCACCCCTTTTCCAGAACTATTCAAAGCATGGTGTGCCAGCTGATAACCCTTACCTATATGGAGAGACACTGAGACTCACAGATATTGAGAGAAATCGTTTAGAAATGTTTATAGCAATTTGACAGTTTTCTGTCCATTCACCAAACAGTAAAAAATTGGGGCTTCTGCTTTGTATGTTTTTAAAAATTCATTTTTATTGTCTTTTGCCAAAGTGCCAGTCTTCAATGGATTAAAAACACACACACTCATATGCCCGTGCAAGCACACATCTGATCCAAATCTACCAAAAGCCTGAGGAGCACTGGTCCCAGAGCTTGGAAACAGCAAGAAGGCATGGTGCAAGTGAATAGGGAGAGGAGGAGGAAAAGGTTCAGGTTTAACAGATTCTGCCTGTGACAGGTGGGCTCATTCCATTTTATTTCACCCTTCCAGCAATCCCGTGGGATCGGTGGTATTATCCTGGTTTTGCAAAGGAAGACAAATTTTAGAAAAGATAATGAACAGGAATCAAACCACGATCTGCTGGAATCTTCGGTCCTTCGGAGGTCAGGGGTGGATCGCGGTGTCCGCGCCCTCTTCTCATTCAGGGCACCAGCACGTCACATGCTGTTCCGGGCCAGTCGTGCCCTGAACACAGGTCCTTTGGTGAGCTAACTAACCTTCCTCTTAGGAGAAAGGGTCTGTTTTCTAGCCAAGGGGAACATGGTGTGTTTCCTACATGAAAAGAAAGATGAAAACAATAATAGCCCACTGGCATCCTGTTCACATCTACACACACAAACACACACAGAACCTTCTCCTCGAGCATGAACAGCAGATTCCACACTGCCTCTCACTGGAGGAGTGGTATCAGCTATACTACTGACTCGATCCCCGCCCCCTTATGTTAAGGTGTTTTTTAAATAGTTTTTTTAATCATAAACTTTTATGATAAAGTTTTTATCATGAAGTTTTAATCACAAACTATTAAACAGGAAAATATTTTACATAATTTTTTTTCATTTTCACTTTTGAGATGAAGAAAGCTGTCTGAATTCAAATGAAAGCATGACTAGATTTAAAGGGAGAAAAGCCAGAAGACAATCATAATAGTGATATGATTTACAATATGTAGTTAGAGCTTTTGGATAAAACAAAATATTGTTTGAACAATGAATAATTAGGAATAGGTAAATATTTTTTTTCATTTTACACTTTCAAAAAGCTTAAAACTATTAATCAAAGAGATTTAGTGGGACCTGTTCTGCCTTTCTCTTTTCTTCATATTGAAGACCTATTAATAATCAAATATTAATTAGAAATAACTTGAGAAAAATGGATTTGTCTGGAAACAAAAACACAATGGAAAGTATCTGGCAAGAATTTCTTCACCTTTTTCTCCTTCTTTATCTTCTCTTTCATATTAAAAGCAATAATGAGGGCCTTCCTTGGTGGTCCAGTGGCTAAGAATCCACCTGCCAATGCAGGAGACACAGCTTTGATCTCTGCTCCGAAGATTCCCCATGCTGCAGAGCAACTAAGCCTGTGCTGAAGCCCGCGGGCCCTAAAGCGCGGGCCCCACAGTAAGAGAAGCCACCGCAAAGGGAAGCCCAGGCCCTGCAATAGAGTAGTCCCCACTGGCCTCAACTAGAGAAAAGCCCAAGCAGCAAGGAAGATCCAGCTCACCCAAATATAAGGAATAAATAAAAGTATTTCAAAAAACAATGATGTTAAAGAGAACAGCTATTGAACACATGGCATATACCTGGAAACTTTACATAATGTTGTTTCACTTAAGTCACACAACATCCCTATAAAGTAGGAATTACTCCTGCTTTATTGATGGAAAATGGAGTCTTGGAGAAGTTAAGTAACTAGCACAAGGTTGCAAAGTTAGTAAATGACAGGATCAAGATAGAAACTGCATGTTTGAAGGTGAAATCCATGCAAGCTCTTGATATTCTTTGTAGCAATTTTAGAACAAAAACAGGAGCAAAAGCAAGCTGTTGATCTAATTAACCCTGGGCACCATGCTTATGTTAAATGATCCTCATAGTTTTTGGACAATGAGGCTCAAGTTGCCTCATCTCTCTGGGCCTGTTTCCTGAGTAAAAAGAGGGCAATACTCATTTTACCATTTGTTGCGATTAAAAGAAGTAACGACTATCGGAAGCGTCTTTAATGCAGCAGATGTCAACAACGTGGTAGCCACAATTATTTTTATTTTGTAAAGGAAGAAACTGGGAATTAAGCACATTTAGTTAGGAAATTATAGGTATGCCACTGGATCTCAAGTCCATCTGATTCCAACCCAGCATTCTTCATTGATGACCCCATGGTGCTGGAGAAGACTCTTGAGAGTCCCTTGGACTGCAAGGAGAGCCAACCAGTCAATCCTAAAGCAAATCAGTCCTGAATATTCATTGGAAGGACTGATGCTGAAGCTGAAACTCCAATTGTTTGGCCAGCTGATGCGAAGAACTGACTCACTGGAAAAGACCCTGATGCTGGAGACTGAAGGCAGGAGAAGGGGGCGACAGAGGATGAGATGGTTGGATGGCATCACCGACTCGATGGACATGAGTTTGAGTAAACTCTGGGAGTTGGTGATGGACAGGGAGGCCTGGAGTGCTGCGGTCAATGGGGCCGCGAAGAGTCGGACACGCCTGAGCGACTGAACAGCAACAGCAAAGGTAGGTAAACTGTCTTTGGTGAGAAGGTTGGGCGAGAAGCTTGGTTAATCTCTTGAAACCCTGCAATGACGTGTATGTACATCCTTCCCAGTTCACTGCTTAGGGAAATGATTATTTCTACCCAGGCAGTCGGGGACGTGGACGATATAATAAAAATGCCTGCACCCGTGTGTAGTAGCCTCCCCGCCCGTGCCCAGGACCTCGCAGACCAGCTGTGCGCGTCAAGGAGAGGCCTCCGGGCCGGACCTGCAGCCTCAGCAGGCGCTCAGAACCGCCCCGCCCCGCCCCGTGTTGATGTTTCCCTCTTGGCCCCGCCCCCGGCCACGCGGGGCTCGGCCACGCCCCCATGTGGGCGGGCTCTCTGGGCACCGCCCACCGCCTCCCCGCGGTAGCCAATGGCGTGTGAGCTCCGCACCGCCCCCAGCAAAGATGGCGGGGGCGGTGTCAGTGCGGGCAGGCTGGGGCTCCGAGCCGAGCCCACAGCGGACCACGGAGACTGAAGGCGCGGCGAGGGCCATGGAGGGGGTTGGCGGCGGCGACGGCGGGGCGCGGCAGCGCGAGCTCGAGCGCATGGCGGAGGTCCTGGTCACCGGCGAGCAGCTGCGGTGAGGCGGGGGGCCGTGCCGCGGCTCGTGGGGCGCCGCCAGCCCGCGCGCCCGCGGCTCCATTGGCCCCGGCTTCGCTGCGGCCGTGCGGGCGCGGGCTCGCGGGGCTGGGGCAATGGGCGCGCGGGGGCTCCGGGATCTTGCCAGCCGGGGCGAGGGGCGCGTGGGCAGCCCGCAGCGCCTCACCGCAGCCCTGTTCTTGCAGCCCTGCGCCGCTGAGACGCCCAGGGGTCTCGGACGCGCGGGGCAGCGAGGAGTTCGGGCGGCGAGAGCGGTGGGTGCGGGGGGCTCGGGCAGTGGGCGCGCGGGGCGACGGGAGCGGGGACCGCGGGCAATAAGCGCGCGGGGGCTTCCGCCTACGGGTCTTGCCAGCCGGGCCCCCGGGCCGGAGCGAGGGGCGCGTGGGCAGCCCGCAGCCGATCTCACCGCAGCCCGGTTCCTGCAGCCCTCCGCCTCTCGGACGCGCCGGGAGCGCGCGGGGCGGCGGGGGGCTCGGGCGGCGGGAGCCGGAGCGGCGGCAGGCTCGGGCGGTGGGCGCGCGCGCCCCTTCCCGGGCGCTGGGGTCTTGCCGGCCCGGGCGCGAGGGGCGCGTGGCAGCCCGCAGCCGGCCCCCCCGGGGCCGCGCTCCTCCGGGTGGAAGCCGCCAGCCCGCGACGCCGTCACTTAAGGTGCACGTTTCGCGTCGCTGCCCTGAGCCCCAGTGTCATCATCCGTGAAGCGGAGCTGACCTCGGCGCCCCCCGAAAGGTCCTTATGGGGCCAAACCGAAGGCTGCAAACCCCGCGCCTGTGCCGGCGTCCGCACGCGCGCGTGGGTCAGCGCCCGGGTCCGCAAGGGCCGTGGAGGCTCGGGTCCCGCCCGGTCCCCGCGCATGCCTCGGGCGGAGCGCACCGGCCCGGGCGGCGGCGCCCCGACTGCGTCCCCGCGCCCGGCGCAGGCGGGGCCCGGGGCTCAGACCCCATCACTCCCATCCCATCGCGGTCCTTGGATTCGTCTCTGAGGGTTGTACTGACGGTCTGACCGGTTCCGCAGCTGCTGGGCTTGTGGTCATAGATCGGTTTGCCAGGAAAAACAGAACTCCTTGGCTTCAGCGTCAGAGCCACTTGCATGGGCCGCTAGTCCCATCAGACGGCGTGCGCGCCTCTGCCTTCTTATTGGCCTGAGTCTCCAGGGTCTTTTTGGTGTCTAAAACGCTGGTTTCAGAACACGGAGGAGAGAGAGACGCCCTTGCAAAGATCCCTAAAGGTTTGGTAACCACTCTGCTTGCTGCGCTTGGATTGAGGAAGCAAATATTGGAGGTCAAAATTAATTGAGTTTAACGTTACGAAAGGCAAATTGCACATTTCTATTCCTTGATGGTTTTTAATGTATAGCCAAAATTCAAGAGAATAAAAGCTTCTTTTCCATCAAGAGATTTTCTAATTGAAAAAAAAAAAAAAGTAAAGCTTTTCTGATTCAATTTGAAACACTAACATTTTAATTTATCAGCTCAATTGGATACGTTTCACTTCCTTTTAAGAAATATGGTTAAAATGGTATGTTCTAGATTATGTGATTTTTACCACAATAAAAAAAGACATTTAAAAAATATATCACATTATGAAAGATTGTTTTCCAAAGGGTACTCAAACTATCATCTCAATAATGAAAAAAAGTAATAAAAAAAAAAAAAAGTGAAATATTGCTTGGTGCCTCTCTCCAGAAAGCACCTTCTCCTTCAGACATGCGTGATTGCGCCATCCTTAGGGGGTCCCTGGAACACTTCCCCCTTTCCCCCTGCACCCCTCTGCGCTGTGGCAGGTTTAGTGTAGGAAGACAGAGGGCTCTCTCTCGCTCCGTTAGGTAGACCTGGGTTTGAACTTCTGCGCAGCTACTTTGTTGCCAAAAGTCAACATTAAGTTATTTTGAGGAAAACTTGAAAGCCCGGTGAATTGGGTTTGCTACTTTTACTGGTGAAGGAGACCTTGGACAAGTTACTTAACTAGGAATGAGGGCTAATCATGGAACCTACCTCATGGTGTTGAGATGAGGGTTAAATAGATGAGTTGGTGCTTGGAGCAGTACCTGTCACTCAGTCAGCACCCTGCCAGCCTTAGTGTGATGGTTCTGTGACTTTGGACAAGTGAACTCACTTGTCTGGGCTTGTCTCTTCACCTGTAAAAAGGCAAGATAAGCACCCCATAGGGCTGATGACTTTCCTCTGGGCTTCACGTATTAGGGAGCATTTAGCACTTACTTAATGAGGTTATTGGTCGCCTTGCCCCACCCCCGTGCCTCCAGCTGAGCCGGATCTAGCAGGAAGGCCTGCTTGCGGTCAAGAAGGCCGTTTAGAACCAGCTTGCCTGGGCTTCTGATTCCAGCTCCACCATTTATTAATCCTGTGTCTCGGGGACAGTTTGCTTAACTTCTCGGGGCCTCAGTTTCCCTTGTCTTGCAGGGATTTTGTGAGGACTGAATGAGGAGATGCTACATGTAAAAGGCTTAGTAAATGTTAGTTGTTTAATTTTACTTTGGAAACGTGTCATCGTTGCCTTTTAAAAATCTCCACCCTCTTAGCACGGTGCTGAGTACCAAGTACACAGCACTTCCTCAGATGTTTGGATGAGTAGTGTATGTAACTAAATGTACCATTGTAAATGTGATATTCAGCATTGAGGGATTTAAGTGGCCGTGCACACCAGTGGCTTCTTGGTTACCAGAGGAACCTCGCACGAGGGAGTAGGGATGCAAAGCTCCTTGCTGTCACTATCACTCTTACAGGCTGATTGTGGGGACTTTGTGAGGTCCAGGCTTCCTGCCTCTAATGCTTCACACACTCACACACACACACACACACACAGAATTGCTGTCTTCCTTGTCTTTCCTTTCCGTTGCTTTCTGGGTCATCAAAGACGCGGCAAATAAGTAATGAGGACAGGACGCACTATGATTGGGACTGGAAATGCAGAATTTGGCTTCCAGGTCCAGCTCTCTGGATGCTCTTTATTTAACGTTTGTTCTGAGTGTATATATGGATGCTTCATATGTGGATGAGGTATTCACTTTAACTGTGTTTACCAGGCAGTTGCTCACTGGGCCTCAGTGACTGTGCCTGCGGAATGGGGATAATAATCCTCTTCCAAGGAAGACTTGTGGCTTTGGATCAAATCGGGCATAACATGGGAAGGAACTTTGCAAAATAAATCAATAAATCAAGAGTAGTGGTTGCTGTGATTATTATAAGCTCCAGATGTGAAATTGGGGGCTGGCTCCACAATCCTGACACTTTGGTAAGGCCAGCTGGCTGCATAAGGGTATGAAATTGAGTAACATTTAAAGATATATCCTGCTTTCTTTTCTAGCCTGACTGTGGAATCATTTTCCTAATCTCTTTGCGCTTTTCCTTATCCTAAAAGATTTACTTCCTTGCCCAATGTATTTGCATGTTTTTATATCTTTTTTTTTTTTTTGAGTGATGACCTTAACAAGAGTAGGGTTTGTTTAAAAAAATTTTTTTTTAACATATGTATTCCTTTTTGGCTGTGCTAGGTCTTCCTTGCTGTGTGGGCTTTTCTCTGGTTGCTGTGAGCAGGCTTCTCACTGTGGGGGCTTCTCTGGTTGCAGTGCATGGGCTTCAGTACTTGTAGCACACGGGCTTAGTTGCTCTGTGGTGTGTGGGATCTTCCCCGACCAGGGATCGAACCTGCATCTCCTGCATTGGCAGGAGGATTCTTTACCACTGAACCACCAGGGAAGCCCCATGTTTTTGTGTATTAAAAATGTATTTGGATATCACTTCATATCCCCAGGATGGCTATGATCAGAGAGACAGATAATAAGTGTTGGTAAGGTTTTGGGGAAATTGGCACCCTTATACACTGCTGGTAGAAAGAGAAAATGTTGCAGCCACTTTGGAAATCATTCTGGCATTTCCTTAAAGACTGAACATAGATTACCATGTGACCCAGCAATTTTACTCCTAGGTATATATTCAAAAGAAATGAAAACACACGTCTGTATAAAAATTTGTACACAGGTTTTCAGAGCAGCATTTTTCCTGGTAGTCAAAACCAGGAACAACTCAAGTGTCTGTCAGCTGATGGATGGGTCAATTATGTGTGATGTGTCTGTACGAGAAGTGTTGTTCGGCTATAAGAAGGAATGGAGTACTGATGAAAGCCACAGCATGGAGGGACTTTGACTTATGCTAAGTGAAAGAGGACACAGAAGGACACGTCCTCTGAGGCCTCTGACGTGACGCGTCCAAAATAGGCGGGTCTGTGGAGGCAGAAAGTGGCGCCGGGGGCGGGGGGGGGCGGGAGGCTGGTTGCTGATGGTGTAGAGCTTCTCTGGGTGCTGATGAAGTGTTTCCAACTTGACTGCGGTAATGGTAACATCACTGTGTATATGCTTAAAACCACTGAATTGTGTACACTCTGTGGGTGAATTATGTGGTGTATGAATTATATCTCAGTAAAACTATTACACAAATGCATTTGGATGACACATCAGAGTGATGAAAGACAAAGTATGAAAACTTTTCAAGTAAGCTTTTTGCCCTCTTTTTGGATTGGCCAAAGAATGCAGTGATATTTATCATCAGCTTGATAACAGCATGACTGTCACACCAGATGAGATGGGACTGACATTTTACATGTATCTTTTTTTTTATTAAATTTTATTTTTTGGCCACATGGCACATGGGGTCACGGCACCAGGGGTCAGACTCGTGCCCCTGCCTTGCACGTGCAGCGTCATAGCCACTGGGCTTCCAGGGAAGTTCCGGCGTGTGTCTTTTTACGGTATTATTCTTTTTGTTTTACAATATTATTCTTGATTCAACACAGAGAAAACATGCCATAAGTTGTCTCAGCACATTCCTAATTTGAAGATAATTAACTATATGTAAATCATTCATCATCCTGAGGTTTCCTACTATAACTTTTAAAATCATTACTTGTTTTTAAATGTTTATGTGTAAATCTCTTATCTTGACATTTGCCATGCAGCCGTAATTATGACATTCTAGGCACAACACCCAAAATCCACCTTATGTTTCTTCTATAGGTTAATTCCAAAGAAACTTAGCAAGAAAGTGGTTTGTAAAGGAGCATTTAAGGAATCCCATGGACTATCCCTGTTCTCTGCGGCGATGGTAGGTGTGATAGTAATAATACTTGTGTGTGCGTGCTAAGTTGCTTCAGTCATGGCCAGCTCTTTGTGCCCCCATGGACCATAGTCCGCTGGGCTCCTCTGTCCGTGGGATTCTCCAGGCAAGAATACTGGAGTGGGTTGCCATGCCCTCCTCCAGGGCTCTTCCCAACCCAGGGATCACACCCACGTCTCTAATATACCCTGCATGGGCAGGGCGTTCCTCACCACTAGCGTCACCTACTTACATGGCATTTATTATCTGCCAAAGACTCTTCCACGTGCTTATGTGTATCAGGGATATATATTAATATATATTACATATATATGTGTCTTAAGCTTTATAGCTACTCTGTGTAGAAGATATGCTTGTTATCCTCTTCTTACAGATGGGAAAACTGAGGAACAGAGCGTGTAAGCTAACTGGCCATAGATGATTCAGCAAGAAAGCGCTAGAGCTGAGAGTTAAGCAAAATGCTAGACCTCAGTTTAACGGTGTCTCCAATGAGTAATTTAGAGGGTTAGCAAGTGTCGGGGTGAGACCAATGCAAAACAGAATCATGTATGTAAGAGTATCAAAGTGTGATAACTTTTGCAAACAAGCAAGGAGACAAATGATTTTTCCCTTCTGCAGGGGAAAAGCTAATTAATTTCTAAGAAGTGTTTATGTTTTGACAAGATAGAACGGTCACTTTCTCCATTAACTTTTAAACCAGTGTTCCTTGTCATGTGGTTTTGAAAACTTAATTTGAACTCCACTCGTTCTGAATCTGTAATCATTTTGATGGGAAGATAAATCACAGTGCACTGTTCTGCCAGCTGTGAGCATGGGCGGGTGGGAAGGAGAGTTAAGGACGTAATGAGGAATGCTTAATTAAGAAGGAAAGTGCTTTAAGCTTTTCAGTTATGCTCATCTACCTAGACTAAATATGCTAATTACAAAGCTCTCATCCAATCATTAAAAGCTGGGACCCTAAAAGCAATTTACTAGGCAGTGAGCTTTAGGTAAGTTGTAGGAAATTGCAGTTCTTTCAAATGGTTTGATATATTTGCCTTTTATCTGCAACAGACTGCCCTTCCAGACTCCTATAGGCTTGCTGTTGCCTTGGTCATAAAAACATATTAAATCAATATTGAGTAGCTTTTCTGAATTTGCTTTGCCAGTGTTAATGCAGTATGCAAACTAAACGTAAAAAGTCAGCTGGTGGAACCAAAGGCCAATCTACAGTAAAGTAAATATGAGATACGGAATTTAGAGGTGCAGAATAGAACAAGGAGAAATACAGTTGACCCTTGAACAATGTGGGGGTTAGAGCAACCACCCTCTGCACAGTCGAAAATCGAGTGTGACTTTACAGTCAGACTTTCTCTGTATCTCTGGTTCCCCACCCGCAGATTCAACTCACCATGACTTGTGTAGTGCTGAAGTATTTATATTGAAAAAAGTCAAATATAAGTGGACCTGAGCCGTTCAGAAGGGGTCAAGTGTAGTTCATTTTATTGCACTTTGAACTTAAGGAACTTGAAGATTGGCTTAGAGCAGTGGTTCCCAACCCCCCGGCCATAGACCAGGACTGTCTGTGGCCTGTTAGGGACTGGAGTGCCCTCTGGAAGTGAGCCATAGCAGAGGAGCCCGGCTTCACCTGCGTTTACAGCCACCCCACCCCTCACAGCGCTGGAATCTGCCTACAGCACAGGAGACCCGGGTTCCATCCCTAGATCGGGAAGATCCCTTGGAGGAAGACATGGCAACCCACTCCAGTGTTCCTGCCTGGAGAATCCCATGGATAGAGGAGCCTGATGGGCTACAGTCCAAATGGTCGCCAAGAGTCGGACACGGCTGAGCGACTGAGCACAAGCCCGTCACTCCTGATACTCACCCTGTCACTCACGATGCACACCCCATCACTCACGATGCACACGCCCATCACTCCTGATGCACGCCCTGTACTCCTGATGCACACCCCGTCACTCACAACGCACACCCCGTCACTCCTGATGCAGACCCCGTCACTCACGATGCACACGCCCATCACTCCTGATGCACGCCCTGTCACTCACGATGCACACCCCGTCACTCACGATGCACACCCCGTCACTCACGATGCACACCCCGTCACTCACGATGCACACGCCCATCACTCCTGATGCACGCCCTGTACTCCTGATGCACACCCCGTCACTCACGACGCACACCCCGTCACTCCGGATGCACGCCCCGTCACTCACGTCACTGAGCTCTGCCTCCTGTAGATCAGCAGCGGCACTAGGTTCTCAAAGGAGGGCAATGAATGTAAGGCGCTTGAATCGTCCCCAAACCAGCCACCCTCCACCGCCGCCCTCCCCGGGCCCCAGGGAAACTTGCCCTCCATGAGCCGATCCCTAGTGCCAGAAAGGCTGGGGAGTGCTGGCGTAGAGAACGTGTTTGAGAGCGGCCCCTGTCGGTGGCCAACAGTGTGGAGCTTAGCTCTGCTAGACGCGGTAACCAGGGGGAGCAGCAGCACAGCCGCCCAGATGCTCCTACAGAAGCGTAGAGATCCAAACGGAAGGAAGATGCCTTTATTTTCCTAAAAAGCAGAGAGGATATCCTGGCGTCTGGGAAATTACCACCTGTTCAGATAAAGAAAAGGAGGGGGGGCTTCAGAAAATGGAGAGCTGCTCTATTTGGGGTCGGGCAGAGGAGCCACACGTAGAGCTGAGTTGCCTTTGAACTGGAGGCTTTGCCCGTTTACAGAGCCTGTTCCATGGGCATCTTTTCCACTTCACTCCTTGGAGGTGGGGGCATCTCGCACGGACCTGGCACAGAGCAAGCTCAGCAAAAGGTTCCTTTCCTGGAGAGGGAGCCTGGGAAGGTGCTTTGTCATTTGCAGGAACCCTCGTGCAAATGGAAGACAGTGTGTGCTCAGTAAATGGTTGTGGAATAATTTTACACTTCTCTTCACTTATGCAAGCCTGTCTCTGAAACGACGGCAGTGTTGCTTATGAGTAATGTTTGTGATGACTTTTCTAAAACGCCAGTGCTGGTATTTAGATCCTGCCTTCTGACGACTTTGGAATCAATAAACCTGAAAATAAGTCAAATGCCTACTCCTCAAAAGAAGAGAATAAGAGATGATGGATGATTCTTCTCTCCTGTAATTTCTAGTATTTATTTGGATCAGGGACTCACATCCCTTTATCAGACAGCAGCTCTTAATTGGTTGGTGTCTCTGAGTTTAGTGTTGAGGAAAAGACACAGGGAACAGTATCAACCCTCTGTCTGCCCAGTACCTCACCGCTGTTAGCTCTGTTCCTCATTATGTACTAAGGAGAGAGGTGGGTTCCAGCTCTGGGACCTCTGTCCCAGTGTTACCAGCTTTAACCGCACTTGGAGGCTTATGCCTGTGACTTTTATGGATTGTGAGACACTAGGAGGCCACAGTCGGGCAGGGCTGGTAAATGGCCATGCCCCACGGCGCCGCCAGCGAGGGCGACAGGGCCGCTCTCATCCGGGCTGAGATGGTCCATACTGGATGCAGGGACTTACCCGGGTCTGCACGAAGAGCCACCCTGCTGTAGCTTTTCAGACATTTTTAAGGGTGACGAGGAGAGGCGAGATGGAGAGAGAACACATGCCGGGGAGTGGGGGACAAGATGGCCTTTCAGCCGTTCAGTTTTCTGATAACAGCTGTTGCCAGGGTGTAGCAAGAGCAGACAAACACCAAGGCCTCCAGCTGGAGAAAGCCCACAGCAGCTGCACAGGGGGGTTGGCAGCTAACGTCATCAGAGCAGGGCCCAGCTCTTTCCACTTGGAACCTTTAGCTGTTGCTCGTGGTTTTGTTATTGTTGGTGGCATGCGTTATTTGCTTTAATTTTGATGACACTGTCTCGCTGCAATACTTGTACCTACAGATTTCTGATTCTGGTCTTCACCCCGAGGTTCCTTTCGTTGAGGTGAACTGTGGCCCAGCACCCACTCAGGTCCTGGGCCCTCCTTTGATCGTGCAGCTCTGTGGGCTGTCCCTTGGGTGCTGAAGTTGTTACAGCTCCGACAAGCCGAGCCTTGTGCTCCGTGGCAGACCAGGTAGCCTTCTGAAGGAGGCTCGTTCAAAATGCTCAGAAGCTTCTCCAGTCACAACTTAGAGTATGAGAAACAAAATGTTAGCTGAACGTCCTCTCATTAAGAGACAAAGCCGTGTCTCGTGCTGTCCTATTTTCATTACAGTTAGATTAGTGCCTGTACTTTATTACATGTGAAGTTTTGCTGTTTTCTAACAAGTTGTAAAATTCTGGAGGAATACACTATGAGTGGTGTGGCCACAAAAAAAAGAAAAAAAAAAGCAAGGAGGAACGGAAAGGGGGTAGTGCAGAGATGTATAATGAGGTGCCGGGTTAAGAACAACCAGGGTGTAAGTGGGTGCTTCCAGCTCGGTCGGTAAAGAATCTGCCTGCAATGCAGGAAACCTGGGTTCAATCCCTGCATCGGGAAGATCCCCTGGAGAAGGAAATGGCAACCTACTCCAGTGTTCTTGCCTGGAGAATCCCATGAACAAAGGAGCCTGGCAGGCTACAGTCCACGGGGTCACAGAGTTGGATATGACTTATCGACTAAACCACCAGAGTATAAATGTGCAAATTTGCAAAGAAGGTATATTAAGAAAGGACTGTTTTTTCCATCTTAAAAGAAGATTTAGCACATTTTCAGTTGAGGATCCTGGGTTAGTTTTCTATCAAAAAGCAGTTCTATTTATAAGGTTAGTACACTGTTTATAAAGAAAGCTGAGTGCTGAAGAATTGATGCTTTTGAACTGTGGTGTTGGAGAAGACTTGAGAGTCCCTTGGACTGCAAGGAGATCCAACCAGTCCATCCTAAAGGAGATCAGTCCTGAATATTCATTGGAAAGACTAATGTTGAAGCTGAAACTTCAATACTTTGGCCACCTGATGCGAAGAGCTGACTCATTGGAAAAGACCCTGATGGTGGGAAAGATTGAGGGCAGGAGGAGAAGAGGACGACAGAGGATGAGATGGCTGGATGGTGTCACCGACTCAATGGACATGAGTTTGGGTGGACTCCAGGAGTTGGTGATGGACAGGGAGGCCTAGCGTGCTGCTGTCCATGGGGTCTCAAAGGGTCGGACACGACTGAACGAATGAACTGAACTGACACTGTTTTCAGGCACATATACAGAGTCCAGTAAAGTGTGAGTTTTTTGAATTGTAGAAATCCTATTTTCCTTCCCGATTCCTTTCCTCTCATAGCTCAGCTGGTAAAGAATCGCCTGTAATGCGGGAGACCTGGGTTGGATCCCTGGGCGGGAAGATCCCCTGGAGAAGGGAGAGGCTACCCACTCCAGTATCCTGGCCTGGAGAATTCCGTGGACTGTATAGTCCATGGGGTTGTTTCACTTTCACTTTCCTCTCCTCTCCTCCAGGAGGAAAGGAGAATGGGGTAAACTTGTATCCTATTTTCATCGAGTTTTTTATAGAAATTCTACTTACGTTTGCTCTTTAACATTTCCATAAATGAAAATGCCTTTCACCAAATGTATGCACTGCAAAAACCAGAGGTTTGTTCTGTGTGGTGACATAAACTCTTAAGCTGAGATGCCAAGTGCGTCTTATATCATCTTTAGTTAAGCTATAATAAGCTTGATAAAATAAAACTTTACCAAAGTTCCTACTTGTACTATTTTCTTCTTAAAAACACAACAAGATCAATTTAGAGATAAGGTTTTGAGGCAGTTATCTGATGCATAACCAGGATTCATTTTCCTTCACATTTGTTAGAATTTACTTTGTTAATGACTGTATTGTAGACTCGGGTAGTCCAACCTAGCAGTGGGTATGACCTGTCTCTATGAAAGGGGATGAATAAACCTTGGTTGCCATGATAAAAGACACCGCCCTGCTACTATACTTGTGAGAGCAGAGCATTTAAGGACATTCCAATATGAGGAACATGATTGAATCAGCTTTTTCCTCCAACACTTTATTGTGAAAACTTTCAGACATACAGACAAGTGTGGAGAATTCCACGGTGAATGTTCTTGTCTCCTCCGCTCAGACCTCACCGTTAACGTTCCGCCGTACTTGCTTTATCACATGACTGTCTTTATATTCATCCTTCCGTCTAGCCATCAGTTCATCTTATTTTTTTTAGCATTTCAGAATAAGTTACAGACAATAATACACTTTTTCTAAACCTTCAACATGGAATTTACTAGCTTGTACTATTCGTTTATAATTCTCTTTTTTTTTTAATTTGAAGAAGAGTAGGACTTTATTGTGGAGAAGGCAATGGCACCCCACTCCAGCACTCTTGCCTGGAAAATCCCATGGACGGAGGAGCCTGGTGGGCTGCAGTCCATGGGGTCGCTAAGAGTTGAACATGACTGAGCGACTTCACTTTCACTTCTCACTTTCATGCATTGGAGAAGGAAATGGCAACCCACTCCAGTGTTCTTGCCTGGAGAATCCCAGGGACGGCAGAGCCTGGTGGGCTGCCATCTATGGGGTCGTACAGAGTCGGACACGACTGAAGCGACTTAGCAGCAGCAGCAACAGGACTTTATTGATTCATTTTTTTTAATTGAAGTATAGCTGATTTACAATGTTGTGTGAGTTTCAGGTGTACCAAAGCGATTCAGTTGTATATATGTGTACACACTTTTTCAGGTTCTTTTCCATCCTAGGTTATTATAAGGCATTGAATACAGTTCCCTGTGCTGTAGGGTGAGTCCTTGTTTATCTGTTTTATGTATAGTAGTGGCTATCTTGTTAATTCCAAAACTCCGAATTTATTCCTCTCCCCCACCTTCCCCTTTGGTAGCCATAAGTTTATTTGTATCTGAAGGGCTACAGTCCGTGGGATGGCAAAGAGGCAGACAGGACTGAGTGAGTAGCACTTTCACTTTTCACTTATGTGTATCAATTTTTTTAGATTCTGCATATGAAATGAAAGGGAAAGTTGCTCAGTCATGTCTGACTCTTTGAGATCCCATGGACTGTTCTCCAGGCAGTAATATTGGAGTTTGTAGCCTTTCCCTTCTCCAGCAGATCTTCCTGACCCAGGAATCAAACCGGGGTCTCCTGCAGTACAGACCGATTCTTTACCAGCTGAGCATGTAGGTGGTATCATATATTTATGTTTCTCTGTCTGACTTCACTTAACTCTAATATTCTCTAGTAACATCCATGTTGCTGCAAAGATTTTTTTTTTTGAGATAAAACTTACACAATGAAATGCACCCTCTGAGGAGTGTTGACTCAGACATACACCTGTGAAACCCAAACCCCTATCCTGATATCTTCGAATGCTTTTGGCGCCAAGAAACAGAAAATCAACTCAAACAACATGTTGACCCCATAACTGGAAATCCAGGAGACGTGAGTAACCAGTTGCTGCCACGTGCATATGTAACCATGTGTCTCTGAGACAATACTGTGTCCTTAGAATTATGCTGCTGGACTCTTAGAGCTGTCATCTATGGAGTCTTTACTTCCCTCTCCTTTCCAGAAGTGTTCAGCAGAAGTGCAAAGCTGAGGGAAAAGTTAGATTTTACTTTTTGAAGCTAAAAGCTGTTTCAACAGCAGCACGACAGGCTCTGTTGCCCTGCCATATCCATGCGGGATCCCTCTCAGTATCGTATCACTAGTTCCATAAATAATTCCCAAACCCCATCTAGATGTCAGACACTGGGTTAGGTGCTGGGGAGGAGGAGGACCTTCATTTCTCAGGCTTCCCTCTGTGATCACTTGCATCTCTCAGCGTTTCAAGCACACTTGCGGCCTCCTATGGATCAGAAACTTTATTTTTCACTTTTACGCTTTAAGGTTTCCAAATTGTGAAATATACCAAGTGCAGAATAATGTAAAGAACAGCACTCTCAAGGTGGCATTTCTGGCCTTTGTCCATCTGTATTTGTCCTGCAGCAGAATTGATTTCAGGACGGGGTGGATACCCCAGGGGAGTGGAGTCCGCAAGGATGCCAGTCGGGGAGCGGGGAGGGACAAGAGGCGTGTATTACATGAATCTAATGTCTTGTGTATCTTTGGATAGTAAACTTATTTTAAAACCTGAACATATGATAATTGTAATTTAATAAATTCATATATTTACAGTAAATATAAAAACTGAGAGACACTGAAAATAAATTATTGAAAGTTAAAGGTGGGGAGTCCTGAGGATGCTGTTGGGCATTTCGGCAGAGGAGGACACTTAGGAGCGGAGGCCATGCTGGTAGCATAAGGGACGAACACGGCCCCAGAAACCCTGCAGGCGAAGGGGCAGTGAGAGGGGAGAGACAGGGGCCGGGGGCCTGGGACTGCAGGCGAGGGGGCAGTGAGAGGGGAGAGACAGGGGCCGGGGGCCTGGGACTGCAGGGGAGGGGGTAGTGAGAGGGGAGAGACGGGGGCGGTGAGAGCGGGGAGACGGGGGCCGGGGGCCTGGGACTGCAGGGGAGGGGGCAGTGAGGGGGGGAGACGGAGGCCGGGGGCCTGGGATGCCAGGCGCGCTGGGAGGTGACTTCACGCGCGACAGGAAGCCGGGTGCCAGGCTCCGGGTGCCCGAGTGGGCGCCTCTTCCCTAACAAGCTTGGGCAGTAGATGGGTTCAGTGCAGGCATCTTCTCAGAGCGTGTAGGGAAGTTTGCACAAGAGAGTTAGAGATGATGAGAGTGTTCGCTGACGAGGGCGACCACGGTGTGCTTTATAGAGAAGAGAGGCAGAGTTGGATGGTCCGGGTGTTCACTACACAGTGACAGCGGCGCAGTACCAGGCCTCGTCCTGTGCGCCTGCGTGTGTTTACACTGTGTCATGAATCCTGATAATAATTCTATTATCCCTATTTTTAAGTGGAAGAAACTAAGGCATGAGCACTTTGACCAAAATCACAGAGATGGTGAATACGGGAGCTTGTTGTTGAACCCAGGCCCTCAGGGTTTCTGTTAGATGCAAACAAGCATGGAAATAACTCTGCAAACCGTCAAGAAGTGAGGCCCATCGTCTTGTCTTCAAGTCACAGACTAAGCCAGGTGGAGAGGGGAGAAAGATACAGGCACTTCAGTAATGTATGGGGCAGCATAAGAGGAGTGATGTGCTGGGTGGTTCAAACAGTGATGGGAATCTCTTGGCTTATGTAATGTTGAATTTCAGCGGCGGGGCGACTTCGCATGAGAGCCCCAGGTCTGTTTCTCTTAAACTCTCTTGATTCTGCCTTTCTCTGTGCTTTTACTTTGCCTTCGTGAAGGCTGCTTCTGTACCCGATGGTGGCCACCAGCGCCGATCCAGATTGAGGAGAGAGGACTTCTGTGGGCCCCCTGGGGAGGCTCTGTGCTTCCGTCGCAGGGGTTCAGGTCTGCTCCCTGGCCAGGGGACTTCTGCATGCCACAGGGAATGGCCAGAAAGAGAGAAAAAAGGTTGAAGAGAGGCTTGCCTGCCGCCAACCACCTACGGAAGTCTCGAGGAGCTTTCATGTTCTTGGGTCGTCTTGACTCACGAGATATTAAGACATATTAAGACAGAGCAAAGTCCTTCGCTGGCTTACCCATCTGCAGTGTTTCAGCAGGAAGGGTGATGTTACTCTGACTGCCTTAAGTCGAGCAGGACGCCTGCCCCCCACCTTGGGGTTACAGGTGGAGTCGTAGCTGCCATGCTGTGGTGAAGGATTCATTGAGTGTTCGGGGGATAAGCCCAGTGTCCTTCATAAAAGATTACTTGGGCTCAGTGATGAGAAAACACTGCAAAAAAATTGTGCAGCGTGTGATGTCATTAAGGCCAAATTTTAGGAGAAATAAAGTTGAGAGGTACAGAGCTTATAGAGAAGAAAAATTGCTAACAGAAAAGCCACAGGAAGATACAATTTGGGAAAGGTTAGGAGACATTGATGGGGCTTCCCTGGTGGCTCAGTGGTAGAGAATCCACCTGCCAATGCAGGAGATGGAGATTCAATCCCTGGGCCAGGAAGACCCCCTAGAGAAGGAAACGGCAACCTGCTCTAGTATTCATGCCTGGAGAATCCCATGGACCGAGGAGCCTGGTAGGCTGCAGTCCATAGAGTTGCAAAGAGTTGGATACGACCAAGCGTGCACGTGGGCAGGAGGTGTTGGCATATATCCTGGACACTAGTGCTTTCAAAGTCCTTTTCCCTCTAAACCTCCCTGTTGTGACGGCCACCTGCTCACCATCCATATGCTCCTTCCCTCACCTCCCACCCCTCGCTACTGTCTGAATTGGAAGAGATGCCTCTGGTGTTTGGGTTTTGCTCAGTAAGAGAAGTAAAATAGAACTCTCAACAGATGACTAAATTGGAGGTGGCTCAGGTTCAAATTGCAAAGAATGATTTTTGCATCACTTGGGTTTTGATGTCTTTCCAAGTAACACCTCCACCCAGAAGGACTCCTGACCAAAGCAGTAGAAAAGTCGTCTCTTTGTTTAAGCACGGCTGCTTTAGGAATAAAGTTGCAGACTTTCTGGGGAAGCTGCAAAAATGTTCTTTATTTACATAACTAAGAAAGGTTACTTTCAGGTCTTGCGTTTTGGTGTATTTTGTTAGTGTTTCCCCTGCATTCTCCAGAGATTGGAAATAGGTACCTTCAGTGTTTCCCCTGCATTCTCCAGAGATTGGAAATAGGTACCTTCAGTGTTTCCCCTGCATTCTCCAGAGATTGGAAATAGGTACCTTCAGTGATCAAGAAGGCAGGTTTTTTTGCCACTGTTAGGAAAATTTAAGCTTATATCTCATTGCACAATTGCATTGACTTCACAATAGCGACTTTGGTGTTCATTTTGTATTGCATCTTACCGTAAAGATAACTAACAAAAATAAATCCAAATTTATTCTTCTGGTTTTATTCTTGGATAATAGCTGCATGAGTTTAGCTTTTTATTCTTCAGAATGGGTGGCATGTGCACTGTTGCAGTAAACCTTTCCTCCTCGAGTCCTGACAAGGAACTGTGATCTGAATCGGGACTTTTCCTATGCCCACGTCGGCTGCAAAAGAGAGACGCTGCAGAGAAGCCCATCGAGAAGCGTCCTTGGAATCTAGGAAGCTGGGCTTGGAGCCAGCGTATTTGCTACGTGTTCACCGTTTGCTGACTTGGCAGGAATCAGGGCTTTACGCCAAGAAGGGCAGAGTGTGATTCCTCAGGTCTTTATCATAATTTACAGTTATGCCTCTCAAGTGGAGGTGTAGTGGTTAGGGCCAGGAATTCCTTAGAAACCACGATCCCGAGGCACTGGCAGACAAAACCTTCCGATTATTTCCAAGCCTAATGAGCCAGAGGGACTTGCTGCAGCGCCACTTTGGGTGGTTATTTTGCTGCTAGATAACTTGATTTCTGAAAGGGGAACACAGGGAAAGAGAGGAAGTTGGTTTGGCTCTTTGTCAGCAGTTCTGGAAGAATGTTTATTCAGGGCGGAGTTTGAGCACTCTGAGAATTCGGGGATTATCAGAACATTTCAGTCCTTTGATGTCCTGCCTACCCAGCAAATGCTCCTTAGCTGACCCCCTGCCCTCTGCCAGAGAAAGCTCCTCCTGGCCAGGGCTCAGTGTGTTCCCCGCAGCTTCCAAGTGTGCGGGTGGGGAGGGGTGGCCCCCTCAGTGTTGCAGTGAGACTCACGGAATCTGACATATGTTTGGGGAGGTCACTGCTGTCCTTAGTGGTGGCTTATGCGGAAAAAAAAAAGATTTTTAAAATGCAAGTTAGCCTAGCATTCCTTAAAAGAACACCTCCCATTTTTTTTTTGTTTGTTTGTTTGTTTTACTCTATAGTCAAAAATGCTCCTCTTGATAAGAGCAGAGCAGTAGATATTAAATTATGTAGCTTGGGGCTTTCTGGGAGATAGGCCTTTATGGAGATTATAGTACAATACGTAAAAGAAGAAAACACACTTATTTAGAGCTGTTTAGTGGTCCATTCAGAGATGTGTTCAGAGGTTGAATCTGAGATAGAGTGTCGCTTAAAACTGCGTGTACCGGAGGCAGATGTTTTTCAGTATTTGCCCACAAGCCCTTGAGAACGGCGTCTTCTCTGTGGGCCTGGACCACCTCCTGTACCGGCAGGATTAGTCAAGGCGAGTGTGTTTCTCACGGGGCAGATGAGGAAGCTCTTTCTTCTCCAAGAGCCTTGCGTCCGGTTTGATGGGCCTCCTGGAGGAGGGTCACAGTGACTGCATCCCTGCCTCCTCTTCCCCTTCAGACTTAGGAAAGGAAGGTGTCAGCAAAGGGCGACACCTTCTAATTTTTATTTTTTTGGCCATACCACAGGGCGTGTAGGATATTAGTTCCCTGATAGGGATCAAAGCCCCTGCACTGGAAGCACAGAGACGTCACCGCTGGACACCAGAAAAGTCCAGCAGCTTCCGAAAGGGAGCGTCCAGCTCTCGCTGCCAGACTGTTCTCGTGACTCAGGGGAATGGGTGCTATGGGCCGTCCGGTGCCTCGTACAGGCACGTCAGGCGGTCTACAACCCTTTCGACGTTTGTCCTCCTTGTGTAGTGAGCGGGGAGAAGGTGAATCCCGTGGTTTCTGGTGTGGATTAAAGAACCTTTCCTGGGGTGACACATGGTCCTCTGCCCCTTCGTTACTCCGGAGCTGGGCGTGAGTGTGAAGCCGCCTGACAGACCGCATGCTTCTGCTCACAGGAAGGGCCCTGGCCCCCGCTTCCCAACCTCCCTGTAACGCAAGCAAAAGCATGGCCTTATCCCTGGGTTACAAGTAGTGTGAACTCAGGCGCCCGCGGGTCAGAGCTGGGCCTCTGGAGACCTGCTGCTGCGGGGAGCAGGCTCCAGTCCAGGGCAGCCCACCCACCGGCAGGTTGAGGTGGGCCTCTCGGGTGGCGTCCACAAATCCTGCTGAGTCCCTCACATCCAGAGGGTCCAAGGGCCCTCTGCACACTCCCTGCGTGACATATGGCACCTTCTTCTTTCTTAGATCCAGAACTTCTCTGCCTAAAATCCAGGAAGAGGCGTTTCAGTGCTCCAAGTGCATTTTGACTTACTCTGAAGTTTTGAAACGAGGACTTTAAACTTTACCTTATTTTATAAATGAGGGTATTTAGTTCAAAAGTCAAACTCGGTTAGGTCTTTTAACCTCTGGCCCTGTTTTTAATTGCTTAATACCCAGTTTCCTTTTGCTGGGACCTTTGAAGTTTGACTTGCCTCTGAATATTCTGTGTTGGGCAAAAATTAAACTTAGATCTACAGTGATACTTATGTCTACACACATGAAGAAGATGAAGAGCAACATTAATACATTGAAAATTTTATTAAGAAATATTTGAAAGCTAAAGGGACTTCCCTGGGGTCCAGTGGGTAAGCTTGGTGCTCCCAATGTAGGGACCTGGGTTCGGTCTCCGTTGGGAACCGTCCCTCATGCTTCAACCGAGAGTCCGCAGCCCCAGCGAGGATTAGAAGAATGCAGAACTCTCAGGGTTGGGGAATTTTGGATTCAAGACAGAATAAGTATAAAGATTTTCTAAGCTCTCAGGGGAGTTTTGGGCATAATGCCAGAATTTTCAAGTATCCTGAGAGGGGAAAAAAAATACTTTACTTAATTAGCCATATAAAATCCTCCACTATTTGTTTTCTAATTACTTCCCCCATCATGTGTGCCTCAGACCTGTGTCTTTGTTGCAGAAGTTGACATGAATAACGTATATGTGATTACAGACTTATGTTCTCTGTGCACTCTTGACCAAAAGCTCGTATTCCTTTTGGTAAAAGCCATGTTAATACTATAATGCTGTTTTAACCAAATGTGAAATGTTTACTTTATTTTCTCGCATGTATTTTTTTCCTTCACCCAACCCTCTGTCAGCCACTATAGATCGAAAATAGTGTTATGGTTGTACAGTCATATCATTCTCTAATGTCTCCTTTTCCTGTGATACAGCACTTTCTTCCTTTTTGTCCTTCATTGAACAGTTGCTTGTGTGTATACATATTTTTTCAGGATTCTTCATAGCACTAAACAAGAAATTATGCTAGAGATTGGTTATTTTTTAGCTGGTTTGCACTTTAACCACTTACAACTCTTCTCACCCCTGTTAATTCTTACTCTTGGTCTCAGGACCTAATCTAAGAACTGAATAAAGAAGGAATTACCTGCTTTTTTCCATTCATCTCCATGTGTCCTGTTAATGGGGAAAGTTGTGTGTCAGATAGGAAAGAAGGAACACCCACATTCATTTAGACACTTACCATAAACTTAAAGAAGTTAATGCTTTACATCTATGCAGAAATATGTATTTAAATTGTTAGTCAAGAACCTCAATTCGACCAAGTGTCTATTTTCAGAGACAAGTCTTTTGTCATCAGCAATTGGAATAGCTTTTGCTTTGTAAAACCTTTTTTAAAAAACCTAACAAATCTGTTATGAAACAACCGTTGTCTATACTCTTTGAATCTCCATACAGCTCAAAGTAATTTGCTAGCCTGTGTCAGGATCTTGCGGGGACTTGCCTGGTGGTCCGGAGGCTGAGGCTCTGGGCTCCCAATGCAGGGGACCCAGGTTTGATCCCTGGTCAGGGAACCGGATCCCACGTACCACAACTCAGAGTTTGCATGCAGCAGCTAAAGATCCCACTTGCCACAGCGAAGATAGAAGATCCCGCGTGGTGCAACTGAGACCCATGTCACCAAATGAATAAGTAAACATCTTGCAGTGTCCGTCAGTCTCGAAGGTCCTAAACGTCACCCGGACACTTCTTGCCTACCTGATTGGAAATCCTTCCAGCAGTTGGCCCTCCTCCGTTAGTGAGAGTCTTAGGCATATCCTCCGGGTACTGTATACAGGCCCTGTTTTCTAAGCTTCCTTCTGCAGCCTTCTGCCGAATCTGTAAGAGCCTCTATATCCTTTCAGTAAAATCCCTTTTTGCTTAAATTAGCCAGAATTAGTTTTGGGTTCTCATAACCATCATTGACACAGAAATTAATACTGGGAATGAGGCATCTAACAGAAATCACAAATGCCTATTACATGAATGTATTTTTCTAGTTTTCCATTTTTTGTGTGTGTGTGCTGAAAGCACAGAGTCAGGGATATTTATATAAAATACTGTTGGCTACAAAGTGTCAACAAAGACTAACTCTACTTGGAATAGAATAATCATCTTACAATCCCTCCAGTTTGTTTGAGCTTTACTCATATAAAAAGTGTTTGACTTGTAACCACATTTGTTATGTAGAAGGCTGTATGCGATTCTATTTTTGAAACTCGTGACATATCCACTGTTTAGGAATAGGGTGGAATATAAATAAATGCTTGTTGACTGATCCCTTATGGAAAGTGAAATTGCTTTTAGTTTTGAAGTCATGAAATTTCATTTTTATCTTTCCTCCTTAAAAAAAATAGGGAAACTGAGGTTTTAGGAATTGCACTTCTCTCTGCTTTAGATTTGACATTGAGCATAAGAAGCAGGGTGTTTTATTTAATTCAATTGGTCGCGTGCAGTTTTAAATCTCTTCATGGACAAGGACGCTTCTGCGGTTCTATCCTGAGCCAGTTAACATTTTTGGTCTGTTTATATTTTTAGCCTCTCACTTCAGTGTGCTGTTGAAATTGCTACATATTTGGGTACAAACAGAAAATCTCACTTTAGAGTCGTGCAATGGCATGATGACACACAAACATATTAATATTTTTAGCTTTCACAGGTGCTATTACCTCTGACACAGCCTTCTGGATCCATAGCACCTATTAGTTGATGGTTCAGATGCCTTCAGAAAAAATAGGAGGAAGTCATACTGTGAACTTTTGGTCTATAAAGTCAGAGTACTTGCTGGGGGAGATGAATATATAAAAGAATTCCACAGTAACAGTTCTTTCCTTATCTTATGTGAAAAGTATTTGTGATACAAATTCCAACAACTAACATGTAAATTGCATTTTTTTAATTTTAGAAAGAGATTTTCTATGTGTCATTGTACTGATTCTTAACATTTTCTTGATCCTTAACCTGTGAGTTAGGAGGAATCTGAGTGATTATTCTGATTTAGAAGAAATTTAGAAGCTTCACTGGAGTTCTTGTTCATTGTTATATTCCCACAAAGATGGGTTCATGGGAAAAAAATTTGCTAAGTGATAAATGCAGCTCAGGGAGATTGAGTGGCTTGGGCCAAGGACACACAGGTATTCAGTGATGGGGGCAGAGCTCAGGTGTGAGGGTTTTGATTCCAAACCCCACATGCATCTTTGTAAAGCAGATGCCCCAACAAGGGCACCTGAAGTTGTGTTCAGTGGTAAGAGATAAGATGGAAAAATACGTTTGAAAGCTTAGAATGCATCTCTCTTAAGTTGAATGAAGGATTATTTTACAGCTAATACTAAGTTCCGATGCATTCGGACGAAATTTTAAAAAGTCGGTTGGAGAGGCTTTGAGGACCATGGCGCTTTGGTGCTCACACATCACATCTCAGGGTCCTTAGACATAAAAGCACCTTTACATGGTGGGCTTCCCTGGTGGCTCAGCTGGTCAAGAATCCACCTGCAATGTGGGAGACCTGGGTTCGATCCCTGGGTTGGGAAGATCCCCTGGAGAAGGGAAGGGCTGCCCACTCCAGTACTCTGGCCTGGAAAATGCCATAGACTGAATAATGCATGGGGGTCGCAAAGAGTCGGACACGACTGAGCGACTTTGCCTTCCTCACTCACTCACTCACTCACATGGTGGGGACAGAGAGCCAGCTTTGCAGAAGCGTGTGCTCCGTGAAGGCGGAGTCCGTGCACATCTTGTTTCGTGTTATGTGTGGTGCCTGCTGGACGTTCAGTTAACGCTTGTTGACTGGATGAGGTCCAGGAAACTAACACAGTTGCTCTCAGTCAGTTTAGTGAAGGTCTTTCCAAAGGATTGCTCGTAACGTGGTTGACCATCATGCCATGTCCATGTCATCAGCATGATCAACGGGTTGAACTTCAGGCTGGCGGGACCTTAGTGATAACCTGTCTAGTCAGGCCTTTTAAACGACTGCTGCTTGGCCATCTGACATGGGGTCAGAGTGAGGATGGGCTGACCGTGTTCCTCTCTGCCCCTACTGTCGCCATGTCACCCCTAGAGTGCTTATGAGGACTCAGAAATGATCCCCTCTGCTGGAGACCCAGCGGCCCCAAGGTCGTTATGCACCCCACTGTGGTGGCCCCAAACACGCTGTGTGCAGGGCTACGTGCCCCGGTCCGTGAGTGCGGGGCTGCGCCCCCCAGCGTGGTGGTCCCCGTGTTGATAGTGGGTGCAGGGCTGAGACAGAACCTGAGCCCTTGGCCCGTCCTGAGCTCCTCTCTCCTTAGTCCCGCAGGCATCCCCACAGGACTGGTGTCTGAACCGTCTGAGCACAGCGTGTCTCTGCGTTTCTGATTTGCTCTTCCCAGGTTGCGCGGTTCTGGGTTTCCATCTTGAATTCAAGATTGAGACTGGCCAGGCCTCACTGGTAATTTGTGAATGTGTCTGGATGGACCTAGTGGCTGTCATACAGAGTGCAGTAAGTCAGAAAGGTCAAAGCAGATAGCGTGTATTAATGCCGATATGTGGAATCTAGAAAGATGGTGTGGATGATCTTATCGGCAAAGCAGAAACAGAGACCCAGGCGCAAAGAACACACACGTGGGTACCAGGGGGAGTGTGGTGGGTGGGGCGAGGGCGAGCTCGGGACTGACGTGCAAATAGATGACAAGTGAGAGCCTCCTGTGCAGCACGGGGAGTGCTCCTCAGCGTTCTGTGGGGACCTAAATGGGAGGAAATTCAGGAAAGAGGGGAGACGTGTGCATATAACTGATTCACTTTGCTGTACAGAAGAACCTGACACAGCATGGTGAAGCATCTGTAGTCCAATAAAAATTAAGAACGTTTAAAAGCATTCTGGAAGTACCACGCTCTCTCAGCCCGTCTGTAAGCTTTCTGCTGACCCGGGCTCAGGGGCTGCGTCCTAGAGCTGGGTGTGGGTGCTCTCCCATGACGCGCCTCTCCTTAAGGCGACGGAGGAGGAAGGAAAAGGCTGATTGCCCACCTGAAGCTTCTGTCTTCAAGGTGACTGCAATCAAAGAGAAAAAAGCTGTGACTAAACTTCTCACATGCATCATGAGAGTCCCTCACGTGCCAGGCCTCAGTGACGGTCCTGCCCCTTAGAAGAGAAGGTGAAGCCCAGGACCCCTGTCTTCAAGGAGCTCACAGACCAGAGAGTCCAGCCAGCTAGTGCCAGCGGCGGAAATGTAGGTGGTTACGACACAGCAGGATGAAGTCTGGGACAGGGGGGTGTCCAGGGTCCCTCTGGGACCGTGGGAGCCACAGAGAGACGTGAGTGACTCTGCTTCTGAGGGCCCTCTGAGCTGGGCTTGGAAGACGTTTACTCAGGAAGGAGGACCGTGAAGGGAGGCGATGCCTTTCAGAGATAAGAGCAGGCAGAGAGACCTGAAGCTGGGACACAGCAGAGCATGTTCAGGAAAGTCCGAGTTGTCCTGCAGTCCATTGGTCTTCAAGTGTCCTGCTTGCCCGTCCATACCCGTGCAGGTATTCTGAGCACAGATTCCCCCCAGTGTCAGCACATTGCCCGTGATACCCATGGGCAGCTGTATGGATGCGTTATGCAGATCGTAAACCTATCCCCAAAGTAGAAAGGTAAAAGAATCCTTGTAAAGTGGGATGAATACAGATGTTCTGGTATCGTCTAGCCACACCCCAAAGGATTGTCTTAGGTTCCTCCTGTGGAAGCTGCTGTCTAGACTCTCAGCCCCACAAGGGAAGTCGGGCTTTTGTCCTTCTCACGGCTGTTTCTCCCCCACCTGGCGCTGTTTCTTGCATTACTGGGTACCCAACAAGTACTTGCTGGTCTGTTGATTTTTCAGTGTCACTGGAGAGTAAGCCTCCCTGATAGCTTCCCTTGTGGCTCAGCTGGTAAAGAATCTGCCTGCAATGCGGGAGACCTGGGTTCGATCCTGGGTTGGGAAGATCCCCTGGAGAAGGGATAGGCTACCCACTCCAGTATTCTGGCCTGGAGAATTCCAAGGACGGTGTAGTCCCTGGGGTTGCAGAGTCGGGCACCACTGAGGGACTTTAACATTCACTGGAGAGTGAGCCTGAGGTGGTGAACTGGTGACAAACGCCCCCTGGCTTTCCCGAAGGAGGACCTTGGTGGGTTTTCCCAGGACCCGAAGTGGAACGCCAGAGCTTCGGTTCGAGCGCTGACTCCCGCCGTTTGTCTTAGGGGGGCAAGCTCCTCTCAGAACTTTTCTGTGCCTCCCAGGGCATCTTTGCTGTTCGGCAGGGGCAGCACTGTTCTCGCCTGCCCTGTGGCGCTGGTGGTGAGTCACTAATTGGAGTGGCCCTGGCAGCGCCTGGCGCCGACGAAGGGCCTATCGGAGTGGCACACAGCCCTTGGATGAGCAGGCGGGCAGAGGGAGGGCCGTCCTCCCACCAAGGCTCTTGCAGGTCATGACAGCAACATCAAAAGCACATTTTCTGTTTTGACTTTCAAGAATAAGGATTTGTGATCTCCTAGCCCCAGAACTGTCTTTTTCACACGGCAGCACACAGAACAGAAGGTCTGTCCCAGTCCTTGCAGCCAATAAATGAATTTAAACGGGACTTAAGGCAGTGTATGAACTTTTTAAAAAGCACAATTATCATTTTATTATGGATTAGTTAAAATTACAGGGTAGGGGAGGGATAAATTAGGAGTTTTGGATTAGCAGATACTGCTGTGTACAACAAGGTCCTGCTGGATTAGTTAAAATTACAGGGTAGGGGAGGGGTAAGTTAGGAGTTTTGGATTAGCAGATACTACCGTGTACAACAAGGGCCTGCTGTATACTATCGGGAACTATGGTCAATACTTTGTAATAAACCATAATGGGAAAGAATATGAAAAAGAATTGGTATATACATGTATAAGTGAATCACTCTGCAATATACCAGAAACTAACACGACATTGTTAAATAAAGTATGCCTCAATTTTAAAAAAAGATTATATACTTATATGTATATATAGAATACAGATTTCTTCTGCATATTTCAGAAGAACCCAGATATACCTTTTTTTAAATCTCTTCCTCCCAGAAAAATTTCTTATACACATGGCTGCTGATTATATTTTATCCTTAGGTAATCAGCCTACAAATATTTATTGACAGCCTGTGGGGCCCGCTTTTGTTTGCATTGGAAAAGCTGTCAAGAAATAAACAGGATGATTCTTGCACCAAGAAGGCAAATTTTAGGTAGAGAAATAGAGTAGGAGTCCATGAATAAATGGAGGATAATTGAACAAAATACCGTGAAGAACTCTGGGAAATTAAAGCCACGGTTTAAAAAGGAGAGCTCCCCATGATCTCGAAAAGGACGCGATGGCTTCGTGGGACGAGAGGGAAGATGAGTAGGTTTTGTGGAAGTGGGAAGGCAGAAGATGGATTCTGGGCAGCGGGAAAACCACAGTTAAAGAAACGGGGCTGTCAGTCCAGGACGGCTGAAGACGGTTCCCCGGGTGGCTGGAATAGGCAGGGAGCCATTCCTAGAAGTCGGGTGTTCAGGAGGAGGAGCTGGTTGGAAGGGAAGGTGATGAGAGTGCGTGTGTGCTGAGGGGTGGGCGTGTGCAGGGTGGGAGAGAGAAAGGGGGGAGCCTTGAAGTGACTTGTGTCCAGCACGTTCTGTGTATGTTGAGTTTGGTGGAGACCCAGCGAGGGGCTAGACTCTGGACAGTGCAGCTGGGAATGGATGGACGCCCTTGTCCCCTCGGTGCCCCCGAACTAGAGTCAAGAGAGGGCTCAGAGGCATCGATGCCAATTCTGGAATCAACTCTGAAGCTTGGAAGTGCCGTGGGATAGAAAGTAAGATGATAGAACATGCCAAAAACACGCATATCCTCAGTGCAAGTACGCTTTATTTCTGGCTCTGAGTTTTTCGCTCCTTTTTGTTAACCCAGGATGCTCACCTTTCTTTTGCTCACCCCCTGACCTTCAACTCATGTTTTCAACAAACGGCAGAATAAGCATCATATGAAATGAAAGTTCAGCGATCTGCTGTGAGACTCAGGCGTGGTGGCACACCACAAAGGCGAGTGGAAGCGTGCTCAGGTCTGATCGCCGCGCTGCCGGCACGAGCAACAGCAGTAGTCCCTCCGATGTGATGCTGGGCCTCAGCCTTTGGTACACGAGTCGTCAGGGCTTCTTCCCAGGTGGCTCAGTGGCAAGGAATCTGTGTACAAATGCAAGAGGCTCGGGTTTGATCCCTGGGCCAGGAAGATCCCCTGGAAAAGGGAAAGGCAACCCGTTCTAGTATTGTTGCCTGGAAAATCTCATGGACAGAGGAGCCTCATGGGCTTCAGTCCACAGGGCTGCGAAAGAGTTGGATGCGACTTAGCGACTAAACAACAATGACACAATTCCCTGTGGAAAGTTTCACTGGTTGAGTTTGGCTTGGGTAGGGGCTTCGGAGAAGGCAATGGCAACCCACTCCAGTACTCTTGCCTGGAGAATCCCATGGGCGGAGGAGCCTGGTGGGCTGCAGTCCATGGGGTCTCGAAGAGTCAGACACGACTTCACTTTCACTTTCATGCATTGGAGAAGGAAATGGCAACCCACTCCAGTGTTCTTGCCTGGAGAATCCCAGGGACGGGGGAGCCTGGTGGGCTTCCGTCTATGGGGTCGCACAGAGTCGGAGACGACTGAAGCGGCTTAGCAGCAGCAGCAGCAGCAGGGGCTTACCCTTTCTTTGTATTAAATGTTTAGAGAAGATTTAGGAAACTAGGTAGCATGGTCATTGCAGCAAATAAAAAAATAGGAGAAAGACTACTGCTGAGTCACTTCAGTCGTTGCGACCCCAGAGACGGCAGCCCACCAGGCTCCCCCGTCCCTGGGATTCTCCAGGCAAGGACGCTGCAGTGGGTTGCCATTTCCTTCTCC
Source organism: Bos taurus (assembly GCF_002263795.3). NCBI lineage: Eukaryota > Metazoa > Chordata > Mammalia > Artiodactyla > Bovidae > Bos > Bos taurus. The sequence goes on from NC_037341.1 coordinate 81,313,988, forward strand.
AATGCATGCATGCATGCTAAGGCAACAGCCCACCAGGCTTCTCTGTCCACGTGATTCTCCAGGCAAGAGTACTGGAGGGAGAAAGACTAGAGGAAGCAAGATTCTTTGTTGTGGAGAAGAGTTTTGGACATAATCGTGATAGTCCAGGAAGGACTGTAAAGTGTCATGCTGCTCTGAACTCAGACGTGTTGTTTAATCTTATTTGTTCAGTAGCTTATGTTCACCAACTATTGTATTAATTATATCCAGACGATTCTTTTTTTATTATTAAACGAACACAAAACCCTACTGTTTGGTTTATATTAGATCCCTTTATTAAAATGCATATTTAGGGATTTCCCTGGTGAGTCATGGGTAAGACTATGTGCTCCCAATGCAGGGAGCCCAGGTTCCATCTCTGGAGGGAAATTCAGATCCCAGATGCTGTTTCTAAGTACACGCACCACAACCAGAGAAGCTTGTGAACCTGAAGAAAACCAGAGAAGCTTGTGAACCTGAAGAAAACCCAGCACAACCAAAATAAATAAATAATTAAAAACAAAACAAAATGCATATTTAATTGTTTAGTCTGAACCCCTCTTATTCTGGGCTGGTTCCACTTTCTGTCTGCAACTCCTCCCTTAAAGCAACAGACCTGAAAACCTGAGTGGCTGTTGAATCAAAGAGCAGTCTAATCAAATTGCGCATTTATCCCATCATTACATAATCGGTGGGAAAGGTACAAGTCTGATGAATGGGGCCTGACTTGCAGGACGTTGTAAGTTTTCTCAAGGACCAAACCAAATAATTTAACATCTCAGACACTCACAGGACAGACACTGTGATGCAAATGAGCCCCCTCGGAACAGACTCAGGCTTAAACACAGGCCAACAATTGGGACTCCCCTGGTTGTCCAGTGGCTAAGACCCTGTGCTTCCAATGCAGGGAGGCTCAGGTGTGATCCTTGACTCGGGGGACTAAGATCCCACATTCCCCTTGGCCAAAATGAATAAATGAACGTGCTGCTGCTAAGTCGCTTCAGTCGTGTCCGACTCTGTGCGACCCCATAGACGGCAGCCCACCAGGCTCCCCCGTCCCTGGGATTCTCCAGGCAAGAACACTGGAGTGGGTTGCCATTTCCTTCTCCAATGCATGAAAGTGAAAAGTGAAAGTGAAGTCGCTCAGTCGTGTCCGACTCTTCATGACCCCATGGACTGGAGCCTACCAGGCTCCTCCGTCCATGGGATTTTCCAGGCAAGAGTACTGGAGTGGGGTGCCATCGCCTTCTCCGATAAATGAACATAAACCCCACTAATTCCCAGAGCGCAGGTGTCATTTGCTTGCTGGTGCCTGGAACGAGAGTTTGTTGTGTTGGCTTCACTTCCTAGCCCCATGCACACAGTAAGCAAACTCTGGGATGGAAAGACACTAGACACAGGCGCAGTAGCAGAGTGAGTTTAAACTAGGAACGGCCTTTCAGAGACCTGGAATCTTGATGATGTTCAGAGTCCACTTTGAGCTTCGCTTCCTTGCCTCTGGTCACCTAATTAATTGTGTGACTTTAGGGTGGGAATGCCAGTGCAGTTCAAGTGATAGGCGTCAGGAGAATGTGGCTGAGAGCTGGCAGGATCTCTAGGCATCTGGCTATCTTTAGAAGATACTGTCTTCGCGTAATGAGTGCTGTAGTTCATAAGTAGCCACAGGTGTTTGGAACCATGTTAGCATTTGGGGCTCTAAATAGAGTTTGGAAAGTTTTCAGACTCTTTGTATAATCATCAACGGACTTTAAATACCTGCTCATCCACCACAGCAAAACAAGGAGTTGGAGAGAAGATCGAGTATTGGGGGTCCTTAAAAAATAATGGAGGACCCTTGAAAAACATAAATATGTGTGGGGGAGGGTGGGGAGAAGGGATCGACCCTGCTGTGTTTAGGGTGGAGAGCCAACAAGGACCTGCTACCCAGTACAGGGCGCTGCTCAGTGCTGTGTGGCAGCCGGGACGGGAGGGGGTTGCGGGACGAGGGGTACGTGGGTGTGCATGGCTGAGGCCCTGGTCCACCTGAAACTGTCTCAGCATCGTTAATCAGCTATACTCCAGTATAAAATAGTTTTAAAAAAGAACTACTTTGGATGCCAATAAAGTTTGATTAAATTATATATATATATATATAAAAGAAATTAAAGGACCAAAGTAGAGGATTGTTATAACTTCCTCCTCTTCCTTATGACAAGTTTCATAATTTGTGTTTTCCTAAAAGTCTGGATGTTTAGACCAGCTTTTCTCACTCATTGTAATGTTGTGTGAGGCATCTTGTTTTCATGTTTTCTCTCTCTTGTAATGTGTCTAGCTTTGTTTTCTCAGTTTTGTTTTAGTTCATGACTTATGTATTTATCGGCATTTCTAATAAATTACTCCTGAATTTATCATTAAAAAAAAGAAAAGAAAAATGTAAGTAAGCAATAACACTACGGATACAACCACTGATATAACCAGCTAGTCATGCAGGAATATCCTTACTAACGCATGAGGGTGGATGTACTCTACTACTGTGGTATCCTGGTACGTGAAATATCGTAAGGTCTAGATATGACACATAGCTTTGCCACTTGGAAACTATTAGTGGCCAGTTCCAGCCGCCAGAGTAAACTTTCTTCTCGTCTACAGATAGGGATTCATCACCTCTCCCCTAGCCACCTCCCATGGCCGTTTGCAAAATCAAATAAGATGAAGAGTATGGAAATCACTGATAAGCCACGATGTGCTCAGCATATGGCTTTATTATTATGGAGAACCACGTTGGGACTCAGACACTCGTATGCGCGAGTCAGCACCGAGGGCCTGTCTCAGGGGCAGCGTAGCCCCTTCTTGGCTGTGGGGGATGGTTTGCTGCACTTCCACCCTCTTCTCTCTGACCCTCAAACAGTCTGAGTGAGCTGAAACCCAGGTAAGTGTGGGGCTAGGTACATGGGGTTGTGTGCACCAAAGGCAACAAACACCAAGTGTGTTCAGCACCCAGAGTGGTACACAAGGAGCCTGAACTGTATCGAGTACCTGCAAGGGCCACTGTGTCAAGACAGGCAGTCCCAGGCAAGAACACTGGAGTGGGAATCCTCCTCCTCCTCCAGGGGGTCTCCCTGACCCAGGGATCGAGTCCTGCGTCTCTTGCATTGGCAGGCGGGTTCTCTACTACTGAGCCACTTGGGAAGCCCAAGGAACAGTTGACTCCCTCCCGTTGAGTGTTTCTCAGCAGCGTTCTTGTGACCTTTTATTGTCTCCTGATTGTGTGTGTGAAAGTGAAAGTTGCTCAGTCGTGTTCGACTCTTTGCGACCCCATGGACTATGCAGTCCATAGGATTCTCCAGGCTAGAATACTGGAGTGGGTAGCCTTTCCCTTCTCCAGGGGACCTTCCCCACCCAGGGATGGAACCCAGGTCTCCCGAATTGTGGGTGGATTCTTTACCGGCTGAGCCACCAGGGAAGCCCAAGAATACTGGAGTGGGTAGCCTATCCCTTCTCCAGGGGATCTTCCCAACCTAGGAATCAAACCAGGGTCTCCTACATTGCAGGTGGATTCTTTACCAGTTGCGCCATCAGGGAAGCCAGTGTGTGTGTGTCTTTTTATGTCACTGCACGTGGAATTATCAGTATTCTCTGTCTCTCTCTAATATAAATGTTTTAAAAGGAAGGCTGTGTGACTTGTTTATGGCTGTTTTCCCTTCTTCATGTCTGTGCTTTGTCACCTTTTCCCCATGATAGAGCTGCCTTGGCCCTTGGCATCTCAGGACTTGAGTGAACATGGGGCCTTCAGGTTTGGCTCCTTGGGGCTACAGATGCTGTGGCCTTCTCCCGACTCCCCTCCTGTCTGGTGGTCTGGCTCCTCCATCCATGGATACCCAGGGGGCCCCAGCCACTGGCCTGAGCCCTTCCTGCCCAGACCTGCCTGGATCCTGGCAACAGACAGACCTGGAGCTAAAACCAGACCCCTGCTGTTTGCACGTTCTGTGAAGGATGGCGTGGACTCTTCCTGAGGGAGGAGCTGCTTCACGTTTCTTTTCCAGGGAACCAAACACACACAGATGGTCCAAGTACCCCTTCATGTTCATGGAGAGGCAGGGGAGGAACGCTCTGAAGTACTGCCCAGTAAGGGCAACCTGGATGGTCTGCAGCCAGTAAAGGACCCAGGACTGGAGACTCAAATCTACACTCTGTTCCATGGTCAGATTTCTCTCTGTCCAGCTAAAAGCAAAGATGAAACCCAGGCTCGTATTCTGAGCATCATTTACCATTAGCCTTGTCCTAGACGCTTTGGGAAATGTGAAGGGAGGAGGTAGTTTTTTCCTCATTCCATTTGTGCTGTAAGTAATATGAAACAGTATAAGGGCAGACCTGAGCGTCGTAGAAAATGTCACAGAGGCATCGAGGGCAGCAGGCTATGTCCAGTGGTTGCGAGAAGACATTACAGAAAGAGATCGAGTTGAGCTAGGCTTTAACAGATCCTGAAAAAGGAAGAGCATAAATCTAGAGAGGCAGAAAGGAAGGCGATGCATTTGCTGAAACAGGAAATAGATGAAAAGGAAAAGCCTGTCAGATAGATTCAGTTTTAACTGGATTGGGAGGATTATGGAGACTGCGACTGGGGTGTGTGTGTGTCCTGCACACACAGGACACAACATTTTCATTTGAAGAAGAAACTAGTCTGTGCTAAGCCGTTGTTCAAGCTATGCCTGGTATGCAGTTGGAGCTCCATAAATGTATATTGGTTGAGTCTTTCACAAGCCCCTCAGCTGAAAGCTGCCTCCACCATAACCACAGATGTCCCTGACAACATTTTGGAGGGCTCTTGGAGTATTTCTAAGTAATACTCTGTTTTATCTGTTCCCTGTTGTAGACCCTGACACACAAAGCCTGTAGCAGTTGGGCAGCTTCCGCATCTGTCTTGGGAGCTGAAAATAGATGCTGGTAACCCTAGATGGGGTTTGGACAGCCTGCTTAGCACAGGATTCGCTCTGATATGTTCATCCTCACTTGGAAGCCTGAAGGAAATGAAATTTGCTATTTTCTGCTCTTCAGCCTTGTGGTTTGTGGCAGATCTTTTCAGTACAAAATGTGCCCCAAAAGTCCTGTTCTATTTTGATGTGGTGAGTGGGGATTTACCCTGGAGGCTCTTCAGAATGTCCATTAAAAAAAACCAGAGAAGTTAAGAGACAAAGGAAGTTTAGCGATAAAGCTGGTCAGCTTCCTCCTCTTCTGGATTAGCAAATGAAGTCCTAAGTTGGTTAGAGCTTTCCTCTGGGTTGTGTTCAGTTCAGTAGCTCAGTCGAGTCCAACTCATTGTGACTGCACGGACTGCAGCACGCCAGGCCTCCCTGTCCATCACCAACTCCCGGAGCCCACTCAAACTCACGTCCATCGCGTCGGTGATGCCATCCAGCCATCTCATCCTCTGTGGTCCCCCTCTGTCTAGGTCACGCTACCTGGACGGGAACCCCACACACTAGGGTTCTGGTGGCCTCACACCTCCCAGCGCCAACACAGCACCTGGCAGCCGCGAATCCACCCCCGGGACAAAGGAGCAGCTGGCATCTGAGCCCCGCTTCTGCTCTGAGCGGCCTTTTCCCTAGCCGGACCAGCCCTTTCCTCCTGTTTCCTCAAAGTCACGAGTTTGCGGGGATTCCTGGCCGTGCAGTGGTTAGGGCTTCGCCCTTTCCCCGCCGTGGACCTGGGTCTGGTCTCTGGTGGGAGATCTACGATCCCAGGAGCGGTGCAGTGAGGCCTAAGAAAAGCGTCGCGCACCTTCCTTCTAAACTCCCTCCCCATGGACACGGGGCAGGCTCACAGCTATCATTTATATTTGCTGTCAGCTGGTTACAGGTAACGTGAGGGAGCTTGTTGCCTGTTTCTCAGCCAGAGACCTGTCTTTAAAAAGAAAGAAACTTTGCACACCTTATTGGGTGGAAGACCCTGCTCCTCCTCAAACAGGAGCGGGCATCGGCGAACGGGTGGGGAGACGTTTAAAGGAAGGGGGGCCCTGCAGGTCGGGTGGTGAGACCGCCCGAGTGAAGTCTCCATTAAGGTGTTGAGGAGGTGCGACCCACAGGATCACTTCCTGACTCCCCAGCGAAGGCACCCCAGGGCCTGGAAACGCCCGCGGAAAGTATGTCCCCCTCTGACCCCACCCCGTCCCCGCCCCCCAAGTCTGGGCTCAGCTGACGGCCACGGCCCTCCCCGCCTCCCATCACCCTTTCCTTCCTTTTATGCCCCAGCCCCGTGTTGGTTCTGTTCCCCTCCAACCCAGTGGTTCACAGAGGTGCCCCCTAAAGCCGCAGCAGCGTCAGCGTGCCTTCGTTAGCGATGCTGCCCCCTGCGTTGACCCCCGGACCTGCTGCCTCAGAAGCTCGCAGGTGCCGCCCGGCCTCCTGTGGCCCCCCAAGGCCTCCAGGTGACCTTCACGGAGGGTGTCCCTGCCCCTTCCTGCGCTCACCTGCTCTCACTTGAATCTGCCTCAGTCTGCACGTCACCCAGCTTGTATTGTTTATATTTCAGTGGGGAGCGGGGTTTTGCGTGTGTGTGCGCGCGCGTGCGCAGTCATGTCTGACTGCAACCCCGTGGACAGTAGCCCGCCAGGCTCCATGATCCATGGGATGTCCCAGTGAGAATACTGGAGCGGGTTTCCGTATCCTCCTCCAGGGATCTTCCTGACACGGATTGAACCCGCGTCTCTGTGTCTCCTGCGTTAGCAGGTGGATTCTTTCCCACTGTGCCGCCTGGGAAACCCAGGAACCATATACTGAACAATGTTTTAGTTACTATCTCATGATCTTTTGTACTTAATTTTCATGCGCATTGCTTTTCCTCAGGGAAGATGTTTTCGGTTTTCAAGATTGAATATTCTGAAGGGATGCAGTGGTCTGGGTGTTGGCAGAGATGACTCGCAGGCTCTCGCAGACAGGGTCCAGGCCATCGGTGACAGAAGTGCTCCTTGTCACTTCTGTGGCCGAGTGGAGAGTCTGCCTGTCCGCGCAGGAGGAAGGGGTTCAATCCCTGGTCTGGGAGGATCCCGCGTGTCTGAGAGCAAGGCAGCCCACGCGTCCCAACCCCTGAGCCTGCATCCTAGACCCCGGGCACCCACGTGCCCTGACCCGAGAGCCCCTGAGCCCACACGCCCTGACCCCTGAGCCCTCGAGCCCACGCGCCCCAACCCCTGAGCCCCTGAGCCCACGTGCCCCAACCCCTGAGCCCCCGAGCCCATGCACCCCAACCCCTGAGCCACTGAGCCCCCGTGCCCCAACCCTTGAGCCTACACGCCCCAACCCCTGAGCCCACGTGCCCTGACCCCTGAGCCCCCGAGCCCACGCGCTCCAATCCCTGAGCCTAGAGCCGCCAAACCCACGTGCCCCGACCCGAGCCCAGAGCCCCCAGTCCACATGCCCCGACCCCCAAACACCCGAGCCCACGTGCCCCGACCCCTGAGCCCCGAGCCCACGCACCCCGATCGCTGAGCCCAGAGCCCCCAAGCCCACCTGCCCTGACCCCTGAGCCCCCGAGCCCACATGTCCTGAGCCCTAGAGTGGGCTCCACAACCAGCGAAGCTGGCAAGTGAGAAACCTGCACCTGCAGCTGGAGAGCAGCCCTGCCCACCCCAACTAGAGAAACCCCCGAGCAACAGTGAGGACCCAGCACAGCCAGAAGTGAATAAATAAACTTAGTTTAAAAAATGAGTAGGAAATTAGGTTAAAAAAAAAAGCACACCTTGACAGGGCACTGGATTAGCGGCAGCAGGTTCGCGGCTGCCTTGCTGTGGAGGTCAGCAGGCGGCCTGGTCTCCAAGGCTGGAGAGGCAGGACTCTAAGGCTGAACTTGCAGCAGGGAAAACACAGGCAGGTCATCTCATTTCTCCGTCTGTTTTCCCGTCTGTGAAACAGCGATACTGGGGACGGCTTGAACTAGATGGCTGGGAGTTTCTTGCCAGTTAAAATCAGTGATTTTAGTTATCAGTTTGGTTGAGACCTTAAAGAGGTGGCGTGGATTCTCACAAACCCCATGGAAAGCAAGGCTGAGATGTGTGTTCAGGGCGTGACCGAACGCCTTCTCACCTTCGGTTCTCTCTCCTCTTCCCTGGGGCTCAGACAGTAAAGAATCCGCCTGCAGTGTGCGAGACCTGGGTTCAGTCTCTGGGTCGGGAAGATGCCCTGGAGAAACGGCTAACCCACTCCAGTGTTCTTGCCTGGAGAATCCCATGGACAGGGGAGCCTGGCAGGCTACAGTCCATGGGGTCACAAAGAGTCGGACAGGACTGAGTGACTAAACTTTTACCCAAGAAGAAGGTGCTTAACAAAGAGTAGCCTCGTCTCCAGCAGTTGCTAACCCAGCCCAATCATCCTGGGATTCAGTCCCAGAGACAGGAAGCAACTTCAGTTCAAAGTCCTGCATCCATACTAGAAAACAGTGGTCGTCAACTGAGGATTGCGTTTGTTCTAAAAACCAACTGAAGTGCATATTTAGTGGTGTTTTGATGGGGCTTCTGGCACAATCTGACAAAATATATTACATGATAGTAAAAACAGCAGTAAGAGTTAACATTTATTGAGACCTTAGTGTGTGCTCAGCGCTTAACATAATCTCTCATCTCATTCTCACAGTATGAGACATACATCTATTTCCATTTTATAGATGAGAAAGTTGAGGCACTGAGAAGGTCAATGCTTTGCCCATTGTTACACAGTAGGTAATGACTGTGACTTGGGTTTGAGCCCTAGTCAGTCCAATTCCACAGCTCTGCTGTGAGTGATGATGAACAGTGAATCAGGAAGGCAGGAGTGGAATTTGGGAACTAATGCAATTGAGTCCCTATTCCGGCCTGAAAGGTATATTTTCTTTCTCTCTTTTTTCTCTTCTTTGGCCATACCACGCTGCATGCAAGATCTTCGTTCTCCGACCAGGGACCGAACCCATGCTCCCTGCAGTAGAGATGTGGAGCCTTAACAGTGGGCCCACCAGGGGAGTCCCACTCGCTGCCACCTGAACAGCACCGTTTATTGGGCCTGTGCCAAGTCTTGGGGAACAAGGATGAAGGATGGGACGTGATGTTTGCCCTGGTTTGCAAACTGCTGTTCTGAGTAACGAGCAGAGCTCTGTGTTTCGGGAGGAAGGTGCCAGGATGTGGTCCCCTCTCGTTACAGAGGGGCGCCATGGGGCCAGGCGGCCGGGGTCAGAGCCGCCCCAAAGCAGGACCAGCGGACTTGGGGCCCAGCGCCGGTCCTGGGAGTCCCTCTGTGTCCTCGGTGAGTTCCGTGGACCGTTCTGGGCTTGTTTCTTCACCTGTAAAATGGCACCTCGAGGCCTGATTCTGCTGGGTACGGTGTGTAAACAAATAATGATATGTTTGGGAAAAGTCTTGGAGCTTCTTGGAAAGGCACTTTGCAAGCTAGAAGAGTACCCTTCTTGGGACTCATTAGAGGAAAAAATCAGAACGTGAGAGGCTGATATTGCTTCTTACTCCTTGGAACTGGAGACCTCCTAGGAAAATGCTCACGTGGAGGAAGAATTCAGCAAGAAATCTCAGCTCTAAGGAGATAGGGGAGGCTGACAGGGACCTTCCTGCCCTGACCTTGTGTTCACATCTTATCTCAAGGATGAGATGAGGGTTCAGAGGCCGTGTTAGCGCTTACGCACGCATCAGTAGGAGTGTTTGCTAACGGGACCTCGTTGTTAACCCATTCTGCATACAACTGAGTCATTTTGCTGTAACTAACACAACATTCTAATTCAGCTATACTTCAAAAAAGAATTAAAAAAGCAAAGTGTGTGTTGGGGGATTCCCTGACAAGCCTTGGGTTAAGATTCTGGGCTTCCACTGCAGGGGGCAGGGGACATGGGTTTGATCCCTGGTCTGGGAACTAAGATCCCGTGTGCTGTGTGCTTGGCACAGCCAGAAACAACGGCAGGTTTTTGTTACGTGTCCCGAATGAGCTGATGCTGACTCTCTGGGTAGCATAGGTCACCGAGTCTGCTTCTGGCCCTTGGGGCATACCATGTTAATTATACAACACTGGCTCGAGGCAGTCGTGAAGACAATGTGCTGGCTGCTTCTGTAGCCCGTCTGTGATCCCCGTCTGTATTTACGGGTAGTATCTGTGCGCTGTATGAATCGCGTGCGTTTTCGCCTTCCGGTGGTGTTCTAGCATGACTGCAATGTTTCCTCTTTCTTAGCCTGTATGAGCAGAATAGGCAGAAGACAGGTGCTTCTGTTTAAAGTTGATGGCATGGAATGCTCTGTAAACGTAGAAATTAGATCTGGGTTCAAATCCTAATCCCACTCTCTATTTTTAAACCATTGCCATTGCTTTGCTGTCTGATTTTTTTTTAGCATTTTATTTATTTATCGGCCATGCTTGGTCTACTTGCCGAGCTCAGCTGTCCTCTAGCTGCGCTGAGCAGGGCCGCCCGCTCGCTGCACAGATTCTCATCTCCG